>NC_133326.1:307636481-307973981 GCF_042186555.1 Aquarana catesbeiana
GTTGTATATTCTATGGAATGTGAGTGCAAGGCCTTTTACATAGGCAAAACAAAAAGACCCTTTTTTCACAGGATTAGGGACCATGTGTCATTGGGTTTAGGTTATCCATGATGGAAGTTGACAAGGGGGGAGTGTTGACAAATTACTTTTACAGCGTGAAACAAAATGAATCCATACCTTATCAGCTATTAAACATCCTGGACTGAACGAGTTCATTAGTTACAAGCCTTCCTTGTGAGCCATTAAAGAGGACCTTTAGACTATGCTAAAAATAGGATGTTTTGATCTGATAGATTTAAGCTTATGCTTTCTTGTTTATTTTTGTATATTTTGATTGTAACGCAATATGGCTTGGAGGTTGTACCTGTACCCTATTATTACCCCCTTTACATTTTCTGGTGGTACTATAGGGATACATAAATATATTTAGATTCATTTTTTAGGCACATTTGTCAACACCCACTATATTTACAGATGGGGGTTGTTATTCCCCATTTAGGCCACTAGATGACATTTATCATATTGTTAATTATGGAGGATTGTTGCTGGGAGATGGGTGACCATACGCACGCCCAGGGCATTATTAGGGCTGGCTCTGGGGTATCCCTATGGGTCTGTGGAGCTGGCGCCATCTGCCACTCGTTTAGCGCTTTCCCTAGGTAGGCTCTGACCCGCTGTCCTTTGGTTTGTGGAGGATTGGCTTGGCCTGAATTCACTCCTAGCTCTAGGTGGATTTTCCAACATGGTGGTGTTGGCTTCAACGCGCCCAGCCATGACCACACATACGGCCTGGCTCACACATGCACAGTGGCCTTTCTTGGTGTCCACCATTGGACGCCGGTGGATGTGGAGGGGGTATAAATGGACCTCCTTAACTGTCCTTTTGTTGCAGCCTTTTGTTGTCATTCTTGGAGTGAGGAGAGATGTCAGGCATTGTGATGTGGATTGCTTGATATTGAATTGTTCTCTTGTGTACTCTGTTATAATTTAGGATGAGTAACAGTTCATGATTCCACTCATGGGAAGATTGATGTCCTGTAATAAGAAACAACTAAGAAAGTTTCCTTAATACTGGGATGAGTGTTGTTATTTCTTCATTCATTGGAAATCAACTCTCAAACCTTTCATTTACTGGTAGGTCAACCTCCTTCTTGGTTAATAACTATATTTGTCTTAGACGCTTTTGTTAGTGGCCCTAAAATATCCTCCTACTCCACAGGCCCATGTATACTGGGGTTCCTCTATCCCCCTCTGTGGTGCACCAGATATCTCCCAAAATGTCAATGTCCTCCTGACATCTGAGCCATAATTTGATGCCTTTTTTGAATGCATGGTATTATCAGTTGGGGATCTTCTGAGCTCCTTCGTTTTATACCTTTTTGAGAATTTCTACTATGTGTTTTTTTGTTTCTTTTATGTTATCTATACAATTGTGTATACTATTTAATGATTCTAATGATCTGTTTTTAATCTGTAGTTACCATATACGCAGTACTTATCTCCTGAGGAAACCATTGTTGTGCGAAACATGTAGAGCAAGAAAATACTGCGGTCTTTCTCTTACATATGGTTATTGTATGGTGATATCATGGTGATTTTACTCAACCTTGTATAAATAAATCTTTTATGTATATATTGTTTTTTGATTGGTTCTTGTCACCTTTAAAGTCCCACTATCCTCTCTTTACAAGATGATATAATAGGTTGATTCCTATCTCATTGAAACTGTTGCTCAATGGTTAATGTGTGCTTTTTATTTTAAATATGAAACGTGTAAGTATTCCACCTTGAGACTAAGCAAGCAAGAAGAAATCATCTGCCATAAAAATTTGAAAACTTAATTCAGATTTGTGGCTTACATTTTAATACTGGATGAATTTCAATAACTGGTCAAGAGAATTAGAAATGTGTTAGAGAAAAGCTTTAGGTTCAGATTGAACATAAATTTGACACAAATGTAAGTAGTTTTAAGTTTGGAAAAACAGAAAACAAATGTGGTTGTTCATCACTATTGCAACTAATTACTTATATTGTACTTCCTGGCCTTTGCATTGTGGTCAGGTGCCTTTGAAGGGCCAATCATTGCTCTTTAATAAGCAGATGAAAATGTTATTTAACAGAAATTGCAGTGTTAGCGAAAACCTTAAGTACATAAAAGAATTTTAAATAAATATGAAAACATTATATTTTAGAGCAAAGTGCCCATATGGTATATTCCCTAATGAGCTTTTTTAACTACATTAATGTTAGAGACTTCAGAGTAATGAAAACTGCAGGGGCTGGAATAGAGAGGTCATTACCAACCACAACAATACATAGAGAATATTAGTAAGAATACACAAAAGGTTGTTTATAGAATGTTTCTTTTCCTCTAGCATAAAGGTTATTTTCTTTTAATTTAGTTAAGGCAATTGCAAAAAGACCAATTTTGGGGATTTATTATGTGCCAGTCCACTCCCTGAAAGTTAAGGTTCTTAGCAGCCTTTGTCAGTGTTTTGGAGATGTAGATAGGGAGAACTAACAAAACATTTGCAGGAAGAGCAAATTGCTGCTATGCTATATAGTGCTGAACAGTGCTTCATATGGTACATAAAAGGTCAGTGTGTGTTTGAGACTTGGAGTACACAGGGAGTGCTGACTGAGTTGTTTTTGCAGGCACGGATAGTTGCTGCTATATTATAAAATGCCATACACAGTACTGTATGGTGCTGCAGTAAATTACAGTGGGGTGGTATACATAATGTGTTCCCCTCTGTGTTCTGTGTTGTATTGTGCTACATTACTTTAAATTTAAATTTGGCATCATACATATTATTGTGTACGCAACCGTGTGTTCATAGTACATAGAGCCAACAGTTTAGCTGTTGGACCTCTCTCTCAGGAGCCAGGGAGCGTCTCCGCTCGCCGGGCTCCGGTGCGCATGCGCACGGGACGAGCACTTCGCCGCACACCCGTCCGCGGCCTGATGGTGCGGCGCGCGCGGGTGCACGGCGGTCCCCGTGTGCGCGCCGTAGCCCGTGCGGGTGCCCGGTAGCGCGTCACACTGACGCGCTCGCCGGGCAGGGGGGCTATATCTGACGGCTCCAGCACCCAGTCGGGTTGCTGGTTTGTCGTCAGCTCTCCCCTGTTCTCTGAGCCTGTGTTCCCTAAGTACCTTGCCTGATCTGTGTACCAAACCTCTGCTGCCTGATTAACCACTACTCTCCCGGATTGTCCCTAAGTACCTTGCCTGATCTGTGTACCAAACCTCTGCTGACTGTTAACCACTACTCTCCCGGATTGTCCCTTGTACTTCTGCCTGATCTGTGTACCGAACCCTGGCTTGTTTAACCACTACTCTGCTGGACAATCCTATCAATAACCTGCCTGATCTGTGTACCAAACCCCTGGCCTGTTTAACCACTACTCTGCTGGACTATCCTGATTATACCTGCCAGATCTGTGCACCGAATCCTGGTTTGCTTAACCACCGCGCTGCTGGGTCTCGTGACACCCTGATTATTACCTGCCTGTTCCCTAACCTCTGCTTGTGTTTTCAGCCCTGCTCCCTGCGGATCCCAGGACACCCGCTTCCAGCTTCTGAACCTACTATCCGTCCGGAAGCCCGTGCCTCCGCGTGCCCTCAGCCTCCTGTACCCATTTCGGGGGTCTGGGTGCGCGTGGTCGTAAGGGCGAGCCGCTCTCGGCATCTCGGCCTCGGTGAGTACGTGTTCGTGACAGTACAAACCAGCCAGATGTCTGAGGCCGACAGAGCGCGCTCTCCTCTGGAGATCCTGTGCCAACAAGTGTCTACCCTCGCGGACTCCGTACAGAAGCTACAAGAAGGTTATACACAAATTGATAACCGTCTGCAGCAGATCACCGGGTTACTACCCTCCACAGCCGCAGCTCCTGCACCCAGCAGTGGGGGTCCGCTTCCCCAAGCTCCGGCCAACCCCACTGTGGTCATGGCTCTTCCTGAGCCCAGGGTCCCTACACCTGAACGGTTCTCGGGAGACCGCAAGAAGTTTAGGGCTTTTAAAAACGCATGTTCCCTCTACTTCGCCCTACAGCCAAGAACCTTCTCTTCAGAAATCGTCAAGGTGGGGTTTGTCATTTCCCTGCTATCCGAAGAACCCCAGGCTTGGGCCCACAGCCTGATGGAACAGAGCAGCCCTGCCCTGAACACTATCGAGGCATTCTTTGAGAGCATGACTCAGCTCTATGATGATCCGCAACGCATGGCCACCACCGAAGCTATCTTGCACCATTTGTCCCAAGGAAGAAGACCTATTGAGGACTATACAGTGGAGTTCCGTAAGTGGGCGGCCGACACCAACTGGAATGAGCCGGCCCTGCGTTACCAGTACCGTCAAGGCTTGTCTGAATTACTCAAAGATGAGTTAGCTAGGATGGAGACCCCTGCTTCCCTAGAGGAACTCATTCAAGCAGCTACAAAGCTCGATCGGCGCCTTCGGGAGCGGTGCTCAGAACGGTTTCAGCAGCCTCGCCCTGCCTGGGCGTCGCCAAGACCTCACTCTACAGTACCCTCAACTTCATCTTCAGTTACCACTGCATCGGTCCCTGAGGTCGAGCCAATGCAGCTTGGCTTGGTCCGAGGTCCATTGACCTCCGAGGAGAAGCAGCGCAGGCGGCAGTCTAACCTTTGCCTCTACTGCGGAGGAACCGGACACTTCCTGCGCAGCTGTCCGATCAGGCCTAGTAAGTTCCCTCAGTCAAACATATTGAACTTTCCTAACCATAACATTCCCAAGGCTTATGTGATGTTGTTTGTTTCTCTGCAGCTTCCGGAAAGGGAGACTCGCCTGCAGGCCATCGTTGATTCCGGGGCCTGCAGCTGCTTCATAGATTCCGCCTTGGCACACAGATTGAAGATCCCTCTACAAACCAAAGAGCAGGATCTACAAATACATCTGGCCGATGGATCCCTTCCTTGCTCTGGTCCCATCACCCAGGAGACCCAACCTATTTCAGTAGTCACAGACTCCGGCCACCGGGAGTTCTTACGGCTTGACCTAATTCGCTCACCAATCTTTCCCATCATACTTGGCCTACCATGGTTACAAGCCCACAATCCACTAATCAAATGGAGCACCAAGTCAGTATCCTTCTCTTCTCAGTATTGCTCTCAACACTGCCTGCTCCCGGATTCCAAAGTTTGCGCCACAATGGCGGTACCGCCAAACAACCTCCAACACGTCCCCTCCGAGTATCTCGAGTTTCAAGAGGTTTTCAGTAAACAAATGGCTGACCGCCTACCACCTCACAGGGCCTACGACTGTCCAATTGACCTTCTTCCTGGTTCCGAGATTCCATTTGGCCGGATATTTCCCCTTTCTGAAACCGAGCTGGAGGCTCTAAAGCAGTACATAGACGAAAATCTTGAGAAAGGTTTCATCCGCCCTTCATCCTCACCCGCCGGAGCGGGTATCTTTTTCGTTGGGAAGAAAGATGGTACCCTAAGACCCTGCGTAGACTATCGACAACTCAACAACATCACAATTAAGAACCGGTACCCGTTGCCGCTCATTCCTGAGTTATTCCAAAGGTTCCGATCGGCCAAGGTGTTCTCCAAACTCGACCTCCGAGGGGCCTACAATCTCGTCAGGATCAGGGCTGGAGACGAATGGAAGACGGCTTTTAGATCCAGATTCGGTCACTTTGAATATTTAGTGATGCCATTCGGCCTCTGCAATGCTCCAGCCACCTTCCAACACCTAGTGAATGACATATTTCGACAATATCTAGATGATTTCCTTGTGGTGTATCTGGACGACATCCTCATCTTTTCCCCTACGCTAGAGATGCACAGGAGGCACGTTAAAACGGTTCTTGCTATTCTTCTGCAACACAAGCTATACCTAAAAGCCGAAAAGTGTGAGTTTGAGAGATCAACCATACAATTCTTGGGATTCATTCTCTCCACCAATGGGGTTGCAATGGACCCCCAGAAGATTCAGGCAATTCAGGAGTGGCCAGCTCCATCAAATAAAAAAGCAGTACAGAGGTTTATAGGATTCGCCAATTTCTACCGGAAATTTATCGTGGGGTTCTCGGCCATTGTGGCACCTATTACCCAACTAACTCGGCAGCATCATTCTTTCCAGTGGTCCGCAGCCGCTCAAGAGGCTTTCCTTAAGTTAAAAGAACTATTCAGTTCCGCTCCAATCCTCTGCCATCCTGACCCGACTCAACCCTTCGTACTGGAGGTAGACGCATCAGAAATCGCAACCGGAGCAATTCTTTCCCAGAGACAGGGACCAAAGGCCATCCTACATCCAGTAGCTTTCGCTTCTCGGAAACTCAGCCCACCGGAACTCAATTATGACGTGGGTGACAGAGAGCTGTTGGCTATAAAGTTTGCTTTGGAGGAATGGAGGTATCTGCTGGAGGGGGCAGTTCATCCGGTGATGATCTTTACGGATCACAGAAATCTCGAGTACCTCAGAACAGCAAGACGGTTAAAACCTCGCCAAGCCCGTTGGGCCCTATTCTTCTCTCGCTTTAATTTCCATATAGCATACAGACCTGGGGCAAAGAACGGGAAGGCTGATGCCCTTTCACGCATGTTTTCCGCAGATTCTCAAATACCAACACCCAGCACGATCCTCTCTCCTCAACATTTTCTCGGACTAACTCAAGCAGACTTAATATCCTCCATCAAATCTTCATCAGGCACATGTACGGAACCAGCTGTGCATTCCCTGAAAAAATATGAAGATCTTTTCTGGATTAAAGGAAAAATATTTGTACCACAAGTGACTCGGCCCTTAGCCCTTCAGATGTGTCATGATCACAAGATGGCAGGACATTTTGGGAATAAGAAGACGGCTGAACTCCTTTCTCGTTCTTTTTGGTGGCCAGGATGGAGAAGGGATTGTAGGGAATATGTGGCGTCCTGTTCCCTGTGCCAGAGAAACAAGGGCCAGAACACCAAATCCTGGGGTCTGCTCAGACCTTTGCCCATTCCGGAACGACCATGGGCTGACGTGTCCATGGACTTCATCGTTGACCTACCCAGCTCAGAGAGTTTCTCCACCATCCTTGTTGTTGTCGACCGCCTTTCCAAAATGGCCCACTTTCTGCCCATGAGGGGTACTCCCTCTGCCGTAGACACGGCCAACATCTTTCTAAAGGAGGTTGTTAGGCTCCATGGAATACCAAGGAGCATCGTGTCGGACAGAGGCGTCCAGTTCACGTCCAAATTCTGGAGGGAACTATGCAAGGCTTTGGGTATCAACATTTGTCTTTCTTCAGCTTATCATCCCCAAAGCAATGGCCAGACAGAGAGGACCAATCAGACGCTAGAGCAGTACCTCCGATGCTTCTGCTCAGGTTCTCAGGATGATTGGGCGAGCCTCCTCTCCTATGCTGAATTTGCGTACAATAACTCTATCCATGCCTCCACCAACCAGACTCCTTTCTGGACCAATTGCGGGTTCCATCCCACATCCTTCGCTAACAACATTCCCGAAACGGCAGTTCCTGCAGTCCAGGATAGGATAATTTTGTTACAGTCCAATTTTCAAAGAATTCAAGATACATTACGCAAAACCCAGGAGGACTACAAGAAACAGTACGACCGGGGCAGAAAGGCGAACCCAAAATTTGACGTAGGAGACGAGGTCTGGCTGTCCACCGTTAATCTGAGATTACCACTGCCATCTCGAAAGCTCGGGCCTAAATTCATTGGGCCTTTTCAAGTCAGGAGGATTATCAACCCTGTGGCTGTGGAATTGACACTTCCCAAGACATACCGGATTCATCCCGTTTTCCATGTGTCACTATTGAAGCCTGTGGTGCCCACCCCTTTTCCAGGAAGAAAAGAACCTCCTCCTCCGCCAGTCAGAATCGATGGCGAGAATGAATTCGAAGTGGAATCCATTCTTGGTTGCAGGAAGAGGGGCAGACAGTTACAGTACCTGATTCAATGGAAGGGGTACCCCCCCGAAGATAATTCCTGGGAGCCCGCCAGGAATCTGCACGCTCCACAGTTAATTCGAACGTTTCATCAAGATCATCCGGAACTAATGGCCAGCCTTGGCGTCCAGTGTCCGCCCTTAGGAGGGGGGCACTGTCAGGAGCCAGGGAGCGTCTCCGCTCGCCGGGCTCCGGTGCGCATGCGCACGGGACGGGCCGCGGCCTGATGGTGCGGCGCGCGCGGGTGCACGGCGGTCCCCGTGTGCGCGCCGTAGCCTGTGCGGGTGCCCGGTAGCGCGTCACACTGACGCGCTCGCCGGGCAGGGGGGCTATATCTGACGGCTCCAGCACCCAGTCGGGTTGCTGGTTTGTCGTCAGCTCTCCCCTGTTCTCTGAGCCTGTGTTCCCTAAGTACCTTGCCTGATCTGTGTACCAAACCTCTGCTGCCTGATTAACCACTACTCTCCCGGATTGTCCCTAAGTACCTTGCCTGATCTGTGTACCAAACCTCTGCTGCCTGATTAACCACTACTCTCCCGGATTGTCCCTAAGTACCTTGCCTGATCTGTGTACCAAACCTCTGCTGACTGTTAACCACTACTCTCCCGGATTGTCCCTTGTACTTCTGCCTGATCTGTGTACCGAACCCTGGCTTGTTTAACCACTACTCTGCTGGACAATCCTATCAATAACCTGCCTGATCTGTGTACCAAACCCCTGGCCTGTTTAACCACTACTCTGCTGAACTATCCTGATTATACCTGCCAGATCTGTGCACCGAATCCTGGTTTGCTTAACCACCGCGCTGCTGGGTCTCGTGACACCCTGATTATTACCTGCCTGTTCCCTAACCTCTGCTTGTTTTCAGCCCTGCTCCCTGCGGATCCCAGGACACCCGCTTCCAGCTTCTGAACCTACTATCCGTCCGGAAGCCCGTGCCTCCGCGTGCCCTCAGCCTCCTGTACCCATTTCGGGGGTCTGGGTGCGCGTGGTCGTAAGGGCAAGCCGCTCTCGGCATCTCGGCCTCGGTGAGTACGTGTTCGTGACACTCTCTTTTCATTTTTTTGGTGTTTTGATGTCTTTTTTTGTTTGTTTTTACTTGCATTTTCAGTAAGATTTAAAGAAAAATAAAACAAAAAATATAGGGCTGGGATTCAGTGTTCTAAAGGTGGAGATTAGTGTTTTTAGGTTTTATTTATTTTTGATGTAGGTATTTTTTTAAAAATACTTTTCCTAGGGCCGGGGGGGAGGGTGTGGCTGGCAGCTGAGGAAGATGGCCACGGCTTGAGAGCACTTCCTTCACACAGGCTTCCCGTAGCAATCATCATCAGCAATAACCCGCCACAGTGATCATCAGGACCTGGGAGAGAAGGGAGCAGCCAGCCATGGGAAATGCAGGATGGTCCACGCAAGCTCACAAATTTCTTTCACAGTGTTGGTTCCTCTCCTACTCAAGATGGCGGGGCCTCAGCCCACTCTCCTGCATCTTAGGCCAGCAACTCTTCTATCAAACAGGTAGTATGGCTGCTCACAAGGAGGATTCTCCCCTGCTTTCCACCTCTTAGAGCACTGAATTCTTGCTGCTTGCCCTCATAAGGTGAAGAAGTTGCATATAGCTTTTCAGCATGATGCAGTTAAGCACAGTTCTACCAGCTCTTTGGATGACATGAGGGCACTTGCAGACCCCACTAAATACTATCCTACTATGGGTCAACCTATCTTAGATACTACCCCCAAGGATATGTGGTTGTCGCTACGGGGGACATTGCACAGAAACATGGTCTTGTTTATATCGCAGCTGAAATCTGATATCAGATATTGGTGATAGAATTAGCCATGTGGAAAATAAAATGAGGGATTATGCCACCGCTCATAATAAGGATGGAGGAGGAGGAGCTGCAGAAGTTGAAACTATAAATTGCAGATCTTAAAGACGGGTCATGCAGAAATAATATTGAAGAGTAGGAAATTTGAGTGAAGAGTGAAAAAACCTTTTGCTTTGACTGCTGGTGCTTGCTTGTGATTGTTTTATTTTCTTCTTTGGGGCCTTTGCTAGCATCTTTTTAAAAGTATGTTTTCTGAAACTTTTTAAAATAGCATTTTCTTTATTTCCTTCCTTCAGTCTGCTAATTAAGGGGAGTGGTTAATTGGTCACAGGTGCTACAGGTTCTATATAACTGAATGTAGATGTAGAACTTGCTCTGAGCTTGCCCACCTTTTTGCTTGCTGGGGCTTTGACCAAGTGGTAAATTTGACTGCTGAGTTATAAACCAGAGTTTAAAAGAGGCGATTATAACAGGAGTCTTCTAATCTGTAAGTAACATCTGAAATTTCCTGTTAGTAATATTAATTTTGTAACTGGGATAATGAGGTTTTGTGCAGTGCAGTGTGGTGCTGCGTGTATACAACAATAGAGCAACAGCTCCAGGATGAGTACCACTTCAACAGATGTGAGCAGCCCTTCTGGAAGCTGACATTAGGTATCTGGAGGAGCAAATTGCAAAGTTGGGTGGATCTGACAACCTTGAAAGGGGTCCTCTTAATGGGGTTGATGTGGAGAGTAGAGGGGTAACTCAGGATTATCAGGTAGGAAGATGGTTTACTATAGTCAGACGGTGTAGTAGGAGCTCACAGGATAGGAAGGCCAGCCCTGGGTTTGAGCACCCTAGAAGATTTGCCAAGTTCAGTGTAAATGTGGTGTGGCAGCCCTAGATGTCACTGCTACCCCCTAACAGCCAGGAGAGCAGCCCATCTAGTAGGGGTGGTGAGGGTAGTGCAAGTAGGCCAAGACAGTTGGTGGTAATATAGGATTCTTTAATTAGGAGGACTGATAGAATAATTTGTCGCCAGGATCGCTTTAATCAAATGGTTTGCTGTCTCCCTGGTGCCAGGATTTGTCATGTGGTGGAATGGGTTGATAAATTACTGGGAAAGTCTGGGCATGACCCAGCTGTCTTGGTCTATGTTGGAACCAATGGCAGAATACATGGAAGGTAGAGGCTCCTTAAAAATCTATTTAAAGAACTAGACTGCAAGGTGAGGGGAAGGACCTCCAAGGTGATATTCTCTGAAATATTGCCTGTGACATGCGCAACAAAGGAAAGACAGGGGGATATTAGAAAACTGAATGCATGGCTAAAGACCCGATGTAAGAGGGAAGGATTTGGGTTTTTAGAGCACTGGGCTGACTTTTCATTGGGGTACAACCTATATGCTAAAGATGGTTTGCACCTAAATGGAAGTGGTCTGAGGTGCTGACAGAGAGGTTTATGGGAAGGCTGGAGGAGTATTTAAACTAGGCTTGAGGGGGAGGGAGAATTAGGTTATAATGGAGCAGACAGGTCAGACAGGAGTCAGTCCCTATTGGTGGGTGGAATTGGGAAAGATCGGGGGGCTATGGTAGATGATAAGAAGGCTCCCATGTTACAAGCAACCACTGGAAATGGCACTATTTGTACTAAAAATAAAAATTATGCAAAATACGTGTGTAGAATGTGACAATTAATTAAAGAGGTTGTTCACCAATGTCAGAAGTCTGTCAAGCAGGTGAGTTGGAAGGTTTGCTGCATGAAGAGAACGATGATTTCATTGGTATTGTTGAATCTTGGCTTTATTCTTCACATGACTGGGCTATCAATATTTCTGGCTATATGCTCTTTCAGAGAGACAGGGTAAAAAGAAAAAGTGGCGGTGGAGGTGTATGTCTCTATGTGAGAAGTGATCTCAAAGCGAGTGTGAAAGAGGACATAGTTGATGGAGAGTGTGATGAGGCTGAAGCATTATGGGTGGAACTGCACATAGGTGTGCATACTACAAAGGTAACATCAGTTTGTTATAGGCCAGCCAGTGTTAATAAGGAGGTGGAAACTCAGCTCCTTGCACAGATAGAAAGGGCTGGGAAAGTGATAATAAGGGGGATTTCAACTACCCATAAATTGACTAATGGAACTGCAGGAACTGTTAAAGGGCAAATGTTTATACACCTATGACAAGACAATTTTATGGTACAGTTCATAGAAGCCCTGGTTACCTGGTTAGGAATGATTCTCTTCTGGACCTGGTAATCTCAAACCATGCAGAGCTTAATGCCGCGTACACACGAGTGGACTTTCCGGCATACATGGTCCGGCGGACCAGAGTCCGCCGGACAATCCGACCGTGTGTAGGCTCTGGCGGACTAGATTTGAAACATGTTTTAAATCTTTCCGTCGGACTGTTTCTGATGGAAAGTCCGCTCGTCTGTGTGCTGATCCAACGCACCAGATACGATGCAAGGGCAGGGTATTGCATTTCACGCTCGCTGCAATAGGAAAAACAAATTTTCCTATTGCGGTGAGCAAGGGGCATACCAGGCCCTTAGGTCTGGTATGGATTTTAAAGGGAACCCCCTACGCCGAAAAAACGGCGTGGGGTCCCCCCTAAAATCCATACCAGACCCCGATCCGAGCACGGAAAGGAAAGGGGGTGGGGAGGAGCGGGCCCCCCCTCCTGAACCGTACCAGGCCACATGCCTTCAACATGGGGGGGTGGGTGCTTTGGGGGAGGGGGAACCCTGCGGCGCCCCCGCACCCCAAAGCACCTTGTCCCCATTTTGATGAGGACAAGGGCCTCTTCCCGACAACCCTGGCCGTTGGTTGTCAGGGTCTGTGGGCGGGGGGCTTATCGTAATCCGGGAGCCCCCTATAAGAGGGCCCCCAGATCCTGGCCCCCCACCCTATGTGAATGAGTATGGGGTACATGGTACCCTTACCCATTCACCTAGGGAAAAAGTGTCAATAATAAAACACACTACAGAGGTTTTTAAAATAATTTATTAAACAGCTCCAGGGGGGTCTTCCTCCGGCTTCGGGAGTCTTCTTCCGGCTTCAGGGGTCCCTCCGGTTCCTCTTCTCCCTGCATCCGGTTGGTTCTTCTCCACTCTCTCTGGCCTCTTCTCCCAGTGTTCCAGTTCTTCTGCCGGCTCCTCCGCTGTCTTCTTGCCGCTCTTTTGCCAGCAGAGGTCTGGATTTCTGGGCTTCTTGTCTTCTTCCCTCTTCTTGTCAGAGAGTCCCCCAGAGCAGACGCGGTGCTGGTGTGCGTCGGTGTGCGTTGGGGCACGTTGGGGTGCATTGGCGCGCGTGCGCGCGCTCCCATGTGCGCCGTCGCGGTGCTGGTGTGCGGGCGCGTGTGCATGGGCATGCGCCGGTGCGTGGCACCAATCTGCCTATTTAGGCTGCCAGCACATGTGGCTCAGTGCTGTCCGATCTGCAGCTCCCTGTATCCTTGTACCTGCTTCCTGTTTGAACTTGATCTCCTGACTAACAGCTTGCCCTTTGATTATCCTTGTCTTCTGCCTGCAACTGACCCCAGACTGTCCTGACTATGAATCTGCCTGCTCCTCTGTACCACGCTGCCTGCCCGTTGCCAACCCTGCCTGTGACCCGACCTGCCTGTTCCACTCCTGCTCTGCACCTGCTGCCTGTGTTTCAGTTGTCTGGTGATCTCCAAAACCACCTTTACCGGGATCCTCCTGCTGCTGACCCTCCAGGCTCTCATACTATTCTGTGCTCCTGTGCCTCCTGTCCATACTACCAGGGGCCAGGAACCAGATACGTAAGGGAGGCCTTCCCCTGCTACATCGGGCTCATCGGTCCGGTACGTGGAAGTCTGACACTTCTCTTCTCCAGATATTGACATGACGCTCTCTCCGGCTGGACTGCTCTCTGAGCGCTCCGTTGTGACTTATATAGGTGGAGACCCCGCCCCCTTATGACATCACAGTCCCTGGGCATGCTGGGACTGTGATGTTTTAGGGGGCATGGTCACTGAGTGATGTTGACCACGCCCCCTAAAAGTCACAGTCCCAGCATGCTCAGGGACTGTGACGTCATAAGGGGGCGAGGTCTCTGCCTTTATAAGTCACAACAGAGCGCTCAGAGAGCAGTCCAGCCGGAGAGAGCGTCGTGTCAACATCTGGAGAAGAGAAGAGGGAAGAAGACAAGAAGCCCAGAAGTCCAGACCTCTGCTGGCAAAAGAGCAGCATGAAGACAGCGGAGGAGGTGCCAGAAGAACTGGAACACCTGGAGAAGAGGCCAGAGAGAGTAGAGAAGAACCAACCGGATGCTGGGAACAGAGGAACCGGAGGGACCCCCGAAGCCGGAAGAAGACCCCCAAAGCCGGAGGAAGATCCCCGAAGCCGGAGGAAGACCCCCCGGAGCTGTTTAATAAATTATTTTAAAAACCTGTGTAGTGTGTTTTATTATTGACACTTTTTACCTAGGTGAATGGGTAGGGGTACAATGTACCCCATACTCATTCACATAGGGTGGGGGGGCCGGGATCTGGGGGCCTTCTTATAGGGGGCTCCCTTATTCCAATAAGCCCCCCGCCCGCAGACCCCGACAACCAACGGCCAGGGTTGTCGGGAAGAGGTCCTTGTCCTCATCAACATGGGGACAAGGTGCTTTGGGGGGACCCCGCAGGGCGCCCCCTCCCCCAAAGCACCCACCCCCCATGTTGAGGGCATGCGGCCTGGAATGGTACAGGAGGGGGGGCGCTCGCTCATCCCCACCCCCTTTCCTGACCGGCCGGGCTGCATGCTCGGATCGGGGTCTGGTATGGATTTTAGGGGGACCCCACGCCGTTTTTTCGGCATAAGGGGTTCCCTTTATAACCCATACCAGACCTAAGGGCCTGGTATGACCCGCGACGGGGCTCGCAAGGTGTCAATCTCGCCGATAAAAGCGGCAAGATTGACTTCCTTTTCTAGTCCCATCGTACCTGAGTCACGTTCAAAATGAATGGACTTGTCCGTGTGTGGGCAAGTCCGTTCATTCTGAAAGTCTGTAACTCTGGCGAAAGTCCGTTGGAAAGACGTGCGGACCTAGCCCACCAGAAAGTCTGGTCGTGTGTGGGCAAGTCCGTCCGTTTTAAAGTCCGGCGCACCTGGCGGACAAAGTCCATCGGAAAGTCTGCCGGACCAAGTATGCCAGAAAGTCCGCTCGTGTGTACGCGGCATAATACAACAAGCACATACTGGAAAGATGAAAACACTTAACTTTAAGAGAGCAAATTTTCCAAGGATGAGGGCTGCTCTCAAAGTCTTATGCCGTGTACACACGGTTGGATTCTCCAACGAGAAATGTTCGATGGGAGCTTGTTGTCGGAAATTCGGACCGTGTGTAGACTCCATCGGACATTTTCCATTGGAATTTCCAACAAACAAAATTTGAGATCTGGATCTCAAATTTTCCGACAACAAAATCCGTTGTAGTAAATTCCAATCATGTGTACACAATTCCGACGCACAAAGTTCCATGCATGCTTGCTATCAAGCAGAAGAGCTGCATTGGCTATTGAACTTAATTTTTCTCAGCTTGTCGTACGTGTTGTACGTCACCGAGTTCTTGACGTTCGGAATTTCCAACAAGATTTGTGTGACCGTGTGTATGCAAGACAAGTTTGAGCCAACATCCCTCAGAAAAAACCATGGACTTTGTTGTTGACAAATCTGATCGTGTGTACGCGGCATTAGACTGGGAAGGAATATTGGCATCGATGAACACAGAACAGAAATAGGAATTCTTTAAAAAAACTGTATGTGTACCCACTGTAAATAGGGATGAGCTTGATTTTCAGGTCAAACTTAAGTTCTGACTCAAACATTGGGTGTTTGCCCATTCGCAGAACAGCGAACATTATGGGGCATTCGCAGGTAATTTGAGCACCGCAGAACGCCCCATAATGCACTGCGAGATTGCAGTGCATTGCTATATGATGATTGGCCAAAGCATGCACCTGACCTGTATGCTTTGGCCAATCACAGCGTGATCTGCTGAGAGAGCCATAATTGGCCAAAGGCAGGGTGCCTTTGGCCAATCATGGTTCAGGGGGAGTAAGTCTATGCCCCCCACACTATATAAGGCTGCTTACACGGTGGCCGTGTGTAGTATTGCTGGCGTGGACAGAGAAGCAGGCAGGTTATTCAGTTAGTGTATTAGATATATATATATATACAGTCAGTCTAATATATATATATATATATATATATATATATATATATATATATATATTCCGCATGTAGCATAGACTATATATTCAGTGTCTACTCGATATTCAGTCAGTGCAGGCAGTGTATTAATATATATAGATACAGTCTTGAGTGTGTGTATATATATATATATATATATATATATATATATATATATATATATATATATATATATACTCTACATCCAGTGTAGCCTATATCTACAGTGCATTCGGTGGTGTACTATTTCGAATACACTTCAGGCGGTGTATTAATAAATATATATATATATATATATATATATATATATATATATATATATATATATATATATATATATATATATGCGGTCTTATATACACATAGTATCTCACAACAGTGAGTACACCCCTCACATTCTTGTAAATATTTTATTCAATGTAAAGTAGTGAGTGTACAGCTTGTATAACAGTGTAAATTTGCTGCCCCCTCAAAATAACTCAACACACAGCCATTAATGTCTAAACCGCTGGCAACAAAGTAGTACACCTCAAAATGAAAATGTCCAAATTGGGCCCACTTAGCCATTTTCCCTTCCCAGTGTCATGTGTCTCATTAGTGTTACAAGCTCTCAGGTGTGAATGGGGAGCAGGTGTGTCAAATTTGGTGTTATCGCTCTCACTCTCTCATACTGGTCACTGGAAGTTCAACATGGCACCTCATGGCAAGAGGATCTGAAAAAAATAATTATTGCTCTACATAAAGATGGCCTAGGCTATAAGAAGATTGCCAAGACCCTGAAACTGAGATGCAATACGGTGGCCAAAATCATACAACGGTTTAATAGAAAAGGTTCCACTCAGAACAGGTCTCGCCATGGTCGATCAAAGAGGTTGAGTGCACATGCTCAGCATAATATCCAGAGGTTGTCTTTGGGAAATAGACATATGAGTGCTGCCAGTATTTATGCAGAGTTTGAAGGGGTGGGGGGTCAGCCTGTGAGTGCTCAGACCATACGCCATACACTGCATCAAATTGGTCTGCATGGCTGTCATCCCAGAAGGAATCATCTTCTTAAGATGATGCACAAGAAAGCCCACAAACAGTTTGCTGAAGACAAGCAGACTAAGGACATGGATTACTGGAACCATGTCCTGTGGTTTGATGAGACCAAGATAAACTTATTTGGTTCAGATGGTGTCAAGCGTGTGTGGAGGGCAACCAGATGAGGAGTACAAAGACAAGTGTGTCTTCCCTACAGTCAAGCATGGTGGTGGGAGTGTCATGGTCTAGGGCTGCATGAGTGCTGCTGACACTGGAGAGCTACAGTTCATTAAAGGAACCATGAATGCCAACATGTAGTGTGACATACTGAAGCAGAGCATGATCCCCTCTCCCCTTCAGAGACTGGGCCGCAGGGCAGTATTCCAAC
Source organism: Aquarana catesbeiana (assembly GCF_042186555.1). Taxonomy (NCBI): domain Eukaryota; kingdom Metazoa; phylum Chordata; class Amphibia; order Anura; family Ranidae; genus Aquarana; species Aquarana catesbeiana. The sequence goes on from NC_133326.1 coordinate 307,653,821, forward strand.
ATGATAATGACCCCAAACACACCTCCAAGAAGGCCACTGCCTTGCTAAAGACGCTGAGGGTAAAGGTGATGGCCTGGCCAAGCATGTCTCCAGACCTAAACCCTATTGAGCATCTGTACGGAATCCTCAAACGGAGGGTGGAGGAGCGCAAGGTCTCTAACATCCACCATCTGCGATGTCATCATGGAGGAGTGGAAGAGGACTCCAGTGGCAACCTGTGAAGCTCTAGTGAACTCTATGCCCAAGAGGGTTAAGGCAGTGCTGGAAAATAATGGTGGCCACACAAAATATTGACACTTTGGGCCCAATTTGGACATTTTCACTCAGGGGTGTAGTCACTTTTGTTGCCAGCGGTTTAGACATTAATGGCTGCGTGTTGAGTTATTTTGAGGGGACAGCAAATTTACACTGTTATACAAGCTGTACACTCACTAATTTACATTGTTGTAAAGTATAATTTCTTCAGTGTTGTCACATGAAAAGATATAATAAAATATTTACAAAAATGTGAGGGGTGTACTACCTTTTGTGAGATGCTGTATACTCTGCATTCTTTGTAGCTTATATCTACAGTGCATTCGTGGGGTACTGTTTCTAATACACCTCAGGAGGTGTACACAATATCTAATACAGTGTGTACAGTTTCTATTACACTTTTGGTGTTGTACACAGTATACAATACAGTGCAGCTGTAATACAGTTTTTAATACAGTGCAGGCAGTGTACACAGTATCTAATACAGTGTGTACAGTTTCTACTACACTTCTGGTGGTGTACACAGTATACAGTACAGTGCAGCCATTGTACAGTTTCTAATATAGTGCAGGCGGTGTACACAGTATCTAATACAGTGTATACAGTTTCTACTACTTTTCTGGTGGTGTACACAGTATCTAATACAGTGTGTACAGATTCTACTACACTTCTGGTGTTACACAGTACACAATACAGTGCAGCCATAGTACAGTTTTGATACAGTGCAGGCGGTGTACACAGTATCTAATACAGTGTGTACAGTTTCTATTACACTTCTGGTGGTGTACAAAGTATCTAATACACTTCAGGTGGTGTATAAATATATATACAGTCTAGTATATATATATATATATATATATATATATATACTCTGCATTCAGTGTAGCCCATATATACACTGCATTCGGTGGTGTATAGTTTCTAATACGCTTCAGGCGGTGTACACAGTATATAATACAGTATAGTGTGGTGTTGCAAAACAAATACATCATGTCTGGAAGGCCACCAAGGAGAGGCAGATGCCCACAGACCACTAAAAGAGGGCAAGCAGCCTCTGTGTCTACAGTCAACAGTGGTGGTCCTGGACATGGTGCATTCTCTGCAGGTTGCCACGGGGCACACTTGTCCTTTTTTTCTGCTGCTGGTGGTGTTATCGAGCCACAACATGCAGAAGAGTTGGTGGAGTGGATAACGAAGCTGTCCTCATCCTCCTCATCCTCTGTCACCCAGACTCAGTGTAATTTGCCTTCCAACGCAGATGCCAAAGTGTCCTATTGCACTGGCTCCTTGTCCATAGTCACTCCTCCTGTGGCCCCACCATCATGCATGGAGGAGTCCCCAGAATTATTCTACCACAGTATCGGGTAAGGTTCATATTACCGCTGACTCATGGTCCAGCAGGCATGGGCAGGGACGTTACCTTTCCTTTATGGTGCACTGGGCAACTCTGCTGGCAGCTGGGAAGGATGCAGGATAGGATTCAGTGTTGTTGGAGCTTGTTCTGCCACCACGCCTCCAAAATGCTAGTGGTGATTCTGCCACAGCTCTCTCCTCCACCCCCTCCTCTTCTTCTTTCTCTATGGCCTTTTCTGCAGATTTGTCCTCTGAACCAGCGGTGCTCCGTAAGCGTTCAATGGGCTACGCAAGCAGTCAGGCTAAAAGATGCCATGTGGTGCTTGAGTTTGTCTGCCTAGGGGACAGGAGCCACACTGAGGCAAAGATTCTGTCAGCTCTGCAGGGTCAAGCTCAGAGGTGGTTGACGCCACGCCAGCTTCAGTCAGGAATGGTTGCGACAATGGCACCAACCTTCTCTCCGCCCTCCAACATGGACACTTAACCCATGTTCCATGTTTGGCACATGTCCTGAATTTGGTGGTGCAGCGGTTCTTGAGCAGGTACCCAGGCTTGCAAGATCTCCTGAGGCAGGCCAGAAAAGTCTGTAGTAATTTCCGCCGGTCATACAGTGCCAGTGCTCGGCTGGCTGACATTCAAAGGGAATGCAACCTGCCCTTATTTGTGACATGCCCACCAGGTGGAACTCAATGTTGGCAATGCTGCAGCAGCTGCACACACAGCAAAGGGCCATCAATGAGTACCTGTGCGAGTATGGCACCAGGACAGGGTCAGGGGAGCTTGGCTTCTTTTTGCCATGCCAGTGGATACTGATCAAGAATGCATGCACTGTCCTGCATGCACTATTTGAGGAGGCCACAAGGATGGTGAGCAGGTTCCCTCTAGTCTTTCTGCTGGAGTACACGCTTCATGGAATCATGGACAGGGCACTTGAGGTAGAACAGGAGGAGGAAGAGGAGGAGGACTTCCTTTCCTCTCAAGGCCCCCCTTATCCAGATAGCATTCCTGTGGGCCCGCCAAACACACAGGAAGAAGAGGAGGAGGAGTATTGTGTCAGCATGGATGTATAAGATAACTCTGAGCAGCAGTCTTAAAGGGATGTTTTTTTTCAGTCCCCAGAAACCCAAGGAGTTGAATGTGGCTGGGAGGAGGTAGTTACAGATAATGTGATCCTTAGTGACCCAGAGGACTCAGAAATGCCTCTGCAAACTTACGCTGCATGGCCTCCCTGATTCTGCAAATCCTGCGAAAGGACCCCAGGATTCGTGGTCTCAAAGAGAAGGATCATTACTGGCTGGCAACCCTTCTTAATCCACGTTACAAGGGTAAAGTTGCAGAACTCATCCTGCCTTTGCAGAGGGAGAAGAGGATGAAACATCTTCAGGAGGCATTGAAGAAAGGTTTGTGTAACACATTTCCAGACACTGGGAGGTTACCGTTTCCTGGTGCTGGACTACGTGTTGCTGAGGCTTCATTCAGTCAGAGGAAGAGCGGTGGAGAAGGTGGCCGGCTCACGGTGCCTTTAAACAATTTTTCAGTGCTCGGCGCCAAGGTCTGATTGGTTCAAGCAACCATCAGCAGCATCTGCATTATATGGTGCAGGAATGTCTAGGGGCAAGATCAGACTTGGAGACCTTTCCAACAGAGCATCCACTGGGTTACTGGGTCTTAAGGATGGACCACTGGCCAGAACTTGCTCAATATGCAATTGAGCTACTGGCCTGCCCTGCATCCAGAGTGCTTTCTGAATGCACGTTCAGTGCTGCTGGAGGGTTTGTAATGGATTAAAAAGTGTGCCTGTCCACAGACTCCATTGATAGGCTCACATTCATAAAAATAATCAGTCTTGGATCAGCAGCTATCAAGCACCTGATTCTTATGTAACTGATTAAATTTGCTATAGATCTGGGATCCCTTGAAGACTGCCTATGCTGACTATCCTATCCCTTCTCAATCTTGATGTTCCTAGCTTCCAATATTTTTGGTTTAGGGCACCGCCACCACTACTCAAGGCCCAATTTTTCTGCCCCTGTTTAACAGGGGCAAGTAATTACAATTTTTGATCCAATATTTCACAGTAGGGCCTGTTCTTGTGCCCAACAAGAGTATCTGTGAGGGGTTACAGTGTTGTGGCACCACCACCTCCAAGGCCCTTTTTTCTGCCCCGTTTAACAGGGGCATGTATTTACTATTTTTGAAATATTAGTTAAGCAGGGCCCATTCCTGCATTCAACAAGAGTAACTGTGAGGGCTTACAGTGTTCTGGCGCCACCAAAACCAAAGGCCTAATTTTTATGCCCCTGTTTAACAGGGGCGTGTAATAACTATTTTTGGAATAATAGTTAAGCAGGGCCTGTGCCTGCGCCCAACAAGAGTATCTGTGAGGGGTTACAGTGTGCTGGCACCACCAAAACCAAAGGCCCAGTTTTTCTGCCCCTGTTTAAAAGGGCAATGTAATTTAAATTTTTTATATAATATTCACAGTAGGGCCCGTTCCTGCCCCCAACAAGAGTAACAGTGTTCTGTACCACCAACACATAAGGCCCAGTTTTTCTGAAGAACTGCTGTTCAGAGTATATAGTGCCTGGGGGCCTGGGGTACCCCCACGCCATTTTTTTAAAAAATTGCCGCGGGGGTTTCCCTTAATATCCACACCAGACCTGAAGGGCCTGGTATGGATTTTGTTTGGGGGGGGACATCCACACCATTTTTTTGGTATTTTTATCTCTATTGCTGGGATCCAACAATACATTACAGCTGTGAGCAGTTTTGAATTATTTTTTTACCTTTATAAATGTCATTGCTATGGTACTGTTATAAACATGGGAAAGATGCGCTACTATACAGGCATACTAAGGACACCCCCCGGGCACAATATATAAAGGAATATTTAATTTTTATTGTTTCACTTTAGGCATTATTATTAAAATTACTGCTCCAGAAAAAAACGGTCGTTTTTAAAACTATTTTTTGCATTGATACATGTTCCCTGGGGCAGGACTCGGGTCCCCAAACACTTTTTATGGCAATAACTTGCACATAAACCTTTAAAATTAGCACTTTTAATTTTCACGCTCGCTCCTCCATAGACTTTAACGGTGTTCACGTGTTCGCACAAATTATTTGCCTATTCGCATGTTTATATAATATATATATATATATATATATATATATATATATATATATATATATATATATATATATATATATATATATATATACTGTATAAGCTGCAAAAAGGTGCTCAGATTTTCTAAACTTCAATAGTCCCTCTTATTTTGCCATGAAGGAATGATGATAATGTGCACCATCGAAGAAAGAGTGCTCCCAAAAATAATCACCACAAGCGATTAAATGAGCTCCTTACCAACTGTTCTGATCCCACAAGGAGACCATCAGATGCCTTGCATAGCAGCCATACACACCACAATCTTGCATACAAAGGTTCCATGATCTCCTAAGCCTACAAATGAAAATCCACATAGTGTAGTATTTCACCAAAATCACTAAAATCACACTTACAATTTTAAAGAAATTACACAACATGTGTTATAAACAACCAGCAGGTCCAAGCAGTCAGGCAGACTTGTAGAATAACGTCACGTGTGAGGCCCCTGGAAGGGGGGCCTAACCGCTTGGACCTGCTGGTTGTTTGTAACACATGCTGTGTAATTCCTTCACTTTATTAAAATTATTTATTAAAATTTTGGTGAAATACTACACTATGTGGATTTTCCTCTGTAAATCCTCTGATTTATTAACTTATACCTAGCCCAAAGTTAATGCACTTTTTTATATTTTCATTTTTATTTTCAATAAGTTTTTATTGAGAATAACAAGTAGAAAAAGGTGTACAAAACCAGGAATGGCATACAGTATAGAAATTGAAGGTAAAAAAATATAATCCCTTATGGAGCAAAAAACGATTGTTAAAGTCTAAAAGAAAATAGAGTGCCAGGGGCACACAGCACCATTATAACAGAATAACTAAGAGATTACTACAGTGAAAGACTAAAATCTCTAAAATAACAGAAATCCAAACATAACTGGCCTGAGTTTTGTTTTACTTAGTTTTTTGTCAATAAAGTTTACATTTTTTTTGCAAGCGAACGAATATTATGTTGGGTTTAGTAAAAATAAAACCTGCAGTATGTGGCACATGGCCAAAGTTAAAGCGATATTAAAGCCTTGTGTTTTTTTTTTTTAATAACAAACATGTTATACTTACCTGCTCTGTGCAAAGGTTTTGCACAGAGCAGCCCAGATCATCCTGTTCTTGGGTCCTGGCTCCTCCCTCCTGCCGGGTGCCCCCACAGTAAGAAGCTTGCTCTGGGGGCACCCAAGCAGGCTCGCTCCCGAGTTGTGGACTCGATCCTGCCCCCTCTTTTTTCTGATTGGCTTACTGGCTGTGATTGACAGCAGCGGGAGCCAATGGCTTCCACTTCTGCCAAAAGCAAATCAGGAGTGCAAGTCCCCAGGTAGACGAGGCTCTCATGGACATTGCTGGATCGAGAGGGAGCTCAGGTAAGTATTTGGGGGGGCTGCTGCACACAGAAAGTTTTTTGCCTTCGTGCATAGAAAAAACATTTCAAATATGGTGGTCTAGCCGCAGAAGATGGCCGCTTAACTCCCAAGCTCTGCTCCTCCACGCCGCAATACAGCTTCCCCAGCCCATCCAGCGCTGTCATCCTCCCTCTGGACCAGTGGGAAACAACTACGGCACTCACCATGCTATGTCCCCCAAGAGATCCCAGGTTAACCACTTAAGCCCTGGACCATTTGGCTGGCCAAAGACCAGAGCACTTTTTGCGATTCGGCACTGCGTCGCTTTAACTGACAATTGCGTGGTCATGCGACGTGACTCCCTAACAAAATTGACGCCCTTTTTTACCCACAAATAGAGCTTTCTTTTGGTGGTATTTGATTACCTCTGTGGTTTTCATTTTTTGTGCTATAAACAAAAAAATAGCGACAATTTTGGGGGCATGGCTTGCGCGCACACCGAGATGGAGGCTTGAGCTGTGAGCTCCGTCAGACAGACCGGCATACAGCGACGAACGGGCACGATTACTGCAGCATCCAGCTCCAAAGTGGCACGATCACTTCTCCCGAGCCCCGCAGCCACAATGTCCCACAAAAGGAACCAGGTGAAGGAGCCAAGATGGCTAGAATCCTTCTCCTTCCAGCCCTGCCGTCCACAGCATGGATCCCAAGATGGTGCAGCCGGAGTATCAGCAAGGCAATCACTACATTACTCGGACCGGCCCAAAGCCTCCTCACAGGTCCCGCTCCCTGACATGATGTCCCACCCACCACCTGACACATCCCAGGCACTACAGAGCCCAGCAAAATTGAGGATGCGGATGGATATCCCTGACCAGGCCTCAGACGCAGTAAGTACAGGCCTGCATAATAACTCTGCCATATCCTCACTCCAGTCCTCTATAGCACAGTTCCCCACCACAGGCCAACCGGTGCTGGACACCACTATGAAGGACATGCTCCTGTCCTTACAATCATCCCTCATGTCTAACTTATCATCCCTAATCAACCAGTTCTCACTGGAAATGAAACACATGGATAACAGGGTACAGTTTATGGAACACAAAATGGAGGAATGCACTGACACTGTAAATGACCTTGTAAATGCTTATACTACACAAAAAGAAGAATCCACATGGATCAAAGCTAAACTCGTGGACCTCGAGGACTGCTCCAGACACAATAACATCAAAATAAGGGGCATTTCAGAATCCATCCAACCTAGAGAACTACAAAACTTCGCCAGCACCATGTTCTCCAGTATGCTTCCTGAGCTATCCCCAATTGAGCTCACTATAGATCGCATACATAGACTGCCCAAACCCCACCACCTAGAAGCGGATGTGCCCAGAGATGTACTTCTGCGAATCCACTTTTACCAAGCAAAAGAACAAATCCTCATGAAAGCAAGGGAGATGTCCCCACTTCCAGCACCGTACTCAGACATCCAACTATATGCTGACCTATCACAATATACTCTCCAAATGCGGAGGCAATTGAAAACCATCACCAAAGCCATGAATATCCATAAAATCACGTACAAATGGCGTCACCCAGCCACAATTCTGGTCACCCATAACGGCGTACCCCACTTCATTTCAACTCTAGAAGGTGGTATGAAACTTCTTCATACACGGGGAATCATACCAGAACCTAATAAAGAAAAAGGAATTGCGCTAAATAAATGAAAAATGTTGTATACATTAAGCAGTGACAAAATTTAAAAATCAATTAATGCACAAGATAAATGTGAAAAATAAATCCTTGTGAAAACTACGTGTAATCCAAAAGATAAATCTTAAACTAAAAATAAAAAGTGGCTCTAAATCACTAATAAAATAGTATATAAAAAGTCCAAGTGGTTGACAAATGTTCATCTGTGAAAAACAGGAAAGGATCCACCACCAGAAATAGAAGGGGTCACTCCTTACCGGATGGCCACAATCCCCCACTACAGAGGATCATAGCTTGCAGGTACACCTTAACACCGGCAATGGGAACCCATATCAGCATCCGCTAGGGGTCATCATACCATCAACATCAACAGTGAGCTCGTGGAAGGGACGTACCCGGCAGTCGTGGGGGCGGCGCTGTGCTTCACAAAGCCGACATGGATTTGTGAAGCACAGCGCTGCCCCCACGACTGCCGGGTACGTCCCTTCCACGAGCTCACTGTTGATGTTGATGGTATGATGACCCCTAGCAGATGCTGATATGGGTTCCTATTGCCAGTGTTAAGGTGTACCTGCGAGCTATGATCCTCTGTAGTTGGGGATCATGGCCATCTGGTAAGGAGTGACCCCTTCTATTTCTGGTGGTGGATCCTTTCCTGTTTTTCACAGATGAACATTTGTCAACCACTTGGACTTTTTATATATTATTTTATTGGTGATTTAGAGCCACTTTTTATTTTTAGTTTAAGACTTATCTTTTGAATTACACGTAGTTTTCACGAGGATTTATTTTTCACATTTATCTTGTGCATTAATTGATTTTTAAATTTTGTCACTGCTTAATTTATGCAACATTTTTCATTTATTTAGCGCAATTCCTTTTTCTTTATTATTTGCATTAACAATTGATGTTTTATTGTTAGAATTGCTGCTTTATTCACTGTTATTTTCCACATCCCAATACCTTATAGCGCAGTTTTTCCCCAATTTTCATCATACCAGAACCCCCCAGCAACCTACCGGATCCCACTGAGAAACCAAACCCTTTCTCCTTTGGTATAGATCGAGGGAAATTTAAGGACAAACGTCACTGATTACTCAGCCCAACTACTATACTGAGCAACTTCTAAAGTCCGGTCTGAAAATGTGCCTTTATCCTTGCTCGCTGAACTTTACCCCCAAAGTTGGCCAATTGTTCACCCGAGCTACCTGTTTCTGAAAAACCTGTTTGCCCACCACAAGGTGTGCTTGAACTTGTTTTGTTATTTAATTACACCCTTTTGTTCTTCTCTTTTGTTTTTTCTTTACCTTTTTATGGTCATCAAGCCTAGGTAATTGGAACTCTAAGGTACACATGGAAAACCTATCTACTACTACTCTCGACAGACATCAACTACAGCCTTCTCCTCCAGCATCAATCGGACCCCTAAGGAACAATCCAACGCCCAACAACTGTAAGTTTTTGATTTCCCTGACACACCACACAACCACCTAGCATGGGACTCACTATCCTTTCCCTCAACGCGAAAGGGTTAAATCACCCAGCAAAGCGGGCCTCCTTATGGAAAACAGCACTTGCCCAGAACTGCGACGTGCTTTGCGTACAGGAGACACATTTTGCTCTTGATACCTCCTCCTAATGTCAACACCGTCAGTTCCCGCACGTATTCCAAACCTCATTTCCGAAAAAACAATGAGGAGTCTTGATCGCCATTAGGGACACTGTGAACTTTCAGCTTCATCAATGTGTCACAGACCTGGAAGGAAGATACATTTTTCTATCTTGCATGATCAACAATATCCCATACACCTTAATTTCTCTTTACGCTCTCAATCACGGTCAAATGACCTTTTTAGGAAGACACTGCGTTTAGCATGAAAATTCCAACAAGGTCATTTACTGATATGTAGAGACTTCAACCTAGTCCCAAACAACAAAATGGACTCCACCGCAGAACTCAAACGCCATGTTTCTCTTTTAGAAGGTTTTATTTCAACTAATGATTTATATGACGTGTGGAGGTATTGTCACGCGAACGAGAGGGACTTTACCTTCCTTTTGGCGCATCACAACACCTACTCGAGAATAGATCTCTTTCTAGCTGACAAATGGCTACTACAGAGAATATCGAAATCTGTTATCTATACCACCACCTGGTCAGATCACGCACCAATTAGTATTACTATTGAGGACAACACGCCCCAACCCAATTCCTATATTTGGAGAGTAAGTAACCACCTTCTTAATACACCATGCTATTCAACACCTATTCAAACACAACTAGAAGAATTCTTCAAGCTGAACCAAGCGTCGGTATCTGATCCACTGGTGGTATGGAACGCTCACAAGGCTGTATTATGAGGTGCTTTCCTTCAAATGGGTGCTAGAGCTAGGAAACAAAGGACTCAGAAACTAGATAAACTGACCGCTGACATATCCAAGACTGAGTCCCTAAACAAAATAAACCCATCTCCTCTCTTAAAATCCAAACTCTCAGACAAGAATTGAGATCCCACATTCTTGAAAAATATGAAAAATCATACAAAATACTTAAATCCACATCATATACCACAATTAACAAAGCAGGTAAGGCAATGTCCTTACGAGTCAAGGGGTACAGAAACAAAACAAAAATCCCTTTCATTCTCCACCCCCAATCCAAAGAAAAATTTCTTAAACCACGCTCCATAGCAAACGCCTTTAGCACATATTACGAAGATCTGTATAATCTTAAAAATGACCCGACTACCAACCAACCCTCCCCAGAAATGTACAAACCTTCCTAAATAATATACAGCTTCCATCTATAAACCAACAACAACTCTCTAAACTAAATGATCCATTCACGACTGATGAAATTCTAAAAGTGATTAACAACCTCCCTAACTTCAAATCTCCTGGCCCAGATGGCTTTACGGGGGAATACTATAAACGTTTCCAACATATCCTAGCTCCCATCCTATGCCATGCCTTCAACTCAAATGTGCAATCCACCTCCTTTCCCACTGAAATGCTTAGTGCCATGGTAGTTACTTTGCCTAAACACGGCAAGGAAGCTACCACCCCAAAAAACTTTAGGCCCATATCATTGCTTAATCTGGATGTAAAGATCTATGCTAAAATCATTGCCAACAGACTCAAAGATATACTCCCCTCGCTAATACACCAAGACCAGCCTGACTTCACCAAAGATCGTCAAGCTTCAGACGCCACTAGACGAATGATTAACATGGGGCTTCTTATATGCAGTGCTGAACAAGTTCGGCCTAATGGGACAAATACACAATGCAATAATGGCCCTATACTCTAACCCTTCTGCTCGGGTGTTCTCTGCAGATACCCTGTCTATACCTTTCCAAATATCGAACGGTACATGACATGGTTGCCCATTATCACCACTAATATTCAACCTTATCATGGAGACCATGGCCGAGCACATTAGATCTAACAACAAAATATCTGGAATCTCCCTAGCAACCATAGAACACAAAATCAGTCTGTTCGCTGATGATGTGATCCTAATGATCACTGACCCTGAACGATCCTTGCCTGTGGTACAAAAGACGCTCGCCTGGTTCAGTGATGTCTCATACTACAAAATCAACGAAACTAAATCTTATATACTAAATTTGGGTATAAACAACCCTACCAGCGATCGACTCAAAAAACAATTCCCATACATATGGGCAGATAACAGCATATCGTATCTGGGAATACAATTGACAAAATCAACTAAATCATTATATACTATGAACTACCTACCACTTAGAACCAAACTTCAAAACGATCTTACCAAGCTAGCGTCAATTCAATTCTCATGGCTGGGACACTTGGCGGTGTTCAAAATGTTTCATCTACCCCAAGTACTCTACCTATTTCGCAAAATACCCATCCCCATACCCCTCCATTATTTCAAATCCTAAAAAAACTTTTATCAAACTTTATTTGGCAGGGTAAAAAATCAAGATGCGGACATTCTCAACTAATTAAACACCGACTAGCGGGAGGAACAGGATATGTAGATTTCTTAGACTATTACATGGCTTCTCTCCTCACCCAAGCTAGAGAATGGTTCCTAAACCCCCCTTCCACACACTGTGGGGCAAAATAGAATCATCTGCAATCCCCGGTGGTAATATATCTTCTTGGTTATTTGCTATTACGCTAGGAGCAAAGATCCCTCCCCACATCTCGCCGATGATATTGGCAACTATCAAAGCTTGGTTTAGACTCCAACAAACACCTTTAACTCACACTATACCCTCCAATGTTCACATCCCTATAGAATCTCTACATCATCTAATACTATCAACTTCCTACTTAAGATGGAAAGAAAAAGGCATTAACCACCTGTCTGATTTGATAGACACAGATAAACCTAAATCATTCTCTTCACTACAAAAAGAATTCCACCTCCCGTCCTCTGACATATTCCTATACATTCGCACCCATCACTGCCTCACATCACTCACAACCTGGAAATATACTCTTCCCCAAGAAGCATGGATCTACTTTAGGTCTCCTATAACACACCGTAAGGGCATATCGTTATTTTACAACCTGCTTCACCACAAGACCACATTCACCGCATCGTCACCGATAACCAGATGGGAAAGAGATCTAGGACAATCATTCACAATAGACAAATGGGAAAAAGCTTGCAAATCCATTTATAAGGCTACCTGCTGTTCCACCCTTTGGGAACTAGCATACAAACTAACATATCTTTGGTATATGACCCCCTGATAGAATTTCTAAATTTAGTAAAGACGAGGGGGGCTTGGGTTAAAAGCGGGGCGTGACCGGATGTCGGAGTGAGAGGAGATGTGAGAGATCTTCCCTCAGATCAACACCTCTGTGACCATCCGAACCAGCCTGGTGGATCTAGCCTAGCTGGATGCACTTTTTTTTCCCCATAAAGCTTTCTGCTTGTCCGGCCGCCAGGCTCCCTCAGACCCTGCCTGTGACACGCCGCAACATTGAGGCTGCTGCCGTCTGGATAGCAAGAGCTCAGTGAAGGCAACTCCTCCCTTTGGAGTAGCAGGGAGGAATTTGAGACGCCGCCGTGTCCAGAAAGGTTGCCGGGGCAACGGCGCTGATACTTGTGAGGAGAGGCGGCGGAGACGGAGACGGCGTTTGCCGATTGCAACAGAGACGACCATTAGGAGAGTCCCTGCGCTGCCCAGGGGGTCCGGCAGTACCAAGGTATCAATTACCCTTCTTTACTTATAAGGTGGTCTCCTCTCTCCCACCAGGAGCTGAACCGCTGCCTTTAATTTGGAGGGGAGGGGATCCAGGCGGCCTGATATATTGCTACACAGCGGCTTGTCCCTCTGCGAGGGAGAGAGACATCAACTGGCTTGGGGAGGGCTGCACAATCAGGGCAGATTCTTACCCACGGGTATAATGCAAAAACTCTAACAGCTGTGAATCATTCATCACACTAGACAGGGGGATAGCCCTAAAGCTGACTGAACTTTAGCAGGATAACATTGGGACTGCAACATTACAATACTACTAAAAACTAGGTCAGTCTAATGCCGCGTACACACGGTCGGACTTTTCGTCTACAAAAGTCCAACGGACGCCGACGGACTAAAGCTGGCTGGTAATCCGATCGTGTGTGGGCTTCTCCGGACTTTCAACTGACTTTTTTAGCCTCAAATCCGACGGACTTTAGATTTGAAACATGCTTCAAATCTTTACGTCGTAACTACGACGGACCCCGAAATCCGCTCGTCTGTGTGCTAGTCCGACGGACAAAAACCCACGCTAGGGCAGCTATTGGCTACTGGCTATGAACTTCCTTATTTTAGTCCGGTGTACGTCATCACGTACGAATCCGTCGGACTTTTGTGTGGTCGTGTGTAGGCAAGTCCGTTCGTTAGAAAGTCTGCTGCAAGTCCGCCGAAAGTCCGCCGGAAGTCTGTCGGACAGGCTGTCGGACTTTTGTAGACGAAAAGTCCGACCGTGTGTACGCGGCATTAGGGTTGTCAAATCCTTTTCACATACTCCCCTTGCTAATATAATAAATTATGACTAGAAAAAAGGGCGAAGAGTTGCAACAACAGGAGAACACCAGCTCCCAAGCGACCCGTACATCTAAAGAGAAGGGAAACCAGGCAGCAGCAGCAGCAGCGGCCAAGTTGGAGAAATTTGCGCACCCCTCTACTTCATCACCACTTAAAAGTACTCAGCAACAGCAGGAGAAGTCCTGTGTAGGGGGCCCAGGGGATAGGAAGAGCCTAGGAAAGGGATCGGCGGCAATGCATACTACAAAAATTGCGAGCAGCAAAAGCTCTGCGGGTGAGCCCTCGGGAATAGCTTCTAACAATGTCGCTGAACAAAACGCATCAGAAATAGCTGAGCCTACTCTGAAAGACGTTTTATGCGCTGTTAATTCATGCAGGGCCTCTCTAAGCGATCTATGCGATCAGCTTAAGGGATTAAAGGAAGAGTTAATAACAGTAAGTCAGGAACTGCAAAGGACTATTGTTAGAACAACTGCACTGGAGGAGAGGTTGAGCCAGGTGGAGGATGATTTAGCCCCAATGAAGTTGGAGCTTAACGCGATGCAAACGCAGATGGGCCTATTTAAAGCCAAAATTGAGGAAACAGAAAATAGGGCTCGCAGGAACAACGTGAGGGTGGTGGGCTTACCAGAACGGTGTGAGGGTCCCCACCCTGAGCAGTTCTTGGAGAAATGGCTTAGGGGTATATTTGGGACAGAGACTTTTTCTCACCTCTTTGCTATCGAAAGAGCCCACAGAGTGCCGACGAGAGCCCCATTATCAGGGGGGTATCCCAGGCCAATAATTATGAAATTTCTTAATTACAAAGACAAGGCAACCTTGATGCGCAGGGCAAGAGAGATGGGGGATATCCTGCACAATGGAGCTAAAATCTTATTTTTTCCCGATTACTCCCCAGATCTGCAGAAACGAAGGGCTGAATTTAGGGATATCAAGTGCAATCTACGGAACTACAAAATTGAATATGCCGTGCTGTATCCGGGACGCTTACGCATTACTGCCCTAGGGGCTACCCATTTTTTTGATACATCAACAGGGGCTACAAAATGGCTTGAAGAAAACAAAAAGGACCTGTAGAGCCATGGGTTGAATAAGGCTGGTTAAAGCTTGGAAAAGAAAGGAGAATATTTCTGGGTTTTTTTTTTTTTTTGTTCTTTCTTTTTTTTTTTTTTTTTTTGTTTTTTTTTTATTTATTTTGTTTTGTAGCATATAGCGGATGGCACGGGGGAGGGGGGAAGGGGGGGTGTATCAGATGGAAGCACGGATCAAGGATGGGGTTTCACTAATTACACATGTTTTGAGTGTTGTTTTGATGTTTTGGAATTGGGCTCTGGGAGGGAGGGAGGAGGGGAGGAGTTTGGAAGGTGTTGCTTTGATGCTTCGGAACCGGGTTGTGCGAGGGGGGGAGGGGGCGAGGAGTTCGGAAGCAAGTCACAAAGTATTTGCTCAGTACTCAAGCAGGGTGTTTTTTACTGAATGGATGGGAGGAAGGAAAAAGGTCACCAACAAAGCCCCCAGGGCTAGCCTAGTTAGGCAGGTGGGGGGTCACGAAAAAGGGTGGGGGGAATGGGGATAGATCAAGTAGAGGTTGGGGGGGAGGGGGGTTTACAGTGAGACACAGGATTAGATACCAGGGTGAACGAAAGGCACACGTATTTAGGAGGAGGGGGCTTATAAAAATAAAGCATATTTGCACATGTTGTTCATATCTACAGTTAAATAACACAAGGGGAGGGGGTGGAGCGGTCCCTGGACGCGGGGGCCCCTCGCCAATTCCCCCTTTTTTCACTTTTTTTGTCACAATCACAGAGATGATGGCAAGCACCGTAGACACAATTATACGAACGAATTGCCCCTTTTTTTTTTGGGGTGTTCTTTTTTCCTTTTTGGATTATGAGTTATTTTTTTTTCTCTTTTTAGATGCCATTTAAAACTCTAAAAATAGGCTCTTGGAACATTAGGGGTATGGGCGATTCTGCTAAAAGGACAGCTGTGTTTTCGGCAATGGAGGATTATGGTGTTGAACTGGCTTGCCTGCAGGAAACCCACCTCACTAATGAGACCAAATTACATGCTTGGAGCAATAAATTTCAAGTACAGTACCACTCAGTTCATACCTCTTATTCAAGGGGGGTGAGTGTCTTGGTGAGGAGGGGTATTTCATTTTCCTGCAGGGAAGCCAGGATAGACACGCTGGGAAGGTATGTCTTTTTGAACTGTGTTGTGGAAAATAAGCCTCTGGTGATAGCAAATGTTTACATTCCTCCTCCGTTCAAAATGGATACCATGTTGGACCTGCTGGAATTTGTGGATAGTATGGTGGATATTCCTATAATAGTGGTAGGGGACTTTAACGCAGTTCTAGATAACAGCATGGATCAGTTCCCGCCCGCGACCCGTGCAGAAAGGGTATCAGAGGGACGCCTAGGTCAACTTCTTGAAGAGGTGGGATGGTGTGACTTGTGGAGATCTCACAATCCAAATACTCGGCAGTATTCCTGCTACTCAGGGTCATATTCCACCCTCTCGCGTATTGATATGGCAGTGGGCAATAGCGAAGCCCTGCGATTAACAGGAAATTAGAGTACAGACCAAGGGGAATATGGGATCATTCACCCCTGACCTTAACCCTAAATCTAAGTATTAGATCTAGTCAGAAAAGGTGGACAATAAACCCACTATGGTTGGACCTAATAAGCAGCCCAGCAGAAGTAGTCTCCAAATTAAAAGAGTTTGTAACATTTAATTCAGGTACAGCACCAGTAGGGGTAGTGTGGGATACCCTAAAAGCATACCTTAGGGGACTGCTACACCAGCAGGTTACTATAGTAAAGAAAACATCAAGGGATTGGGAGGTGAGGGCCAGTAGGGAAACCATGGAAGCAGAAGCACAATATGTGCTAGATCCAACCCCTGAAAAACAGGAGATTTGGCTCAATAAACAGCAAGAGTATAAAGAAGTAATCAACAGAAGAGCAGAGAATAAGAGACTCTTCCAGAAACAAAACTACTTTGGCGAGGGGGAGAAAGTAGGCCGGATGCTCGCTCTTTTAATTAAGTCTAATCTATCCTCATCGGCCATCTCTTCAATTAAGACACCGGTTGGAAAGACTACATCTGATCCCGCCGAAGTCTTACAAACTTTTTCTACATTCTATAGAGATCTGTACAGGTCGCGCCGGGGTTCGAACCGGCGCGAGATGGACGGATTCTTAAAAGGGGTAGACCTGCCCGTAATCTCGGAGAGGGATAGGAGAGAGATGGATTCCCCTCTGGCTCTAGAGGAGCTGCAAAAGGCAGTCGCGGAGCTGTCAGGCCAGAAATCTCCGGGCCCAGACGGGCTGCCGCTGGAAATTTATAGGAAATACGGGGAGGTCCTGCTTCCGGAGCTTCTAAAAGTGCTAGAGCAGACGATCAAGGACGGAAGGTTGCCCCTATCGATGTCAGAGGCCGATATAGTAGTGATCCCAAAAGAGGGGAAAGACCAGTTGGAAGTTTCTTCGTACAGACCCATATCCCTGCTGTGCACAGATGTCAAGATTATCGCAAGGGTGCTGGCATCCAGATTAAATAAATATATCGCGAAACTTGTGCACCCGGACCAATCGGGGTTTATCCCCGGCCGGTCCACTAGCACAAATATCAGAAGGGCCTATCTGAATCTTCAGGTACCAACAGATAACGCGGGATCCAGAGCTATATTGTCCTTAGACGCTGCCAAGGCCTTCGATAGCCTGGAATGGGAATATCTCTGGAGGGTGCTGGAGAAGTTTGGATTCGGCCCTGTATTTATTAGCTGGCTAAAAATTTTATACAACCACCCAAGGGCAAGGCTCAAGATAAACGGCGAATACTCGGAAAGCTTCCCCCTCGAAAGAGGGACAAGACAGGGGTGCCCCTTATCTCCTTTGCTGTTTGTCTTGGCCATGGAGCCACTGGCGGGAGCAGTGAGATCATCACCTGAAATACAGGGATTCCAAAGAAAAGGGAGGGAAGAGAGAATAGCGCTTTTCGCAGACGACATTATATTCTTCCTTGGGGATACGACCTCCTCATTGAAGAAAGTGACGCAGCTAGTGGAGGACTTTGGAAAGTTCTCGGGATTAGCTATTAACTGGGAGAAGTCATCGCTACTACCGGTTGACCTATTAACTAACCCTACTTCGATGTGTCTGCCTCAATTGAAGGTTACAGGGAAAATGAAATATCTTGGTGTTGTGCTGTCCAAGGACCCCGGTGCATTTATTGAGGACAATTTGGTCCCTCTCTTATCAAAATTCAAGAGAAAATGTGACACTTGGAGCAGACTCCCTTTGTCTGTGGCGGGTCGAGCCAACTTGATAAAAATGGTTTGGATGCCGCAGTTGTTATACCTACACAATTCCCCTGTTTGGATTGGGGAGAAGTGGTTTCAAAAGATCCAATCCCTTTTCAGGGATCTAATATGGAAAAAAGGGCAGGCCAGGATTGGCCTACAGAAACTGCAGCGTCCCGACACGGAGGGGGGACTGGGGGTTCCCCAACCGTTTACCTATTTCCTGGCAGCTCAGTTGCAACAATTGGGTGGATGTGCCACTGAGGGAGGGGGAAGCAACAATGTTAAAATTATTCTACAGGGGAACTCACACAGCTCACTAGCAGGAGCACTGGAGGCAGACTCATTGCAAGGAGAAATCCCGACATTCAAAATGATCACTAGGGCTTGGCAGACAGCTAGGAAAATAATGGGGTATAAAGAAATCTCAGAATATTCGCCAATGTGGAACAACAAACAATTGCACGAATTACTAACAGTTGATAGGAATAAAACGTGGGAAAGATGTGGGATAAGCCGGCTGACACAACTATATGAAGGGGATACTCTGAAATCTTTTGAGGATCTGAGACATGAGTACGGGATACCAAACCAGGCATTCTATAGCTACCTACAGATTAGGCATCCCTTGAATAAACAGTTCAGCGGACAACCCAAAACATGGTGCAGGATTCCACTACTACAAACTATAATTAAGTCAGAGACCACCAAGGGCTTAATTACAGAGATATATACCCAACTAATAAAGAGAAGAAATATGAAGGTTGGCTTATCAGGGGGAAGGGACAGGTGGGCGGCGGATGTGGGGGAGATAACGGACGAACAGTGGAAGAGGATTCTCGAATTTGGATCAGAGGTGTCGGTTTCTCCCTCACAAAAAGCCTCCCACCTGTTGTTGCTGCACAGATCCTACTATACACCAAAAAAGCTGTTTATGTTTGGTCGTAGAATTAATGATGAGTGCCCTAGATGCAGAGGAACAGGCGACCTAATCCATATGGTCTGGAGGTGCCCAAAACTTGTTAGGTACTGGACGGAGATTCTAAAGAAAATAAATACTACGTTTAGAGTTAATTTAGAGCTTGATCCTAAGACCTGTGTGCTGGGCCACATTAACAACAGGATGAGGGATAGAAACACAGCCGTAGCTATAGCAAGATGCTTGTTTCAAGCCAGAAAATTAATAGCACAAACCTGGCAATCAAGAACACCCCCAACCCCGGAAGCCTGGGTTGGAACTGTTAACTCTACAATATGGAGCGAAAGGACATTCTACATAAGGCTAGGTAATTATAATATGTTTGTGAAGCTATGGAACCCGTGGATCCAAGCAATGCCATGCTCCTTATCAGTGCTATCTTAGCGCCGAGAACAATTGTCTTTCTACTAAGGCAGAGAAGTTGTATTAGACATAGCATAGAATCCTGAAGCCAAGAGAAAACAATGAATAATAGCCCGATAAAAAGTGTGCCTCGGAATAATCAGGGTGGGTTATTGGGGGGTGGGGGGAGGGAGGTTTACTAGGGCGAAAAGCAATAATGCACAGCCACGTATAGTAACAATAAGAGATAGTGTTACACCCCTGTACTATTGTAATCACTCACATATGGAATGCACAAAGTAAAGGAAAAGTTTGAAAGGCCACAATGATGTGACTCAGTAAGAGACATATATGACTATCAATCTGAAAACTGTCTCAGTATTAAGTTAACTGAAGTGGCAGGAAAAGAAAAGAAAAAAAGGAAAAAAGAAAAAAAAAAAAAAAATTTAGTAAAGACCTTGACGACACCTGCTGGAGAAATTGCAAAATTAAAGGAGATTTGCTACATATATTTTGGGATTGCCCCAAGCTCACACAATATTGGAGCTCAATTTTTCAACTACTTTCAGAAATTACACACCTGACCATCAGAAGTAGACCATCTTTAGCTTTACTCTCATTAGACATAGAACAATACCCCTACACGATAAGGAATATCATTACACACGTTCTTCTGACAGCTAGACTTAGTATATCTAGGAAATGGAAAGACCCAGACCCCCCCACATTAAAAGATGTAGTCCACACTACACATGTTCACTTCACACACGAAACAACCCTAGCGTTACGCCACGACAAAATGAAAATTATCCACATGTGGCAACCGTGGACTGATTGGACTAGTTCTCCGGCATTTGTCGAAATTTTTAACCTTAAATCTGAGGAAAATACTTTATCTGACGATCATAACTCTTAAGTGTATAACCCACCCATTCGACTCGGTAGAACTCACTTTAAATTCAATCTATGATATGTCTCTCTCGATGGTTACAAACTTAGACAGATGAAGTCAGAAGTTAACTTATAGGGGAGGGGAGGACAGTTCTTCACGGTCACAGTCTAGCACCCTTGCAGGGTGTCCGGGTAGAACTGTCGTCCTACAACCCTTCTCCAGGCTAAAACCACAGTCGGTTAATTAGCACTGTTCCTTATAATTGTAGAATCGTAAAACCAATCAAATTACCACATATTTCCTTGTGTATACCGCAACGCTATTTCTTTACTTATTTTCTACTAGGTAAGATGTACCATAGTCTCATATTGTACCAAATCTCATAACAATGACTACATTTCCTGTAAAACAATGTTATAAATGTTTCTTTTACTCTGTATTACATAAATACTTTTCAATAAAAATCTATTGAGAAAAAAAAAATAGCGACAATTTTGAAAAAAACACATTATTTTTTACTTTTTGCTATAATAAATATCCCCAAAAAATATACAATTTTTTTTTCCCTCAGTTTAGGCCAATAAATATTCTTCTACATATTTTTGGTAAAAAAAACTGCAATAAGCGTTTATTGATTGGTTTGCGCAAAAGTTATAGCATCTACAAAATAGGGGATAGTTTTATGGCATTTTTATTAATATTTTTTTTTACTAGTAATGGCGGCGATCAGTGATTGTTATCATGACTGCGACATTATGGTCGGACACTTTTGGTGCTATTTTGGGACCATTCACATTTATACAGCGATCAGTGCGATTAAAAATGAATTGATTACTGTGTAAATGTGACTGGCAGTGAAGGGGTTAACCAGGAAGGGGCACTGCAGGGGTTAAGTGTGTCCTAGGGATGTGTTCTAACTGTGGAGGGAGCTGTGATCAGTGTCAGTGTCACTAGGCAGAACTGGAAAATGCTTGTTTACATCAGCATTACCCATTCTTCCTCCCCGTGAGACAATCACGGGTATCCCCGTGGACATCGAGTCCACGGGACCCGCGATCACACTCACGGAGCTCGTGGCAGGGCCGCGCACGTGTGACCACACGGCGTCAAATTTAAAGGGACGTACCTGTACGCCCATTTGCTTGTCCGTGCCATTCTGCAGACTAAATGTTTGTGCGGCGGTCGGCAAGTGGTTAAGGGATTGCGCCAGCTCAACTTTTATATGTAGCCAGCACAGCATACAAACCAAGATGACAACGCCCGACACTGCGTGGCCGCCTGATCACGCTGCAGCAGCCCAATCTCCCTCTATTGAAATGGAGGAACCAGCAGATCTCCTCAGTGAGCCAGCCCTCTCTCCAGGAGAGAAAGGTAAGAGGATGGCTGAATCCCCAGGCCTATCTCATACTAAGCAACCTCCTATTAAAAAGCTTTATGGAGCTGGGACCTGTAGTCCCACAGCAGACTCTTCACCCACACTGATGCTTGCTATGGATCTGGGATCCCTTGAAGACTGCCTATGCTGACTATCCTATCCCTCCTCAATCTTGATGTTCCTAGCTTCCAATATTTTTGGTTTAGGGCACCACCACCACTACCCAAGTCCCAATCGATGCATTGCTGAATCGCAAAAAGTTCTCTGGTCTTTGGCCAGCCAATTAAGGGTTCCCCTTAATATTCATACCAAACCCAAAGGGCCTGGCAATGGACTGTGGGGGAATCCCATGCCTTTTTTTTCAATGACTTTTATGTGTATTGCCGGGACCGATAATTCATATAGCCGCGAGTACTTTTAAATTACCTTTTTTCCTTTAGAAATGTCATTTTGCTCTCGGACTGTTCTAAACACAGGACACATGTGCTACTTTACAGGCATACAATAGACACCCCTCAGGTACGAAATTTAAAGGAATATTTCACTTTTATTGTTTCACTTTGAGCATTATTAAAATCACTGCTCCCGAAAAATGCCGTTTTTAAAACTATTTTTGTCATTGATACATGTCCCCTGGGGCAGGGCTCAGGTCCCCAAACACTTTTTATGACAATACCATGCATATAAGCCTTTAAAATTAGCACTTTTGATTATTCATGTTCGTGTCCCATAGACTTTAACGGTGTTCACGTGTTCGAACAATTTTTTTGCCTCTTCGCATGTTCTGCTGCGAAACGAACCGATGGGTGTTCGGCTCATCACTACTATACACATACGCTGCTTAAAAATTGTAGATTTGGAGGACTGCTCTCGGCGGAACAACATTAAATTTAGAGGGGTTCCTGAATTCCTCCCCCCTCTGAAATCATGCCCTACCTACATTGTCTTTTTCACAAGCCAATTCCATCATTATCTACTAATGACATGCTTATCGACAGTGCACAGAGGATCCACAAACTGTAAAATCTGCCTGCCTCTCTTCCCTGCGATATCCTAGCACGTGTTCATTTTTTCCATACCAAGGAAAATATCATCCGAGTGGCAAGATCCCTACGCTCTCTCCCAGAACCTTTCAGCAAAATATCATTATTCAACGACATCTCAGCTGCCACCTCACAGGCACCCAAAGCTTTTGCACCAGTCACCTCACTTCTCACTGAGAATAAAATTACCTACAGATGGGGCTACCCCACTAAGCTGCTGGTAACACACCTAAATTAACAGGTCCCCATACTGACCCCCAAAGATGGAATAAAGCAGCTACACAACTGGGGTGTCATCTCACATATGCCCCCACCAACACCGAATCTGAAATCTTCTTCCAAAATCTCCTACTCTAAGGAACCAAGGGCTCCCTTGTGACTTTAGTGTGCCTTGCTGCCTATTCCCTCTCATTGAGGAAGCATCTACTTCAGGCTGGCTATGACTCTTGCACCTAATGATAGCAGTGGAGGAGCGGAGACACTGTTGATCCTTCCTCCATGCTCCAGTGTTGTTGTGTGCCAAACACCTTCTTGTTCCATATTGTTACCCACCAACTCCCTATCACATTAGCTACGCCTAAGTTACTTTGTTGATTTAAAAAGTATAGTAGATCTCCAACCAGCTCATACTTATTATTGTAACTCATGGTATCATTTCAGCCCCCTTGTTTTTCTGTTCTCTTCTTCTCTGAACCCGACCCTTTCCTAGCACCCAAGTTGAGGGAGTTCTCAGTGCCGTATCAATACTACACCCCTCAAAATGATATGTCCCTCAAAATCACCTCTTTAAACGGCAAAGGCCTCAACAGCCCTTTAAGCGCTCACTTCTATGTCGAGAAGCTATTGATCAGAAAGCCGACATACTCTGTTTCCAAGAGACACACTTCTCAGCAACCAAACCACCCCAATGCTCTCACAAATTATTCCCCCATTGCTTTCATGCATGAACCAATAAAAAGTCAGAGGGGTCATGATAGCCGTCCGCTCCTCAGTATCCTTCTCTACTTCCTATATTGAGCAGGACCCTTCTGGCAGATTCCTGATATTATCAGCCTCGTTCAACAATCACCCCCTAGTAAATGTTAACCTATATGCCCCCCAATACTTATCAGACATCTTTATATAAGTCCATATTAAGAAAAATACAGCATTACCCCAAAGACCAAATTGTAATCTATGGTGACTTCAATGAGGTCATTGACCCTCAAATTGATTCTTGCTCTAGCTCTGAATGCAAACAAAAACACATCCCTCTCATCCCTGATTTCTCTCAAAGACCTATATGATCCCTGGAGATGTACCAACGGCACTGAGAGAGACTATTCCTTCTACTCACATACTCAAAAATCCTACTCTAGTATAGAGCTGTTCCTGACTTCCAAGGTTCTCCTGCAAAAAATCAAGGCATCCACAATTGGGATCATTACATGATCTGATCACGCAGCAGTATCACTATCACTGCCCCCACTACCGCTCCCTTACATACTGTGTGGTGATTAAATACCTCACATCTCAGCACCTTGGAGAGTCGGGAACAGGTGCGATCAGAAATAGAAGCCTTTTTCACCTCTAACATAGGCTCTGTCTCCAATCCAACAAGTCTTTATAATGCACATAAGTCCCTCATACGAGGAGTATTCCTAAAGCTGGGAGCCCAGGAAAAGAAAAAAGGAACCCTTACCATTGACACCTTCCTTGAGGGCATTAAAGCACTTGAAGTCCTTAACAAACAAAACCCATCCCAAAATAACATTGTAATCTAAGGACTGACCTTTGCTCTTATCTGCAAAGAGGCCATGACTTCTACTTCTACCTCAGACGCCTCCGCCTTACTTGGTACTCCCAGGAGAATAAGGCGGGTAAGTTCTTAGCCCAACAATATAAACGTAGAGCCGCCCAAGCCAAAATTTAATTTCTCATAGACAGACAGGGCCACAAATTAACGAATCCAAAGGACATTGGTGATTGCTTCAGTTCCTTTTACTCTGAACTTTATAATTTAAAACACTCCCCCTCTGAACCCCAACCTACTCATCAGCAAATACATTTCCTGTCCTCACTCCAGCTTCCCTCTATCACTTCCGGCACAATTACATTCCCTATCTCACCCATTCACACACCACAAGATCATCGCAGCCATTAAAAGTCTCCCATCTCACAAAGCACTGGCTTCATAAATGAATATTACAAAACATACATAACACATAAACCAAATTGTACCTCATATCTGTAATACCTTTAATACATTTCTAGCAACTGGTGAGCTTCCCTCAGAATCTGTCGAAGCGGTCATAACTACCATCCACAAATCAGACAAACCCTCTCACGACCCTGCCAGCTATCGCCCTATCTCTCTCTTAAATACTGATGTCAAACTCTATGCCAAACTACTAGCCACCCGCCTAGCAGCATTTATGCCCACGCTCATTCACCCTGATCAAGTAGGATTCATATCTCATAGTCAAACCTCTGATGGGACATGCCGGTTCATAGACCTAATTCACTGGGAGGAGCACCACCAGACACCTTCTCTATTGATCTCCCTGGATGCAGAGAAGACATTTGACAGAGTTCATTGGCAATATTTGGAATCTGTATTTCAGAAATTTGGTATCAATGACTACTTTCTTCACGCTATCTTAGGTCTATACTCCACCCTCAGTGTGAGAGTATCAACATCTGGTTTATTAACTACTCCCTTTCCCATAACTAATAGGACTCATCAGGGATGCCCCCTATCACCCCTAATTTTTGCGCTTGTAATTGAACCCCTGGCCCAAGCTATACGATCACACCCCCTCATCACAGGACTATAAGTCAGCCAAGAATCCCACAAAATTGGCTTATACGCCAATGATATAATCATATGGCTCACAGACCCCTTATAATACCTTCCTCCACTTTGCGACCTCCTAGAGCAATTTGGACATTTGTCTATGTACAAACTGAATCACTCTAAAACCACACTGTGTCAGAAACTCCAAGATGTATCCAAGATGCTTCTTACAGTTAAGTCCTCCTGGGCAGGGCAGATAGCCCTGGCCAAAATGTTTCTCCTGCCACATATATTGTATCTCTTTAGGACTCTCCCTCTACCTATTTTGCAGTCTGACCTCTCCAAACTACAACGTCTCCTCAATCAATTCATATTGGTAGCATGCAAACCTCATATCTGTCAGAAACCAGAATCAAACCGAGACTGAAGTACAATTAAATCACACTTTTAATGATCAAGGTAAATAGAACAAACATAGTCAAAACATAGCCAAAGTTCGGTAACTGGAACAGATAGTCAGTCTCAAAGTCTCTGTGATGTTGACCAAGGTGAAGGCAGAGATCATCTGGGCTGGACGGCTTAAGTAGGCAGGACTGCTGAGCATGATATCATCAACAGGTGAGTCACTGTGGAGAGATAGGAGCTGGCAATTAGCTGACAACTGAGCGGCCATCTCAGAGGAAGGAAGGGCTGTGCCCAGCCCTAACAGTACCCCCCTCAACGACCCCTCCCCCTCGGAGGACCTCCAGGCTTGAGGGGAAACCATCTATGGAAATAACGGAGGAGGACAGGGGCAAGTACATCCAAGGATGAGATCCAAGAGCGTTCCTCTGGACCGTAACCTTTCCAATGCACCAGGTACTGTATGCGCCCACGGAACCTACTGGAATCAACAATGGACTGTACTTCATACTCCTCATGGTACAGGGTGAGGACGTGGCACCGAGGTGGTAAAGTGGTTGCAAACAAAAGGTTTTAATATGGAGACATAAAATACATTAGAGATATGCATATTAGAAGGAAGGTCTAATCCGTAAGCCACTGGGTTAATCCTGTGAAGAATATGGAAAGGCCCAATAAAATGAGGTGCAAACTTCAGAGAGGGAACACGAAGTCGGAGGTTGCAAGATGACAGCCAGACTCTGTTCCCAACCTGGCAGGAAGGCGCAGGCAGACGTCTGCGGTCAGCATGGAGTCTGTACCTATCATTAGCATGTGGCAAAGCCTCCTGGACTTGTGCCCAAGTGGAATGAAGACCACGGTGATGCTCCTCTAATGCAGGAATACTCTGCGGAACAAATAAGTCAGGCAACATGGAAGGTTAAAAACCATAGTTCACCATAAACGGGGACAATCGGGAAGCAGAATTCAAGGCACTATTGTGAGCAAACTCCGCCCACAGTAAGAGGTCTGACCATTTGTTATGATGGTCAGAAATATAGCAATGTAAGAATTGCTCCAAGGACTGATTGGCTCATTCTGCAGCTCCATTAGACTGCAGGTGATAAGCAGAGGAGAAAGCAAGCTGAATTCCCAACTGTGCACAAAAGGCTCGCCAGAACCGGCACACAAACTGACTACCCCTGTCTGAGACAATCACCTTGAGTAGCCCATGTAAGCGAAAGATCTCCCAAGCAAAAATGGAAGCCAGTTCCTTAGAAGTGAGCAACTTCTTAAGTGGAATACAATGAGACATTTTCGAGAACCGGTCAACCATCAAAAGGATAACTGTGTTTCCCTGGGAGTTGGGCAACTCCACAATGAAATCCAGAAACAGGTGGGTCTAGGGCCTCTCTCCATAGGGTATGGGTTGTAGGAGGCCCACTGGAAGGTGTTATGGAGACACACACGTAACAGGAAGCTATGAAGGCGGATACATCAGCACGTAGATTAGGCCACCAGAATTGTTGGGAAATGGCCCAAAAGAGTTGATTCTTCCCAGGGTGGCCAGCAGCCTTGGGAGAATGGTAAGTCTGGAGCACGTCAGTACGGTGACTCTCTGGGACAAAGCTGCTTTCACAAGGTTTCTCAGGAGGAGCATGGACCTGAGCAGCAAGAATATTGTCACCCAAAAGAAAAGCAAGACTGGTGTAAATCGTAGGAGGAATCACAGGTATCGGAAGTGACTCCATCTTGGAAGTGGAGGAAAATTTTCGTGACAAGGCGTCAGCCCTTACATTCTTAGTACCGGGTAAGAATGAGACAATGTAATTGAAACTTGTCAAGAAAAAAGCCGATTGCGCCCTTCTGGGAGAGAGGCGTTTAGCCTCAGACAAGAATGTGAGATTCTTGTGGTCAGTAAGAATGAGAACCAGCACAGTAGTACCTTCGAGGAGATGTCTCCATTCTTTCAGGGCTGAAATGATCGCCAAAAGCTCTCTGTCACCAATCTCGTAATCGCACTCTGCAGGAGACAATTTCTTGGAAAAGTAGCCACGAGGATGCATAACACTCTCAGTGGTAGGACGTTGAGAAAGAAGGGTGCCAACACCAGTCTCAGAAGCATCAACCTCAAGGATAAAAGGTAACATAGGATCAGGATGTGCCAACACAGGAGCAGAAACAAAGGCAGCCTTGAGACTCTCAAAGGCCTTAATGGACTCCAGAGACCAACTCTGTGGGTTACCATCCTTTCTGGTCATATCAGTCAGGGGCTTGACCAGAGACGAGCAGTTACGAATAAACTTCCGATATTAGTTGGCAAAGCCAATAAAAGGCTGCAGAGGACGTAAAAAAACCATGGGTCGGGGCCACTGTAGGACTGCTGAAAGTTTCTCTGGGTCCATCGAAAAACCAGCAGTGGAAATGGCATAACCCGGGACTTTAACCTATTCACGATGGAATTCGCACTTCCCCAATTTACAATAGAGATTGTTCTGTATTGTAAACTGCACATGACAGACATCTGTGTGGTGGCTCTCCAGGGACTTGGAAAATATGAGGATATCGTCGAGATAAACCACCACACATAACTGCAACATATCTCGGAGGACATTGTTAATAAATTCCTGAAAATCTGCCGGGGCGTTACAAAGGCCAAAAGGCATTATGAGGTACTCATAATGGCCTGTTCTGGTATTAAACACAGTTTTCCACTTGTCGCCCTCTTTAATCCTTATGAGATTGTATGCCCCTCTCAAATCAAGCTTCGTGAAAACCGTTGCTCACTTGAGGTGGTCAAATAACTCCGTAATCAATGGAATCAGATAGGCATTCTTAATCGTAAAATGATTGAGACCCCTATAATCAAAACAAGGTCTCAGTTCACCACCCTTCTTCTTCACAAGAAATCAGCTCCAGCAGGAGACGAGGATTTGTGAATGAAACCCAGAGAAAGTGCGTCTGCAACATACTCCTCCTTGGCCTTATCCTCCAAGACCGACAAAGGGTAAACCCAGCCATGAGGGGGTATGGCACCAGGTTGAAGGTCAATTGTGCAATAATATGACCAGTGTGGAGGCAAACTACCAACTTGACCTTTGTCAAAGACATTGCTAAAATCGCTGTACTCCTCTGGCAGGGAGGAGAGTGAAGAGGTACACAGGACCTTGGCTACCTTCTGGAGGCATGTCTTACTGCATTGTGGTGACCAGGAGAGAACCTTAGCACAGAGCCAATCAAAAGAGGGGTTGTGCCTCTGTAACCGAGGATAACCAATAACCAGCGGTGAGGAAATAACTTGGAATTGGATTATCTCATGGTGAAGAGCCCCTATGGCCATGGACAATGGAACAGTCTGATGAGTCACATAGGCAGGCTGTAGAGGTCTCCCGTCAAGAGCCTCAATGGCAAGTGGAGTATCACGCAGCTGCATTGGAATCGAGTGCTTTGATACAAAGGCAGCATCAATGAACAGGCCTGCAGCCCCAGAGTCGATTAGAGCCTGCATCTCGACGGACAACTCAGCTTAAGAAAGGGTAACCAAAACCAGGGGCATATCCTTCTGGATAACTGGGGATGAAACAACGCCACCTAAGGTCTGTTCATGACAGGACCTTAAGGTTTGGGCGTTCCCTGGACGGGTAGGACAAGACTTCAAAAAGTGACCAGCCTGGCCACAATAAAGGCACAATCTGTCCCTCCTCCTAAGTGTTACATAGTTACATAGTAGGTGAGGTTGAAAAAAGAAACAAAGTCCATCAAGTCCAACCTATGTGTGTGACTATATGTCAGTATTACATTGTATACCCCTGTATGTTGTGGTCATTCAGGTGCTTATCTAATAGTTTCTTGAAACTATCAATGCCCCCTGCTGAGACCACCGCCTGTGGAAGGGAATTCCACAGCCTTGCCGCTCTTACAGTAAAGAACCCTCTTCGTAGTTTAAGGTTAAACCTCTTTTATTCTTATTTTAATCTCTCTTAAACTCTCTTCTGCGAAAAAGTTTTATTCCTATTTTGGGGTCACCAGTACGGTATTTGTATATTGAAATCATATCCCCTCTCAAGCGTCTCTTCTCCAGAGAGAATAAGTTCAGTGCTCGCAACCTTTCCTCATAACTAAGATCCTCCAGACCCTTAATTAGCTTTGTTGCCCTTTTTTGTACTCGCTCCATTTCCAGTACATCCTTCCTGAGGACTGGTGCCCAGAACTAGACAGCATACTCTAGGTGCGGCTGGACCAGAGTCCTGTAGAGCGGGAGGATTATTGTTTTATCTCTGGAGTTGATCCCTTTTTAATGCATGCCAATATTCTGTTTGTTTCGTTAGCAGCAACTTGGCATTGCATGCCATTGCTGAGCCTATCATCTACTAGGACCCCCAGGTCCTTTTCCATCCTACATTCCCCCAGAGGTTCTCCCCCCAGTGTATAGATTGCATTCATATTTTTGCCACCCAAATGCATTATTTTACATTTTTCTATGTTGAACCTTATTTGCCATGTAGTTGCCCACCCCATTAATTTGTTCAGATCTTGTTCTCTCGTCCGCAGAAAGATTTGTGAAGTCCAAGTGCATGGGTTCACCTTCACTGACCGACTTGGTACCAGGAGGCATGGGAGGTGAGGGAGGTAAGGGTGGGACTGCAAAGCTCAGAGACAAATGTACAGTAGGCTTCCGTAAGCGCTACTTAAAAGAGAATCTTTCTCTGAGTCTTGAGTCAATGAGGATGGCAAACATGATCAACTTCTCCAGCTCAGTGGTATATCTCGGGCTGCTATGTCACCCTTGATGGTATCCTAGAGACCATGAGAAAAAGCAGCCACGAGGGCCTCATTACCTCTGCTGCCAGAGTAAGGAATTCAATGGCATAATCGGCAACAGTTCTCGTACTCTCATACGCAGGAACGTCAAATATCCTTTTAAAAGAAGCCACTTTAACAGGAACGCAGGAGACAGAAGTACAGTTAAATCACACTTGTTTAATAATAAAAGTAAATAGAACAAATGTAGTTAAAACATAGCCAAAGTTCAGTAACCTGAACGGATAGTCAGACAAGCCAGAGAGTCGGGGAGCCAGGGATCAGCTTAGTGGAACAGCAAGCAGAATCTGGAGCCAGAAGGAATGTCAGCCAAGCAAGTCTTTAATAGGAACTAGGGATGAGCTTCGAGTTCGATTCGAACTCATGTTCGACTCGAACATTGGCTGTTCGCAAGTTCGCCGAACAGCGAACAATTTGGGGTGTTCGCGGCAAATTCGAATGCCGCAGAACACCCTTTAAAAGTCTATGGGAGAAATCAAAAGTGCTAATTTTAAAGGCTTATATGCAAGTTATTGTCATAAAAAGTGTTTGGGGACCCGGGTCCTGCCCCAGGGGACATGGATCAATGCAAAAAAAAGTTTTAAAAACGGCCGTTTTTTCAGGAGCAGTGATTTTAATAATGCTTAAAGTCAAACAATAAAAATGATGAAGGAAGATAGAAGAAAGAAGAAGCATTTAAATAAAGGAATTGTCAAAAACTGTCTCTTGTCATTTTTAACATTTTTGACAGTTTTTTAGTGAAATGGTAGGGGTAAGTACCCCCTTACCATTTCACACAGGGGGGGCCGGGATCTGGGGGTTCCCTTGTTAAAGGGGGCTTCCAGATTCTGATAAGCCCCCCACCCACAGACCCCCACAACCACAGGCCAGGGTTGTGGGGATGAGGCCCTTGTCCTCATCAACATGGGGACAAGGTGTTTTGGGGGGCTACCCCAAAGCACCCTCCCAATGTTGAGGGCATGTGGCCTGGTACGGTTCAGGAGGGGGGGCCGCACTCTTGTCCCCCCCTCTTTTCCTGCGACCTGCCAGGTTGCGTGCTCGGATAAGGGTCTGGTATGGATTTGTGGGGGGACCCCACGCCGTTTTTTTTTTTTTTTGGCGTGGGGTTCCCCTTAAAATCCATACCAGACCTGAAGGGTCTGGTATGGAATTTAGGGGGAACCCCACGTCATTTTTTTTTTAATTTTGGCCGGGGTTCCCCTTAATATCCATACCAGACCTGAAGGGCCTGGTATGGAATTTAGGGGGACTCCCACGTCATTTTTTTTTTTAAATTTTGGTTCGGAGTTTCCCTGTGTTGAATTCCCATGCCGTTTTTATCAATGAACTTCTATGTGTATTGTCGGCAATGCAATAGTAGTAGTTTTAAATGGAATTTTTCCTTCGAAATGTCATTTTGTTGTCAGACTGTTCATACTATAGACACCCCCCAGGTACGAAATTTAAAGGGATATTACACTTTCATTGTTTGACTTTAAGCATTATTAAAATCACTGCTCCTGAAAAAACGGCCGTTTTTAAAACTTTTTTTTGCATTGATCCATGTCCCCTGGGGCAGGACCCGGGTCCCCAAACACTTTTTATGACAATAACTTGCATATAAGCCTTTAAAATTAGCACTTTTGATTATTCATGTTCGTGTCCCATAGACTTTAACGGTGTTCGCGTGTTCGAGCGAACTTTTTTCCTGTTCGCATGTTCTGGTGCAAACCGAAAAGGGGGTTGTTCGGCTCATCCCTAATAGGAACGCAGGAGATAGTCTCAGTGATGTTGACCTGGGTCGATACTTATACTTGATACTTACTCTATGTCTCTAGCTTATATTGTAACCTCAAAGGGTACTGCTTTGTATTGTTTTGTTTTATAATGTTTTGTTTTATATTTTTGGAAATTCAGAAAATATTTTGAAGGAAATATATATAAGGTAAAAGTAGGGGAAAAAAGAACAACACTGAATATTGGTATATAAGTAGGATTCTGCCGATTCAACCAAAATTGGATGGGGTTTCTGGAGCCAAAATAACATATGCACAAATAAGTAAACCTAAGTATAGAGAACCAAGGTTTAAAGAGGCTCCAAACTAGAAATGCTCTGTGGCAGGAATACAATATTTTATTAATACAACAATGACAAATAGCAAATCGCAAGTAAACACATACAGTATATAGAACTTTCACCAATTCATTATAAACAATTTGTGACCACGTTGCCAAGAAAGATAAAACAACCCGAGCTCACACATACATATACAATCACACTGAGAACTAGCAAAAAAGACCAATAGTTCAAGCTTAACATAAGCATCAGTTGACGCCCCACATCTCTGCAGATATGCAAGCAAATTGTAGGTCCCAGAATGGGACAATGGGGGGAGGGGAGAGGGGGTTCGTAGAGGCCACTGTCCGAAGATGACAGTCTGAAGACAGCACTTCAATGCTAGCAGTTATGGAAGAGCAGCAGAGGGCTTATCAAAAAGCATTCAAAGATGTGGATGCAGAGACCTAATGCAACGGTAGATACAGCAGCATATGATGTGGATACACAAGGGGTGCATTTAAATGAAGGAAGCCACAGGCATCTGAAGCTTAAGCCATCACCGGTGAGTAATACATCAACTATCAGCAGGTATACTGTATGGTGCAATAGCGAGACCTCACTGTCCCATGCAGGGGTCTCACCCACGGTGCGGCTGGATTCCACAGTCTACCCAAGACCATAGGATGTAGCCTCCATTACGCTCCTGTCTACAGATTTCCAAAGGGTTTGCAGATGTCAGTGTTCTCTATACTTAGTTACATAGTTACATAGTAGGTGAGGTTGAAAAAAGACACAAGTCCATCAAGTCCAACCTATGTGTGTGATTATGTGTCAGTATTACATCGTATATCCCTGTATGTTGTGGTCATTCAGGTGCTTATCTAATAGTTTCTTGAAGCTATCAATGCTCCCCGCTGAGACCACCGCCTGTGGAAGGGAATTCCACATCCTTGCCGCTCTTACAGTAAAGAACCCTCTACATAGTTTAAGGTTAAACCTCTTTTCTTCTAATTTTAATGAGTGGCCACGAGTCTTGTTAAACTCTCTTCTGCAAAAAAGTTTTATCCCTATTGTGGGGTCACCAGTCCGGTATTTGTAAATTGAAATCATATCCCCTCTCAAGCGTCTCTTCTCCAGAGAGAATAAGTTCGGTGCTCGCAACCTTTCCTCATAACTAAGATCCTCCAGACCCTTTATTAGCTTTGTTGCCCTTCTTTGTACTCGCTCCATTTCCAGTACATCCTTCCTGAGGACTGGTGCACAGAACTGGACTGCATACTCTAGGTGCGGCCGGACCAGAGTCTTGTAGAGCGGGAGAATTATCGTTTTATCTTTGGAGTTGATCCCCCTTTTAATGCATGCCAATATTCTGTTTGCTTTGTTAGCAGCAGCTTGGCATTGCCTGCCATTGCTGAGCCTATCATCTACTAGGACCCCCAGGTCCTTTTCAATCCTAGATTCCCCCAGAGGTTCTCCCCCCAGTGTATAGATTGCATTCAGATTTTTGCCACCCAAATGCATTATTTTACATTTTTCTACATTGAACCTCATTTGCCATGTAGTCGCCCACTCCATTAATTTGTTCAGGTCTTTTTGCAAGGTTTCCACGTCCTGCGGAGAAGTCATTGCCCTGCTTAGCTTAGTATCGTCTGCAAATACAGAGATTGAACTGTTTATCCCATCCTCCAGATCGTTTATGAACAAATTAAATAGGATTGGTCCCAGCACAGAACCCTGGGGAACCCCACTACCCACCCCTGACCATTCCGAGTACTCCACATTTATCACCACCCTCTGAACTCGCCCTTGTAGCCAGTTTTCAATCCATGTACTCACCCTATGGTCCATGCCAACGGACCTTATCTTGTACAGTAAACGTTTATGGGGAACTGTGTCAAATGCTTTTGCAAAATCCAGATACACCACGTCTATGGGCCTTCCTTTATCTAGATGGCAACTCACCTCCTCATAGAAGGTTAATAGATTGGTTTGGCAAGAACGATTCTTCATGAATCCATGCTGATTACTGCTAATGATACCGTTCTTATTACTAAAATCTTGTATATAGTCCCTTATCATCCCCTCCAAGAGTTTACATACTATTGATGTTAGGCTAACTGGTCTGTAATTCCCAGGGATGTATTTTGGGCCCTTTTTAAATATTGGTGCTACATTGGCTTTTCTCCAATCAGCTGGTACCATTCCAGTCAGTAGACTATCTGTAAAAATTAGGAACAACGGTCTGGCAATCACTTGACTGAGTTCCCTAAGTACCCTCGGATGCAAGCCATCCGGTCCCAGTGATTTATTAATGTTAAGTTTCTCAAGTCTAATTTTAATTCCGTCCTCTGTTAACCCTGGAGGTGCTTCCTGTGTTATGTCATGAGGATAAACACTGCAGTTTTGGTTACTGAAGCCCCCCCGATTCACTCATGAAGACTGAGGAGAAGAATAAATTCAATACCTTCGCCATCTCCCCATCCTTTGTAACCAGATGTCCTTCCTCATTCTTTATGGGGCCAATATGGTCTGTCCTCCCTTTTTTACTGTTTACATACTTAAAGAATTTCTTGGGATTTTTTTTGCTCTCCTCCGCTATGTGTCTTTCATGTTCTATCTTAGCTGTCCTAATTGCACCCTTACATTTCCTGTTGCATTCTTTATAAAGTCTGAATGCTGAGGATGATCCCTCAACCTTGTATTTTTTGAAGGCCTTCTCCTTTGCTTTTATATGCATTTTTACATTGGAGTTAAGCCATCCAGGACTTTTGTTCACTCTTTTAAATTTATTACCCAATGGGATACATTGGCTAATGCCCTTATTTAATATGCTCTTAAAGCAAACCCATCTCTCCTCCGTATTCTTTGTTCCTAATATTTTATCCCAATTTATGCCTTTTAGCAAGGTTTGTAGTTTAGGGAAGTTGGCTCTTTTGAAATTCAGTGTCTTTGTATTCCCTTTATGTTTCCTATTTGTGTGATTTATGCTGAAACTAATTGACCTGTGATCGCTGTTACCTAAATTGCCCCGTATTTCCACATCCGTGATTAGGTCTGTATTGTTGGTAATCAGTAGATCCAGTAATGTTTTATTTCTAGTTGGTGCGTCTACCATCTGACCCATAAAATTGTCCTGCAAGACATTAAGGAACTGGCGAGCCTTAAATGAATGCGTGGTTCCCTCCGCCCAGTCTATGTCTGGATAATTAAAATCCCCCATTATGATAACACTTCCCATCCTTGCTGCTAATCCAATTTGTGATAGGAGCTCCATCTCCACTTCTTCCCTCAGGTTAGGGGGCCTATAGCTTACTCCCAGTATTATTTTACCCTTAGCTTCATCCCTTTGGAGCTCTACCCATAAGGATTCCACCTCCTTTCTAGCTCCCTCAGTGATGTCATCTCTCACATTCACTTGTACATTATTCTTGATATATAGGCATACCCCTCCCCCTTTTTTACCCTCTTTATCCTTGCGGTATAGGGTATACCCTTGAATGTTTGCCAGCCAATCATGAGAGCTGTTGAACCAGGTCTCTGAAATTCCCACAAAATCCAAATCCTCCTCGTACAACAGTATCTCTAGTTCACCCATCTTGTCCGCCATGCTCCTGGCATTGGTGAACATGCCACATAGTTTAGACCGGTCGCATATTGTCCTCGTATTGGGTGTTTTGAGATTGCAACTAGGACTTGCTACTATACTCACCTTGTGTTTTTGTGCTTTGGTTAACCTACCACTAATGCCCCCAATACTACCATCTGGAATATCTTCCGCGCTAGCTATCTCTGCCTCTGGATCCTCCCCCCCATCGCCTAGTTTAAAAACCCCTCTAACTTTTTGGCCATCTTCATTCCCAGCAGATCTGCACCCTCCTCATTTAGGTGCAGTCCGTCCCTTCTATAGTACCGATTACCGACTGCGAAGTCGGCCCAGTCCTCCAGGAACCCAAACCCCTCCTTACTACACCAGCTCTTCAGCCACTTGTTTACTTCCCTAATCTCCATCTTCCTTTCTGGTGTGGCTCGATGTACCGGTAGTATTCCTGAGAATAAGTTTACTTAAGTTTACTTTTTTGTGCAAATTTATTAAATACCTTCTTCAGCTCTGTGTATATAAAGGAGCATGGGGGAGCTCATGTTCATAATGGGGATGGTATTGACACAGATCCAAATGATCCACTATGGCTTGATATGGTCCAAAAATATTTAGACGTGAATAAAGCACCTGGACCAGATGGCATAGACCCATGGATCCTAAAAAAAATGAGCTCTGTCATTTCAAAGCCATTGTTCCTAACTTTAGAGACTCTTTAATGGCTTGAATAGTACCACTAAAATAGGGTAAGGCCATTGTGGTGCCTATATTTAAAAAAGGACCAAAGTCTTTACCAAGTAACTATAGACCTGTTAGTTTAACCAGTTGAAGAACAGGCATTTTCTGGCACTTTTTGTTTACATGTAAAAATATATTTTTTTTTTTGCTAGAAAATTAGTTAGAACCCCCAAACATTATATATTTTAAGCAGAGACCATAGAGAATAAATTGGTGGGTTTTGCAATGTTTTATGTCACAAGGTAATTGTGCAGTGGTTTTATAAACACAGTTTTTGGGGAAAAAAATACACTTTTTACATTTTTTTTATGCAAATAAACACAATACTTAACCCAATTTTTTTTAAATATAAAAGATGATATTACACCAAGTAAATAGATACCAAACAAGTCACGGTTTAAAATTGTGCACACCTACACAACAGCTACAAACAACGTAAATATTACTTTCCGTAGTCACTGCTTTAAAAGCCTTTCCAGGTTACCACTTTAGATGTACAAAGGAGGTCGATGTGTGGGACGATTGCAGTTTACGCGCATTCAGGACTGACGCACGCTTTTGCCTTTGCCCGCTAGCACGGGGGCATGGGGGCACTTTTTTTTATTATTATCAATTTATATATTTTTTTTTATTTTTTCACTGTTGCTTTAAATGTTTATTAAAATGCTGCTAAACATCCCTTGTGACAGCAATAGGCATGTGACAGGTACGCTTTATGGAGAGATCTAGGGTCTATAAGACCCCAAATCCCTTCCCTGCACTTGAAAGAATTCAAAAAGCCAAAAGATCAGCATTTTTGAATACTTTTGATTTCCAAAACTGGCACCTTTAAGATTCCAGTAAACTGGAAGTGATGTCATGACGTCACTTCAGGGATACCATATCCGAGACCCAACCAAAGCCAATTCTGGCTTTTTTTGGGTCTTTGGCGAGCTGGGGGACATTCCGGCTGGTCACTCTGGTCTCCTGGTGGGACAGGAGAGCCCAGGCGAGCGGCGGAAGGTGGCGGGAGAGGGGGATGTCCCCTCCCACTGCTTGTAATAACAGCTGAGTGGCTGCTTGGCTGCATCCATTGTAATTACAAGAGAGCCAACCGTTGGCTCTAAAAAAACGGTACTGTGGTGATGCCTGCAGCTGCAGGCATCACTCCGGTACAACCACTTGAAGTCAAATGATGTACAGGTACGTGATTTGGCAGCAAGTAGGTTGGAAGATACTGGAGAGTTTAATAAAAGACCACATAGATAAGTTTTTGCTGGAAAAAAATATCTTTTTTATAAATTATTTATTTTCATAGAAATCATAATACAGTTATCAAAAAGCATATATCATCTCTCTATAACATCACTTTGACAATGCCGTCTATCTATATCACAACCACATTGCCTTGTGATTCTTCATGATCTTAAACGTGTATTAAATATCTCATACTATCCACTGTGATCAGTTCCATAGCAAAATATGACTTCTCTTTTCTTTTTTTTTGTTAACCATGAGAACCTCATGTTAATAACAGGGAAAAATAATAAGGAAAAAAAAAGACCAAAAAGGGGAACCTCTCCTCCCATTCTCTGACAGCCGACAGCGCAAACAGCCCTACCTATCTTCTTTAAGCCCCTCCCTATAGGCAAGAAAAGGGGCCCATATCTTCCGATATTTATCATCTTGCTCTTTCAGAATCATAGTAAGATTCTCCATTTGTTGAATTTCTGCAATTTTGGCAAACCACTGCGCTCTATTTGGAGGAATATCACTCTTCTACAGCGCAGGAATACATGCCTTCGCTGCTGTAAGAAGATGTTTCAACAGTGAATTTTTATATTTTTTCCACAGACAAAGGGAGATCATGCAACAAAAAAGCTGCCAATCTTTCTCCAAGAGACACACCTGTAATTGTTTTAACAGTTTCAGCCAACATTTTCCAAATCTCCTTTATTCTCGCACATTCCCAAAAAATATGTAACACAGTACCCTCTGCCTCATGACACTGCCAGCATACATCCAAGACCTGGGGAAATATCCAATGCAGTACTGTCGGTGTTCTATATCATCTGGTGAGGATTTTATATCTTCCCTCCTAATATCTACTCGCCACTGAAGCCTTATGAGTAAACAGTAAAATCCTGTCATTCTGCACCTGGGAGAATGTAACCCCCGAATCCCTTTCCCATGCCTGAAAAAAGGTAAGTTCTTGTGGTGCTTCTAATCCAGTCAGTGTGGCATAAAAATATGATAGGGAGTGCTTCAATGACTCCCCAGCTAAGCATAACTGCTCAAACCATGACGGTGCCCGAATTGCCATGTATATGTTTGACTTTGAACGGACAAAGGCGCATAGTTGCGTCAGCCTAAGAAAGTCTAAATCTGGTGCTATATCACATTCAATCTCTCTTCTTGTCATTAAACGATTATCTACTGAAAAATGAATAAGCCTATTTTTACCTCTTTGCTGTATGGCACCAAATCCCAGATCTATCATGCCCGGCTGGAAAGCCAGCGTGCCCAGAATTGGAACCATAGGGCTCAGGTATAATGACATAGTCGTATTTTTAAAAATCTTTTTAATGGTTGAATTAATGGAATTAATAGAAAAAAATATCTTAACAGATAGCATGGATTCATGAAAGACAGAAGTTGTCAGACAAATCTGATTTCTTTTTATGAGGAGGTAAGTAAAACTTTAGACAAAGGAGTGGCTGTGGACTGTGCAACTGCCTGATCAGGAGCCCCTTATGAAAAAGAAAAGTGTAAAAAATAAAGTTGTAAAAAGGAAATAATATAGTCCCTCTCCCAAAAAATTCCAAGGTCTCAACACCAATGTTAGATGATCTGGATGACACTGGCATTCACTGCACAAGCAT
Organism: Aquarana catesbeiana; assembly: GCF_042186555.1. Lineage (NCBI taxonomy): Eukaryota > Metazoa > Chordata > Amphibia > Anura > Ranidae > Aquarana > Aquarana catesbeiana. The sequence goes on from NC_133326.1 coordinate 307,693,836, forward strand.
TAAATGCTCATACAAGTGAATGCAATGTCATTTGAATTTTTAGTGATCACAAACCTGTGAAAAAGTTGTCATTGTGCTAATTTGTGCCAACCCAACTTAACCCTTAATGTTATGCTAACAATTTACACAAACAGTTTTTTCTTTGTGTTTGTCACAATGTAGCATCAAAATGGGAATTATGCTCTCCTAAAATAAAATGCATAATTTCACTTTGAAATTTACTATTTCCACTACATTACACAAAATTCCTACTAATGTGATATTATTTTAATATGAAGACTTTGTTGATTCTATTTTTTTGTTTGTGTATATATATATATATATATATATATGGATCAAATTACACAAAATGTTGTATTGGGATAAATTACAGGAAAGTGCATGTTATTAATTTTCTTACTATTTATTTATAATAAAAACCAGGGACCTAAAAATAAATGTATCCAAATTTGCTACCAAATTAAACCATTTCAGCTACAAAAGAGGCATACCATACATGAAAAGGTAGAGTGCAAAACTCATTATATATAATGTGTTGAACTGAGACACCACGAAAGCAAAAAAAATTAAAACTGCTTTGGGACCCAAGGAAATTAAGGGTGAAAAAGGCCTGCTAACTTAGGTGGTATATTTTTGCAAGGGCACAAGGTGTTGTTGAAGCATAGAGACAGCTTGGGACAAGTCCTTTATTAAAAAATAAAAAAATACAAATGTCCAGTGATATAAATTCATGCTGCCCGACGGACTGAAAAAAAAAGCCACAACAGTTCCACCTCCATGGGAGGCTCCCGCTGAGTGACGCTTCTTCTTGGTGACAGCTGTTATATAGCTGAGGGCGGGACCACCCGGTGACATAAACGAGTGACCCTGCCCCCCTCTGATGCCACAGGGAAGCCCCCAAAGCACCCTCCCCATGTTGAGGGCATGTGGCCTGGTACGGTCCAGGAGGGGGGGTGCTCTCTCATCCTCTCTCTTTTCCTGCAGCCTGCCAGGTTGCGTGCTTAGATAAGGGTCTGGTATTGATTTTGGGGGACCCCTACGCCATTTTTTAAAATTTTGGCGCAGGGTTCCCCTTAAAATCTTGAAGACCTGAAGGGTTTGGTATGTATTTTGGGGGGTACTGTGCCATTTTTTTAAAAAAATTGGCGCAGGGTTCCCCTTAATTTCCATACCAGAACCTCCTGTCCACCCTTAGACAAGGAAAGTTGACACATGTGCCATGCCTGGCACATATCCTCAATTTGGTGGCCAGAAGAGTCTGTAGCCATTTCAGGCGGTCATACACAGCCAGTGCTCAGTTGGCTGAAATTCAGTGGGAAATCCACCTGCCCATAAACTGCCTGATTTGTGACATGCCCACCAGGTGGAACTCTTCAATGCTGCAGCCGCTATACATGCAGCAGAGGGCTGTCAACGAGTACCTGTATGAATACGGCACGGCAACAGGCTCAGGCCACCTCTGTATTTTTTCCCTGCGCCAATGGCTGTTATTTAAGGATGCATGCACTGTACTGTCACCATTTGAGGAGGCCACAAGGATGGTGAGCCGTGACAGTGCATGCATCAGTGACACAATCCCTGTTATGTTCCTGCTGGAGCAGAATCTGTGTGGCATTATGGACAGGGCCCTGGAGGCAGAGCAGCAGGAGGAAGAGGAGGATTTCCTTTCCTCTCAAGGCCCACTTTATCCAGACACCATCATTCCTATGTCACAGAACACACAGGAGGAGAGAGGGGAGGAGGATGAGGAAGAAGATTCTGACACTTTCATAGGCTTCGAAGAAGAGGAAGACATGCGTCATTCTGTAAGCGATGGCTTTCCAGCTCCAGGACCCTTGGGAGTAATACATGGCTGGGAGGAAGACGTTCCAGATGCTCTCATCCTGAGTGACCCAAGGAGTCTGCTTCTCAAGCCTCAGAAAATTTGAGGTTCATGGGCAACCTTATGCTTCAAAGCCTGCGAAAGAACCCAAGAATACGTGACATAAAGGAGAAGGTTACTGGTTGGCAACCCTCCTTCACCACCGTTATAAGGGGAAGGTCTTAGAACTCATCCCGTCCCCACAGAGAGTGCAGAAAATAAAATTTCTTGAGGACATGTTAAAGAGAATTTTATTGAATGTTTTTCCTGACTCCAGTAGGTTACAGTGTCGTGGAAAACATTGTTTTGAGTCTTCTGTTGGTCAAGAGAGGAGCGTTGGAGAAGGCGTCCACCTAAGTGAGGCATTTTTTAATTTTTTAGTCCTCGCCGACCAGGGCTGTCAGGTTCCACATCCCATCGGCAGTGTCTGCATCACATGATGCACGATTACCTTGGGGACAAAACAGAGATGGAGAGTTTTTCAGCTGATCTACTGACTTACTGGGTCATAAGAATAGACCACTGGCCAGAACTTGCCCAGTATGCTAATGAGTTGTTGGGCTGCCCAGCATCCAGCGTGCTTTTAGAACAGGCATTCGGTGCTGCAGGAGGTTTCATTACTGATCATAGAAAGCGTTTGTCCATAGACTCAGTGGACCGTTTGACTTTTATAAAAATGATTAAGTCACTGATTAAGTCTTTTTGGGATGTGGAATCTCTGCAGGAATTCGAGGCTGCCTAGCTTTGAGGGTGTTCAATCATTTCATCTGGAAAAATGTTTTTGGTATACGTTTCATGGGCACAATTAACACCCAAAGACCAATTTTTCAGCACCTGTTTGACAGGTGCAAATCATTGCAATTTTTACAGCAAGGCCAATTCCTGCTTTCATCAAGATTACCTCTACAGGGTTATGGTGGAAAGGCATCACCACACCCAAAGACCAATTTTTCTGCACCTGTTTGACAGGCGCATGTCATTGCAATTTTTTACAGCAAGGCCAATTCTTGCTTTCATCAAGAATACCTCTATAGGGTTAGGTATTGCAAAGAATTGTGGGAAATAATTACAACTTAACAAAATTCACCATGCAACTTACTAAATACCCTGGTATATCTACTCTTCAAAAAGGGGTCATTTGGGGGGTATTTGTACTTTCCTGGCTTGTTAGTGTTTCAAGAAAGAGCGATAGGCCTTCAGTACATCAGGTGTGATGAATTTTCAATGATTGGCACCATAGCTTGTAGACTCTATACCTTTCACACAGACCAAATAAAATATACTGATTAGGTTATTTTTACCAAAGATATGTAGCAGTATAAATTGTGGCCAAAATGTAAAGAATAATTACTAATTTGCAAAACTTTAGGACAGAAACAAAGAAAAAGTAGTTTTTTTCATAAAATTCAGTCTTTTTTTATAGCACAAACAATAAAAAAAACACAGTAGTGATTTAATATCAAAGAAAGCTCTATTTGTGTGAAAAAACAAACACAAATTTCATATGGGTACAGTGTTGCATGACAGTAATTTTCATTCAAAGTGTGAGAGCACTGAAAGCTGAAAATTGGCCTGGGCAGGAAGGGGGTGAAAGTGCCCAGTAGGCAAATGGTTAAGGAGATATTCTTTTCTACTCTGCCAGTTGGGAGAAGGGTTTGTCAGGTTTGTCAATTTGTCAGGTTTTGATTATCATGAGAGTGTTATCCTATTCAAGTGGTGGCAAATTTAGACCCCTGTGGCTCTCTGAGGGTATACTGGGAGCTCTCTTTTATCACAAAAAGTAAAAGGAGAGTACACATTTTATTTATTTGGCAGTTCTGTAAGTGGGTTGTAATAGATTGGAAAGCTTACCATTTGACCAATTTAATAGGAAATCATTAAAAATATACATTTTCATAAAAAATTGCTAAAGCACTTTTTTACATTTAAAATAAAAATATACAAACATTATCACACCTAGAGTATTCCTAGCAAATATTGTTTATATGCTCTGCTTATTCTGTGGTCAGTATCTGAGATGTCAGAAGAAAACATCTAAATTAAATTGGTTAACTAGAGTTAAACACTCCTTCAAAAGAATTGTATGTGTAAAACTTGCCACAACCCTAAACTTCTTCCAATTGTATATATTCTATCCCTGGAATTAACCTTTTTATATAACACAATTTAACATTTTTGGATAAATTGTATACAGAGTTTGACAAAATGTAAAGATCATTCTTCTGTTCATTTGCATAAAAGCTGGGAGATCAAGGCAAAGAAGAAGTGTAGGAGAAGTTGCTTATCAGTATCGTGATTTCAACAAGATTGGTTTACGGCTTGGAAAAATTGGAAAAATTGGAATAGCCAACTCTGTTTTAAAAAAAATAATTCCTCACTGTTCATGTGCCCCTTAGCAGTGCAGTTTAAAGCGGGGGTCCATCTATCTATCGTTTTTTTTTTTTTAGTTCATTCACAAACTTTTCTTCTCAGCATTACATACTCACATATTGTGTGTAATATGTCCGCCCGTGTCAGATTTCGTCGGAAAGAATAACTTATATTATTCACTGCAGGCGGTTTCCATCTTCATTGTGAGCATTTGAAGCCCACAAGCATTTATTTCCTGGATGTGGTGAATGCTGTGCTCCCAGCATTCACCGCTCATTCCCGCACATGCTCAGTGGCATCCGGGGAAGCCTGAGACTAGCTCCCAGGAGTCTGGGAGAGGCTAGAAACACGCCTACTCCCACGGGAGAAGAACCAGGAAGTGCAAAGAAGAATAGAAAAATAAAAGGTAATTACGGCGATTTAAATTTTTTTAAACGGCATGTCAGCATCTAGGCAAGGAAGAGAATACATACAGATATTGTTCAAAATTTGGGTGGAACCCCGCTTTAAGTCACTAAGGGTAGAAATGCATGTCAACGGGGCTTGCACAATTTTGTTTTTTTTTTATTTGCATCAGATAATCTTTATAATGAAAAAAAAATGTTAGTGGATTCCTATTTACATTTTTAGGGGAGCATTTAATTCATTTGGCTTGCAGCTTATACTGTGAAGACATGAAAACATTTTTATTCTTGTTTACGCAAAGGTCAGCATGTGCTGCATTAAAAAAAAATGTGGTAAATAAATGGCTGTTCGACCATAAACGACAGGTGGTATTTGAATCACTCTTGTTTTGTAATTTTGAAGCTACTTTAAATGTATTAGCTCTGCCAGAGACAACAAATCACAAACAAACTTGCTGTCTGCATGAACATAGCTACATTAATTGTTGTCTAGAAATGGCAGCATGACATTATTCTAGTAAGATACCAGTAGAACACCAAAAGACATTCAAAGAAATGTTATCTGGCAGGAGGGCATTTTTCTCAAGTTCCTATGGTGAATCATTATGCTCACTTTGTAAAAACTAAATGCGCTACTTGGAAGGTAAATATATTAAACAAACTTTCTTTTTTGAGGTTGCTATGATACTGAGACATCAAACACTATCTCAGGACACACACAAAATACCTCAGCTTAATATAAAAGACAGAAAAAGCATACTGTTTGCATTCTGTAGGTATACATGATAAATTACACAGATTGTCTGAATTAAATTTAATAACGTTTTTTAAAAGTTTATTACAGACAAAAGAGTCCTGCAAATAGTTAAATTACTATTTTCAATACTCTAAATTGTGTTATTTCACAGCTGGTACATTGTGATTCCTCTAATAAGTAAAATACAATTCTAAGGAATATAATGAAAAAAAAGAATTTACAAGACAAACTGAAAAGCTTAAAAATGCTTATTTTTCATTATATTCTTGACAGTATAGACACAACAAACACAAAATAGACACAAGATGTCAAGGTTGTTGAGATATGTACACAGCAGGGCCACATAGTAGCAAATAAAACTACAGGTATATTTTTGGGAGTTTAGGTGTAATCAGAGGGAGCCATGTAAACACTGTTAGAACATATGAATTCAATAGAGCTAACTAAACCCAGGAATCTGGCGTGGCAAGGCAAGAGTCCTAACCACTTAACCCTTAGCAACCCTTTGAAGTTATTGAAGGGTTCAGTGACTAGATAATGAATGGATAAGTGTGAAAGCTGCGCTTAGGACAGAGGTTCAGGTATGCAGCCCCCTAAAGGAGCTTCCCTAAGGATTCTCCACAGAGTGCTTAAATTTAAATTAAATAGGGTATGGCGCTCCCTATGGGATTATATGGGATGGTGCATAGGGGGAGGGGGAGTTTTGTAAATATAGTCCCTAGCTTTCCTAAAGTAGGCTATATCAAGGGCACTATGAAGGTAATGTTCCCAAAGTGGTTTGTCCCCCCACTCGTACCCCTGTGTGTAGTACCAACAAAAATTGGTGAAATACAAAAATAATTAAATACAAAAACGATCTACAAGGGTTAAATATTGCAAAATCAAAAACCTTATATGTGAACACACTATATAAAACGGTGTATGCTAAACACCTATATCCGTGATAGGTCTACACCACCACAGATGATAGTGACCTCAAACATAACCATAAGCATAAACATACAAGTGCACCTCTGCCCAGGTGGTGCAAAAATCACAAGAACCACTTGAGAGCACTCCAGTCACAGTTTTCTTGCAAAGAACAAATGTTTGAACACTGGTTCTGAAGAGGCCCATCTATGGACTATGATCACTAATCATTAATTGATTTGTACCTGCACCAATTAGGTTGATGTGCACTTTTATTGTTCATTGGACATTGATCACCATTTATAATAATATTAATTAATTTGCACATTTTGCACCACCTGGGCAGAGGTGCACTTGTATGTTTATGCTTATGGTTATGTTTGAGGTCACTATCATCTGTGGTGGTGTAGACCTATCACGGATGTAGGTGTTTAGCATACACCGTTTTATATAGTGTGTTCACATGTAAGGTTTTTGATTTTGCAATATTTAACCCTTGTAGATCGTTTTTGTATTTAATTATTTTTGTATTTCACCAATTTTTGTTGGTACTACACACAGGGGTACGAGTGGGGGGACAAACCACTTTGGGAACATTACCTTCATAGTGCCCTTGATATAGCCTACTTTAGGAAAGCTAGGGACTATATTTACAAAACTCCCCCTGCCCCTATGCACCATCCCATATAATCCCATAGGGAGCGCCATACCCTATTTAATTTAAATTTAAGCACTTAGTGACTAGATAAATTCATACAATCACATGCAAATAATAGCTGGGTTCACACCGATGCGGATTTGGATGCAGAGAAATCCACATCCAATTCGCATAGCAGGAGAATGTAACCGACTCTCCATGGAGCAGATTCGCATATCTCTGGGGCAGCTGTGGAGTGCACTGCACAGAAATTCTGTGCATCTTTGGCTCCATTTTAGGGCCGAATTCAGGCACAGATTCAGCCCTGATTCATCCCTGAACCGGAGAATAGGGATGCACAGCACAGGAACGCACAGCGTTCCTGTGCAATCTGCAGTTGGTTTCAGCGTGAACCGAGCCTCAAGCTAAATATTGATAGTCTTAGGGGCATACGTATAAAGCAGTGAATGTGACCATGAACAAACATTCACTGCATGTGAATCAATCCCTGTAATTTAAAACACATGCACCAGGAAGGTACATCTGCAATTAATGTTTGGCAAATGTCACATTCACTGCTTTATAATATATACTTTAATTAGGAATGAGCTGCTGGTTTGTGCTGAACACATGTTCAAGCCAAATTTTGTTTGTTTGAAGGTTCAGCGAATGGCCAAACTAAACAGATACTTTTTTCAGGGTCAAACCTCCAGCTGCAGCAGTAGGTAAAACAATGTAACAGCACCCTGTTCAGGACATCTGGATGCTAGGGAGTAAGTGGCTGCCGGTTTCCTAACAACCAGTGCTGTATGGCCGCCCAGCCCCATTCCGCTGTCAGTTGGAGATTCCCTGCTGACAGATGAATGTAAACAAAGGGTGGGAATAGTGTATTAAAAAGTTGTAGGGTCCCCTCAAAATACAACCTAGGCCCTTTAGGCCTGGTATAAATTTTAAGGGGGAAACCCATGCAAAAATAAAGAAAAAACATGCCCCCCCAAATCCATACCAGATCCTTATCTGAGCATGCAGCTTAAATGGAAAAGGGGTGGGAGGGCAGGAACCACCTCCTGAATCAACCAGATTAGGTGCAATCAAAATTGATAGGGTACCTTAGTGCCCTAAAAATAAGGTGGCCCTCTGATACCTGCCCCCCCACACACACACACGTGAATGAGGAAAGGGTACACAGGAAAGGATTTGCTCATTCACAAACAAAAGTGAATAGTAACACTTTTAGATAAGTATTTTATTAAAAAAAAATAACCCCAATAAACTTCTCATTTACAAACAAAAGTGAATAGTAACACAGTTTTAGACAAGTCTTTTATTAAAAAAAATAACCAAGAAAAAATCAATCATGTCAACCAAGATGGCTGTCACATGTCACGACTGCACATGTGCAGCAGTGACATAATTTCAGTTTGGCGATGATGTACGTATATCCTGTACATGGGTGGTGAGGGGGTCCAATAGGGGGCAGGTCTCCAATAGGACCTGGACACAGGATTAAAGGCTTTGTCCCACCCAAGACATTTTGAAGCCTCCAAGCTCCATACTCCAATCCAGGATCAATAAATACACTTGGGCTTCTCAAACTGTAACTTTAAAGTGGGATTGGCCGGATTAGCTTCAAAAAAGGTATTTATACTTATTTCTTCTTTACGGGTCTAGATAGATTAGTGTTAGATAGCAGATGTCTAAAGATGCAGGGATTTTAGTGTTAGAGTGGACTTACACTTTAAGTATCCTGTGTCATTCCTATATCCATTTCCTAAACTCAAACCGTGCCAAGCACTGTCACCATATGTGCACAATATTTCACCACTTTCACTGACCCTATTTTGAAAAGAAAAGATGCAAACCAACTTTTAATGAATAAAAACATTACAGTGTATTTTATGGAAAAAATGTATTGTAGTGACTGCATGCACAATATTTACACCCTTGATTGTATTTTGAGCAGGACCCATACCATCATTTTTTTTTATTAAAAAAACATTAAAATAATTTGTCTCAAATTAGAGAAAAGCCCTGAAATATTGTAGCAAATATCTGGACTGCATTTACTAACTTTGACTAGGTCCTACTTTGAACAGGAAAGACAAGCATTTAAACAAAGAAGCAACATTATATGGTTTTTTTTTTAAATAGTATTATTTGATACCACTGGGCCCCCTGCTCAAGCCGCTGCAGCAACAAAACAAACAAAGCAGTATGTTTCCATGAAGCAGAAAACTCTGTGAATGTACGTCACTGTGTTTTGAGAAAATAATTGAACACTGCGTCCTAGGAGCTGGCACCCAAGCTTTATGTGGGGTAGAGGTGTGCTGTTTATTACATTTTGGTCGAGGATGATGGATGAAGGGCATTTTTTCTTGAGGTACAACTTCACTACTCCTGTGAGTGGTGTTACATGAAGTTAACACCTGGCAACTTGATTGCGATTTACTGCTTTTCATTCTTCAACTGCAAAAAAGTTTTTAGCCATCTGCTGGTTACTTGATACTCAATACCCTGTCTTTTATCATCCTTCCAAAACAATATGGTGTTCATATCACTTCTCTCCTCCATATGTCAGAAATTATTTTCTGACATTTTTACAAGGAGCCATACAAATAATCGGCTCACCCATCTTTTAGAAAGAAATATAGAAACAAAGAAAAGTGACGGCAGAAAAAAGGCCACGTGGTCCTCTGACCACTGCAACATTTTTTTGAGTTTTTATTTTTTTAACTTATAATGTCTAAGTATAGAGCTATGTTTGTCCCAAGTGTGTTTGAATCCACTTAATATTACATAGTTAGTCTGGCTGAAAAAAAGACATAAGTCCATCTAGTTCAATCAATAAAAGAGGAAAAAAATGATACAATCTTATATACACAATCCTATACCCACAGTTGATCTACAGGGAGGCAGAAACCCCAGCAAAGAGTGATCCAATTTGCTCCAGCAGGGGAAAAACATTATTTCTGACCCCTCGGAGAGGCAATTGGATAGTCCATAGATCAACGTTATCTATAAATGTTAGTATCCAATTATATTATGTACATTTAGGAAATAATCCAGGGCTTCCTAATCTACTCAGCTGGATAGAATCAGTTCCTGAGGAAGTCTATTCCACTTTTTCACAGCTCTGTCAGGGCTGGGCTCAGCCCTTCCTTCTCTGAGCTGGCCGCTCAGCTGTCGGCTGATTGCCAGCTCCTATCTCTCCACAGTGACTCACCTGTTGATATCCTGCTTGTCAGTCTTGCCTACATAAGCCGTCCAGCCCAGATGATCTCTGCCTTCGCCTTGGTCAACATCACAGAGACTCCTGCGTTCCTGTTAAAGACTTGCTTGGCTGACATTCCTTCTGGCTCCAGATCCTGCTTGCTGTTCCACTACACTGATCCCTGGCTCCCCGACTTTCTGGCTTGTCTGACCATCCGTTCCGGTTACTGAACTTTGGCTATGTTTTGACTATGTTTGTTCTATTTACTTTTATTATTAAACAAGTGTGATTTAACTGTACTTCTGTCTTGGGATTTATGAAGCTCTTACTGTGAGGAAATCTTTCCATATTTGGAGATTAAATCTCTATTCCTCCAGACGTAAAGCATGCCCCCTTTAACTGAATAACTCAACACCAAGTTCACTATATGAACCACTTATGTATTTATACTTATACCTATTTTTATCCCCCCATAATCTCCTCTTCTCAGAAGAATAAATTCAGTTCCTCTAATCTTTCCTCATAGCTGAGCTCTTCCATGCCTCTTAACAATTCGTTTACCCTTCTCTGCACTCTCCCATTCCCCAATATCCTTTTTGTGAATTGGTGCCCAAATTGAACTGCATATTCTAGATGAGGTCTTACTAATGATTTGTACAGGATTAAAACGATGTCTCTCTTTTGGAGTCTATAGCTCTCTTAATACAAGAAAGGATTTTGCTCACTTTGGAAACTGCACCTTGGCATTGCATGCCATTATTAAGCTTATGATCTATCAGAACACCCAGATCTTTCTCCACCATTGATTTCCCCAGTTGTAATCCCCCTAGTTTGTATGATACATGGATATTCTTAGGCCCCAAGTGCATAACTTTACATTTATCAACATTAAACCTTATTTGCCACATAGTTGCCCTATTAAACAGTGCACTGAGGTTGGCGATATCCTACAAGGATGTTATTCCACTGCATAGCTTGGTATCATCTGCAAAGACTGAAATGGTACTTTTAATACCAGACCCTATATAATTTATAAATATATTACAAAGCAAGGGTCCTAACACTAAACCTTGGAGTACACCACTAACAACCCTAGACCATTCAGAGTATGAATCATTAACCACTACTCTCTGAATACAATCTTTTAGCTAGTTTTCTATCCATTTACATACTGACTTTTGTTGACTGACTCATTATCTCTACTGGATGTCTATTCCATGCATAAACTACTCTCTTGATAAAATAATATTTTCTAAGATTAGTTTTGAATAGGGTTGAGGCGAACGGTTCAGGCCGAACATCTGAATTTGCAGGGTGTTAGGTGGGTATTTGCCCCACCATACATCTGCAATGCACTGCGCACTGCACAGTGCATTCTAAGCCCTGATTGGGCAAAGCGTTGCCCAATCAGGGTGCAGTGAATAGCTTGTTGTTAAGGAGCAAGCTGAGAAGCCACCTGCGGCATCCTTAACAACTGATGAGTTGCCAGAAATAAAAAAAAATTTGCATTAATATATGTCCCCCAGGAACTTCAAAATGGGGACTTTTGATGTTTCAAGTTTGGGTCCTCTAGACTCTAATATGATTTGCCGTTCGCGTCAGTTCCATTGTGAATCGAACAGTGGGGGGTGGGGGGACGGGGTGTTTCTCTAGTTTTGAACTTTCTTTGTTTTTTTTTTTTCCATAAAAGATTTTTATTCATGCAATTGTACATACAACTTTTACAATCTGTGTTATATACGTATAAAGTACAAGAGAATAGGCTTCCATGTTTCACACAAATATATAAAACAAGCATAATTTTGCATCTTAAGTCATGGAAAATCGAATAATATGTTTTAAATTTTTGTCCCTTAGAGAGTCTTGCATTTATATTCGGTATAGTTGGATTTTGAGATAGAGATGCTCCTTTAAATATCATTGAGAGCATTTGACTTAGTTTAGCTTTGCTCAAGATAGCGTGTCTCTAAGGGCTTATTTGGCATCTAATGGTTAGTTATGGTGTTTGTATGAGTTTCCCTTTTAGTCTGTTTATGACATTTTGATCGAAGAAAACTTTCTGTGTGTGGTGTTTAAAGAGGGGGTTTAAATAGTAAGAAACGGGAAAATATGATTAAGTGTACTTTTAGAAAAAGGGAAAGTGGGGAAGGTGGGGGGGAAGGGGGGGGGGTGAGGGCTGCTCTTCTGTTATATGCTTTATCTTCCCTCCTGCATAATGGTAGGTGGGAATACTGTGGGATCCAATAATAGGGGGAGATCTGAATTATTGCACTTTATGTTGGGAATAAAGATTTATAATAATCCTTCGTTTTGAAGTGGTTCCAGCAGGCCCAAGTGGTTGTGAATTTTTGTATGCGCTCTTGAGCTATAGAAATCAGTTCTTCCATTTCTGCTATCTTGGATATTTTCTGTAACCACTCCCTGATTGTGGGTATGTCTGTTGTTCTCCAGTGGGTTGGAATGCAAAGTCTTGCAGCATTGACCATATGCATGGCCAGGGATTTAAAGTATTCATGTTTGGGAAGTGTAGTATGATGCAATAGATATTGGGCGGGGGTGAAGTTTAAGGTGTATGTAGAGACTTGTTCTATGATAGAATGGACCTCCCTCCAGAAAATCTGGATGGCATCGCACTCCCACCAAATGTGTATCATGGAACCTACTGCTTTTTTACATCTCCAACACACATCAGGTATAGATGGAGAGAATTTGTGCAATCGCGATGGGGTCCTATACCACTTAGTTATGATTTTGTAGCCATTTTCTTGTATCGCTACATTCATTGACCCTTTGTGTGCGTAAGAGTATATGGTTTCCCAGTCTTCTTCTGTCAGTGTGAGTTGTAGGTTTGTGTCCCATGAGTATCGTGGGATTTCAGAAGGTTTTGTTGTGTCGTTGTCAGCTAGCATTGAGTAGATTTGAGAGATGATATGTCTCTGAGGGGAGTCGCTTGAGCAAAGGTGTTCAAATATTGTTAATTTTCGAGTCCATATTGCGGTTGCGCTTTTAGATGTTAAATAATGTCTTATTTGTCTGTAGGACCAGAAATGGAACGTATTTGGATGAAATTCAAATTTCATGTCTTGATATGAACGTATAGTGCCCTTGTCAAAAAATCTGTGGGCCCTTATCTCTTTATGTGGCCATTCAGTTTGTAGGAATTTCAGGGTTTCTCCAGGTGGAAATTCTGGATTTCCTCTTAAGGAAGTAAGAGGATCTATATGTGTGGATAATTTATGCATTGTTATGGCCTTATTAAAGGCCATTAGAGTGGGGTATATAAAGGGGTGTGTCTTCAGGGTCTGAGGCCATAGTCTTGGGTGAAGCCAGGGGAGAATATGAGTGGAGGTGTGAGTATAAAGGTGTTCTATTGTCACCCATGCTTTTTCTATATTGTGTATCTTCCAGTCCACAATCCTGGCTAAATGGCATGCCATGTGGTATTTGTATAAGTCAGGAAGGCCAATTCCCCCTCTAAGTTTCGGGAGGGTTAATCGGGTATATTTTATGCGTGGAGATTTTTTGTTCCAGAGAAAGTCTGTACACATACTTTTGTATTTGGCAAAAAAGGAGGGGGGTAAGTGTATAGGGATTGCTTGCATGAGGTATAGGAGGCGGGGGAGAGCGATCATTTTTATTAAGGCTGCGCGGCCGAACCAGGAAATGTTTAAGTTGGTCCATTCTTTAAAGTTTGTTTGAAGTTTAATTAGTGCTTTTGCGTGATTGTGATTATATAGGTCTGATGTTCGTTCAGTAATCCGTATTCCTAGATATGTAATGGCTTCTTTTTCCCAATGAAATGGGAAGTGTAGTTGGGCATGGGTTACTTCTTGCGGGGTGAGAGATACATTCAAGGCATTTGATTTGGTGTAGTTAATTTTTAGGTTAGATAGTTCTCCGAAATGTTTTAAATCTCTCAGTAAGTTGGGCAGGGAGATTCGAGGTTCTTGGAGGGTAAGTAAAATGTCATCCGCGAAGGCGGCTACTTTAAACTCTTTATGTGCGATGGGTATTCCTTTGATGTCTGGGTTGTTGCGTATTTTATTCAGTAGGGGTTCTAATGTCAGGACATAGATCAATGGGGAGAGTGGGCATCCCTGGCGGGTACCGTTGCTAATCGAGAAGGCGTTTGACAGGAGGCCATTGACTCTTACCCTGGCTGAGGGGTTAGTATATAGTGCGTTGATATGTGTATACATGCGGGGTTTGAGGCCTATGCCCCTGAGGACCTCCTGCATGTAGTCCCAGGCCACCCTGTCAAACGCCTTCTCAGCATCCAGGGATAGGAGAAAGCCCTTGGTTCCAGAAGTGGCTAGCCAATGTTGTATATTTAGGGTACGTATAGTGTTATCCCTGGCCTCTCTTCCTGGGATAAACCCAACTTGATCAGGGGATATGAGACCAGGGATAAATGGTAGTAGCCTATTTGCCAGCATTTTGGCGTATAGTTTGATATCTACATTCAGTAGAGAAATTGGTCTATAGTTCGGGGCTTGTGTGTGATCCTTGCCTTCCTTTGGTATGAGGGTTATGTGCGCTTCTAGTAGTCTGCTCGTTGATGTATGTGAGTCTGCGAGGGAGTTAAAGGATTTAAGCATTTCTGGAATCAAAGTATCTTGGAAGCTTTTGTAATATATTAATGGAAAACCATCTGGGCCTGGGCTCTTGCCTACGCTCATCTGTTTGATTGCTAGTTGGAGTTCCTCTGAGGACAGGGGCCTTTCCATGGATTCTGCTTGTTGGGAGGTGATCGGTTTGGGGCAGAACTGTGTTAAAAATTCTTTTAGTTGGGATTTTCGGTCGTCCTGTTTTGGTTTAGGGTCGATATGTTGGTTTATGTTATACAGTTTGGAGTAATATTCTTCGAAGTGTTTGGCTATATCTGTATTTTTGGAGAGTAGAGTGTTATGTTTATCTCGAATCATGTGGATTCTAGAGGGTGTTTTGGTTGCTTGGACTGCCCGAGCGAGCAGTCTCCCGTTCTTGTTGCTGTGTTCATAGAACACTTTCTGTTGAAGGATATATCTCCTCCTGGTACGTTTTCCTAATATGTCTAGTAATGTAGAGCGAGTTTGTAGTAGTTCCTGTAATGTGTTTAGCGATGTTGTTTGCTTGTGTGTAGCCTCCAGTCGGTTTATGTTCTGGATTAGAGATCTCATTTGTTCCTGACGTCTCCTTTTGATAGAGGATGTGAGTGTAATGATTTCCCCCCTTAGTACACACTTATGTGCTTCCCATATAGTGATTGGTGCGATGTCTGGGGTGTTGTTTTCTCTGAAGTAGTTTTGTATGCGGGAGTGTAGCTGGGTCAAATTGTCAGGGTCCTGAAGTAGTGCGGAGTTCAGTCGCCATGTTTTGGTAATTTCTCTTTTTTCGGGGAAGGTGAGTGTTACTGAAATAGGGTGATGGTCTGATAGAAACATTGGTTCAATAGTCGCCTGTGTGAGTAAGGGTAAATCATTTTGCGATAGGAATAGATAGTCTATCCTAGAATATTTTTGGTGTGGGGCTGAATAGAATGTATAGTCCTTATCAGATGGGTACATAGTGCGCCAGGTATCATGAAGGGTAAGGTTTTGTAATTGAAGTTTCATTTGGCGTAGGGCCCGGTATGTAAGTGTGGATGTACCTGTGGACGTGTCTAGGCTGGGATTTAATGGTACATTAAAGTCGCCTCCTAATAGCAATAAACCGGTTTGGAAATTTTGTAGAAGGTCACATATTTTTTTGACAAAGGACACCTGGTGTTCGTTTGGGCAGTAAATGTTAGCTATGGTGATGGGTTTGGCTGCGAATTTTCCTTTTATGAATATAAATCTGCCCTCCGGATCAACTAATGTGTCTGCCACTTGGAAGTCGGCTTGTTTGGAGATGAGAATTGGGACTCCTTTTGTTTTGGATTCCTGGTTGGTGGAGTGAAAGACTTGTTTATAGATGTGATTTTGTAGTTTTGGTATGGCGTTAGTTCTGAAATGTGTCTCCTGGAGTAGGATAAAGTGTGCTTTATGTTTTGTTAGCGCTGCCAGGACTTGTGACCTCTTTTCTGGTAGGTTTAGGCCTTTAACGTTAAGGGATAAGCATTTTAGTGAGATTTGCATCTTACTGGTTCTCGGCTTTGAGAGCATTTTAAGAGTCTGGAGGGAAAGGGGAGGTGTATATGTGTGGTTTGGAAGAGCAGCCCTCACGAGGAACTCGGGTAATAAGGGTAGTAGGTGGAGTTATAGAAGAGGTAGATGACTAGAGGGGTAGGGGAAAAGGGGTTGCAGATCGTACGTTTATCTGTTATTTCCCCACGGATTATAACCTGGGGTGTGAGAAAGTATCGACTTGCACAGACGTGAATAATCCACGCTCTGTGTATATATTTACCGGAGGTGGTTAACGGAAAGCCTAACCACCTAGTTACAGGGGGTTCCGGAGTGTCAGTTAGTGTCCAATAGGACTACTGTGGCGGCACAATAAACCTGAATGGTGATCAGAGGTGTCGGCACACATAAGGACTAGTAAGGTACACTAATGTGTCTTCAAGTGTGTTGCATTGGGGTGGTACAGAGATGAGATTGAGATAAAGTTCTCTATTTGGTGTACGCCGTTGTTATTGTAGGGGGGATATTTGTCATTTGTAAGCCCATTGATTATGATTCAGATTGATCTATACAGATCATATGTTACTTAGGTGATTTTTAAGATTCTGAGTCTATGATCAAGACTTCTTTAAGTGTATGTATTTCTACTCATTCAAATCTTAGTAAAACAGATAAAACAAATAAACATAGCCAACAGTGCTAACAATAACCTTAGGGTATACCCCATGTTAGATGGGAGTTTTTCCTGTCTAATTACTACCCGACTCAGCTCTCGGGCCCCGTCCCCCACATTAGGGGAGAAAGTCCCTCGAAGCAAAGAAGGGCTGTCCTTTCATAGTGGTGAGGGATCAGCCCCAATCATGGGGTCGTCTCCTCCACCACCATTTTGCATCTTAGTATTGGTTGTTTTCTGTTATATTGCATCGAGAGTTTTAGGTAAACAAACGGAGAAAAAGAGAAGAAACACATACAAGAAAAAACATATCTATTGCAGGAGTGGATTTAAATGTTTGCTATGAGTTAATCATATAACTATTTCCGCTTTAAGGAATAGGTTGTTCGTTAAAAAATTTTTTCAAACACTAAACCTTTTACCTATCCCCATTAATTTGTGGTGGTACAATTTTTTGAGTAATTGCTCAGGTTGTAGTCTCTTCATTACTATGAAGGTTCGGTCTGAGTAAGTTGCATAGGGGTGTCTTTGAGTAATTTGTATTGGCTATTAGTATGAGAAGACTCCCCATGTCTATTGAAAATTCCCTGTGTCTGTTTACCCCTCGATACGGTTCCCGGGCTCCGCCCCCCCAAAGTAGGGAAGCGGGTCCCACGGATCCACGAGCGGTCAGCATAGCACAGTGGGGGAGGGTCAGTCCGTAACATTTGGACCGGTCCCCCCTCCCCCACTGCGCAGCCTAGGGTTGTTTATTATCTGTTACATCGAGACACATGAGAGAAAAAGTTTCTGAAAAACACAAAAAGGAAAATTGTGAAAAGATAAAAACGGCAAAAAAAAAAAAAAAAAAGGGGGAGATTATATAGGACCACTTCCATCGAGGCAGTTATTAAAAATCCTTTTCCTTGCTATACTTGGGTTATGTATTTCTTACCACTGTAGGGGTTCGGTTAGCTGTTGATGCAATCAGGAATTAGAACTTTTACCTTTCCTGTTAACTTGTGGCAAAGGGGTTTTAGGCAAGTTATGTGGTAATTAGCCTCTGTATGTCTTTGGGGGTTCAGTCCGGTGAGGTTGAAGAGATGAGTTTGTATTCATTATACAATTGGGTACTTTTCTGGATAGAACACAGTATCTCAGTTGGTAGTTTGATTCTGAAGAGATTCCGTCATCTTACATAAAGAGAGTCAGGCATACACAGTATATCACACTGGAGTATGGTGAGCACTCGGTTAGTCATCTCTGTAATTCCTGCGTGGGGTGTCAGCGTGGTCCATGGCATGCGGTGGTACATCTCGACGTGAGAAGCGTTCTCCCGGGGATGTGGGGTCCAGTCTTCGGCGTCTGGATCTGTGACGCTGTGCTTTTGGTGAAGTATTGTAGGATACTGCCTTCCAAGGTTCCGATGGGAAATAGAAGTACCATCCCGGTAGTTCAATTGCTGGGATGTCGAGCTGTTCACAGAACAAGGGGAGGTCTTCTGGTGTTCTGAGGAGTGCGGTGCGCCCTCTGGTGGTGGCCGCGAGGCAAAATGGGAACTTCCACCTGTATTGTATGTTAC
Organism: Aquarana catesbeiana; assembly: GCF_042186555.1. Classification (NCBI taxonomy): domain Eukaryota; kingdom Metazoa; phylum Chordata; class Amphibia; order Anura; family Ranidae; genus Aquarana; species Aquarana catesbeiana. Next base: position 307,712,305 of record NC_133326.1, read on the forward strand.
GTGCCCGTAGCGTTTCCAACAGGGGGCGCAGTGTGCGTCTGTTTTGTAATGTTATCTGAGATAGGTCTTGGAACAATTTTATGTCTGCGCCATTGTATAGAATGCGGCCTCTATCTCTCGCCTTTCTTAGGATCTCCTCTTTAAGCGGAAAGTTTACTAGACAGCATACTATGTCCCAAGGGGGTTCTGTGTCCCGGGGGGGCGGTCTTAGTGCACGATGGATTCTCTCCATATCAATGGGGGTATCAGCAGGCCGTTCAAGGAGTTCATTGAATATAGAGCATACTGTCTGCGTCAGTGCAGATGGATCTATGCCCTCAGGGACCCCCCTTACTCTGATATTATGTCTGCGTCCTCTGTTGTCGAGGTCTTCCACTTGTCTGTGGAGTTCAAAAATATGTGGGAGATGCATATCATGTGCTTTTTGTACTTGCCTGATTGCAGCTGCCTGTATTTGAGATGATTCCTCCACTTCAGATAGGCGATTATGCATTGACTGGATGTCCGTTTTCAGATCTGATATGGCGGTTGTTAGGGTATGTTTTATGTCCAGGGCGACCCTCTGCAGATCTCTTTGTAGATCTAGTAGGGATGGGATTGCTGATGTGGCGCTGTGCATGTCCGCTGACGCGATCGTGGAGCAACTAAGCGAGGCCGGGGATGAGGCCTTGGATGTCTGTGAGGCCTGTGTCTCCTCGTGGAGGGTTGCGGCCTTTGTGCGGAATATGTCCGGGATGTTGTTGCTTAACTGTGTCCCGGATTGTTTCTCTGCCTCCTTGGTGGAGCGGGGTGCCGAGGTGCTTCTATTCGGCTTACCCATGGCTTAATCTGGCTGGTGGTGATGGTAGAAGAGGCTAAAATCGTCCTCAGAGTGCCGGAGCTCTCCTCTCAAGCGGCCATCTCCGATCCCGTCCAAGCCACGCCCCGAACTTTCTTTCTAGTTTGAGGCAATGTGCCCATGCTCTTGTTCTTAGCTTCATATTGAAAATTCAGCCCTTCTAAACTTTTTTCACCCCTTGATGTATTTAAAGGTTGCAATTATGTAATCCCTTTTCTATCTTTGCCCTAGACCAAGGGTTTCCAAATTATGATCCCTTAGCTGTTGAGTAACTACAAGTCCCATCATGCTTCTGCCTCTGGGGGTCATGCCTGTGGCTGTCTTGCAATGCTTCATGGTACCTGAAGTTACTTAACAGCTGGAGGGCTCTAGTTTAGAGACCCCTGCTCTAGACTGTACATATTAAAGTCCCAAAGTCTCTCTTGAAATGATTTATCCCTCAGACGTTTCACCATTTGTATTGCCCATCTCTGGACTTGTTCTGTCTTATCAATATTTTTTTGTAAGAGAGATCTCTAGAACTGGACATAGTATTCTAAATGAAGTCTAACTAAAGATTTATATAGGGGAATCAGGAGCTCCTTCCTTCTGATGGTGATCCCTCTAGTGATGCATGCTAGACTTTTGTTTGCTTTTCCCACTGCATTGCCACACTGTATGCTCAATTTGCAATCATCTGAAATCAAATCCTTTTCCTCTGTAGTGATGGCCAACACTGTACTCCCAATAGTGTACTCTATCAAGAGATTATTTTTTCCATAGGTGCATTCATTGCATTTAGAAATATTGAACTACAGTTTTCACTGCTGTAGCCTCCCTGGCGGTTTTCCCGAGTGTGGCTCGGGGTTAAAATTCAGGACCATTAGCGGTAACCCCGAGCCACACTCGGGATTACATCGCAGGATCCTGGTGTGGCTTTACTTACCTTGTCCCCGGGATCCTGCGATGTCCCGGGGATGCGCTGTGTCTGTGGGCTCCGTCCTCCTCTGAAGCCTCTCCATGCCAGGCTCCGTTCCCTGCAAGCGGCGCGACGCACAGGGGAGGAGCCTGGCGGCAAATTCAAAAAATTGTAAAAACATAACACATACAGTACTGTAATCTTACAGATTACAGTACTGTATGAAATTATTTCACATCCCTTTTGTCCCCAGTGCTTTGTCCTATGCCCTGCATGCAGTTTTATGTTATATATACTGTTCTTTCTGCCTGGAAACTGGAGATTGTCCATAGCAACCAAAAAGTGTCCCTTTATGTCAAAAGTGGCTTTAGATCAGCTAGAAAACAGCGATAGTAAATTAGAACACTTGCAGAATTGAGCGATAGTGAATCGTGGGGAAATTTATTTTATTATTTTTTTTTTAAATTATTTATTTTTATTTATTATATTATAATTTATGTTTTTGTGTTTCAAACTTTATCATACCCGGGATATATACTAGACTCTTGTTTGGACAGATTTAAGTGTGTTATTGTTAAGAAATACAGACCTACAATATAAAACGCCAAATTTCCATGCAAAATAATTGTACCGCTTTCAGCACCTAAAATCCGAAATAATCATACTGCCAGGGAGGTTAACCAACCTTCCAGCAATACCAAATCATGTTCCATGTTACAGACACTTCCAGGAATGTCAACCCTGTGTCATCAGCAAAACAATATGCCTTGCCCACCAAACATTGAGTTATATTACTTACAAATAGATTAAATAAAACAGGACCTAATACAGAGCCTTTTTGTACACCACTAGTGACTGGTCTCTGTTCTAAATGAATCCCATTCACAACCACACTCTGGTATCTATCCTTAAGCCAACAGAATAACCACTGAATCACCCAAGGGTTAAGTCCTAGCTAGTAGACCTTTTTTATTATATAATATTCTGTATCAAATGCTTTCCTAAAATCAATATAGATGTCCACAGCACCACCCTGATTCAAAATATTAGTGTTATGGTCCAAAAATTTAGATTTATCTGACATAATCTGCCTTAAGTAAAGCCATGCTGCTCTTTGGTCCAGCAAATTGTGTGTTTTTTTAGTAATCAACGATCCTTCTTTTTAGGAGGGATTCCATTAACTTGACTACAACAGATGTTAAACCCACTGGCCTGTAATTGTAAACTGGAACATACTTTGCTATCCTTATTGTGAATAGGTACAATATTAGCTGTCTGCTAGTCATGGGGAACTTCTCCTGTTATGCCGCGTACACACGATCGGACTTTACGGCATACTTTGCCTGACGGACCTTTCGACAGACTTTACAATGGACTTTCCAAATGAACGGACTTGCCTACACACGATCAACCAAAGTCCGACGGATTTGTACGTGATGACGTACGACCAGACTAAAACAAGGAAGTTCATAGCCAGTAGCCAATAGCTGCCCTAGTGTTGGTTTTTGTCCGTCGGACTAGCATACAGATGAGCAGACTTTTCGACCGGACTCGAGTCTGTCGGATAGATTTGAAACATGTTTCAAATCTAAATCCGTCAAACTTTTGAGAAAACAAAGTCCGCTGGAGCCCACACACGATCGAATTGTCTGACGAAATCCGGTACGCCGGACCAAGTATGCCGTAAAGTCCGATCGTGTGTAGACAGCATTAGAAGAGATTGATTAAAAAGATCTTGTTAATGGTCCAGCAACTATATCTTAAAGTGGAGTTCCACCCAAAAGTGGAACTTCTGCTTTAAGCACTCCTCGCCCCCTTACATACCACATTTGACATGTAATTTTTTTTGGGGGAGTGGGTGCTTAATTTTGAGTGGGACTTCCTGTCCCACTTCCTGCTTCTGAATCAAATGGGGAGTAAGTACAGCGCTGCTCCAATGGTGTTATAAAGGTAGTTACACAATAAGCGGCTAACACACCTCTAAGACAAAGATAGAAGTAAGTAAATCAAAAAATATATAGTGTAGCGCTATGTGTATAAATAAAAAATATGAGAACAAAGGATTAAGCTCGAGCCATCTTTCAATGGCCAGAAAATAAACAAGGAATACTTCAAAATTGGATGAAAAGTGACTCAATACAAAAAGTGCGCTATATGTTACAAAATGACATGTAAAATATAATGATAATAACAATACACCAGTGAAATATGAGAACAAGACCAAATTATAAATGGATAAGAAATCAACCAAAAAAGTCCATAAATATTTAGAAAATGTGTTCCTAATAAAAATCAAAAACCACCACCAACAGTCTCTGAGGATTAACTGATGAAGACAACAACAGAAGGTTTCTGGTGGGTGAGAAGGTAAGACACCAAATGAAATGAGACGTCTGAGTATGTGACAGGACCATCACCAAAGCATCTGAGGAGGCTTACCGGAAGCAGGGGACTTGAGAAGACATACGTCTTACAAGTCTCAAAAAGCTTGTTTAGCCGCCAGGGCTGGCAAGATGGATCATCGGGTATCCACAACTTCAAATAGGGGGGGAGGGAAGATCTGTCAACAGCTTCAACCGTCCAGACGTATCAGCAGGCCAACCGGATGTTTATTTAAAAACCATGAGAGAAATAAAACTCACATGGCATGATATCGTTTAAAAAGCATGCATTTATTAGAACAATAAAAAAAAAGAACACTCACATGATATAAGATCGTAAACAGCTCAAATTGTATCAAACGCGGTGATCATAGGGGGTCCACCCAACATGTTTCGGCTAACAAGCCATCATCTGGGGTGTGGACCCCCCCTATCCCACCGCTATTTAAACTAGAAATGACCCCCACTGGGAGTGTCACAACCCAGGAAGTGACCGACTGACGTCACTTCCGGTTCTCGAATTAGTGTATATATAATGTATGTAAAATATATCATATAAAAAGTACAGTAAGCGGTGTTTATACCGCTGGCCCTAAACTTCAAGATCAGAAATAAACATAGAATAGTGCTGACGTTATGGCCGGCCGATCCGGAAGTGCCGATCAGGATAAAAACCAAGCCTCCTTCTCGGCACGGCCAGATCACATAGGACAGAGCGCCTTCACGCTCCGCCCCCTATACTTAGCCAGACACTGGGGCCGTGCGCAGTAGCGGAACTCACCGAAAGGAAGTCCGTCGGCGCACCAAGCCTCGTTTTGGGCAGTAGATCCTATAGGTCGGGGCGCCATCGCACCCCGCCCCCGGATCTCACGTTATTAGCTAATGCAAAGAATGCGGCCGGCCTCCATCACCTAAGGTCCGCCCACATTACCGCCCACATTACCAAAGCCAAGCCAAGCCTCTCGTCCACAGCGGCATGTATACTTCCTGTATGGAGAGCCGTGATTGGACAGAGGGGGCCGGAACTGAGTCACAGCGCTCTGGCAATGAGAAACAGTGTCAGCAGAGGTGGTATAAATAGAAATTATGTAAAAAACAGATGCCGTGGATCAAAAGATCCGGCAAGGATACAAAAATAATGTTGAGATGTTAAGTAAGGGCAAAAAGCCTAACAGGGAGTGAATAAAAACATTAGTTTAAAAGTATAGTGACACTACCAATGAGGGACATCCACTTAGCCTGTACACTCCAACACATATAAGGGTAACTAACAGTAACAATCCTTCGAAAAAGGGGAACATTTGCCAAATAAGAGATATAAAAACTAATCAAAAAATGGCAAAATATAAAGTGTTAATAACCAAAAAACTACAACTAGCGATGATAAGCTACTGTAGATATATGTTAAAAAATGTTTGTTCCAGAAGATGCAAAAATAAAATAAAATAAAATGAAATTAAAAATAGGAGGATCATAAATATAGTAACTATGCCTGATTAATAAATGAATTGATGTCCCAATCTACGTTGATACCTTGCGGAATGTGGGAACCCAACTCATAAATCCAGTAGGTCTCCAACCTGGAGACCCCCCTAAGTGTTGACCCCCCCCGCCAGGGGGCCACATCCTGCTTCTGCCTACGGGCCGCCTAGGTTATTCCTCCTCTCCCCCTAGGCAGCCCATTCCTCTCGGCAATCTTCTGGGACACGTAACGTCCACTGGAAGAGCGCAACGTGACTCGCGCATGCACAGTGGAGTAAGCTGTCACGGCCGGGTGCCCACAGTTTCAATGGAGGCAACAAGGATAGGAAGGGGAGAGGAGAAGGGCTTTTGCGCTATAAACGGAAAAAGACCGAAAATTTTGAAAAAAATCATATTTTCTACTGTTTGTTATAAAAAAAATCCAATAAACTCAATTTTAGTCATACATTTAGGCCAAAATGTATTCGGCCACATGTCTTTGGTAAAAAAAAATCAATAAGCGTATATTTATTGGTTTGCGCAAAAGTTATAGCGTCTACAAACTAGGGTACATTTTCTGGAATTTACACAGCTTTTAGTTTATGACTGCCTATGTCATTTCTTGAGGTGCTAAAATGGCAGGGCAGTACAAACCCCCCCCAAATGACCCCATTTTGGAAAGTAGACACCCCAAGGAAATTGCTGAGAGGCATGTTGAACCCATTGAATATTTATTTTTTTTGTCCCAAGTGATTGAATAATGACAACAAAAAAAATATATATTTACAAAAAGTTGTCACTAAATGATATATTGCTCACACAGGCCATGGGCCTATGTGGAATTGCACCCCAAAATACATTCAGCTGCTTCTCCTGAGTACGGGGTTACCACATGTGTGGGACTTTTTGGGAGCCTAGCCACGTACTGGGCCCCGAAAACCAATCACCGCCTTCAGGATTTCTAAGGGCGTAAATTTTTGATTTCACATCTCACTACCTATCACAGTTTTGAAGGCCATAAAATGCCCACATGGCACAAAACCCCCCAAATGATCCCATTTGGAAAGTAGACACCCCAAGCTATTTGCTGAGAGGCATGCTGAGTCCATGGAATATTTTATATTTTGACACAAGTTGCGGGAAAGTGACAAATTTTTTTTTTTTGCACAAAGTTGTCACTAAATGATATATTGCCCACACAGGCCATGGGCATATGTGGAATTGCACCCCAAAATACATTTAGCTGCTTCTCCTGAGTATGGGGATACCACATTTGTGGGACTTTTTGGGAGCCTAGCCGCGTACGGGGCCCTGAAAACCAATCACCGCCTTCAGGATTTCTAAGGGTGTAAATTTTTTATTTCACTCTTCACTGCCTATCACAGTTTCGGAGGCCATGGAATGCCCAGGTGGCACAAACCCCCCCCAAATGACCCCATTTTGGAAAGTAGACACCCCAAGCTATTTGCTGAGAGGCATGGTGAGTATTTTGCAGCTCTCATTTGTTTTTGAAAATGAAGAAAGACAAGAAAAAACATTTTTTTTTTCTTTTTTCAATTTTCAAAACTTTGTGACAAAAAGTGAGGTCTGCAATATACTCACTATACCTCTCAGCAAATAACTTGGGGTGTCTACTTTCCAAAATTGGGTCATTTGGGGGGGTTTTGTGCCACCTGGGCATTCCATGGCCTCCGAAACTGTGATAGGCAGTGAAGAGTGAAATCAAAAATTTACACCCTTAGAAAGCCTGAAGGCGGTGCTTGGTTTTCGGGGTCCCGTACACGGCTAGGCTCCCAAAAAGTCTCACACATGTGGTATCCCTGTACTCAGGAGAAGCAGCAGAATGTATTTTGGGGTGTAATTTCACATATTCCCATGGCATGTTTGAGCAATATATCATTTAGTGACAACTTTGTGCAAAAAAAAAAAAAATTGTCTCTTTCCTGCAACTTGTGTCACAATATAAAATATTCCATGGACTCGACATGACTCTCAGCAAATAGCTTGGGGTGTCTACTTTCCAAAATGGGGTCATTTGGGGGGATTTTGAACTGTCCTGGCATTTTATGCACAACATTTAGAAGCTTATGTCACACATCACCCACTCTTCTAACCACTTGAAGACAAAGCCCTTTCTGAAACTTTTTGTTTACATGAAAAAATTATTTTTTTTTGCAAGAAAATTACTTTGAACCCCCAAACATTATATATTTTTTTAAAGCAAATGCCCTACAGATTAAAATGATGGGTGTTTCATTTTTTTTTTCACACAGTATTTGCGCAGCGATTTTTCAAACGCATTTTTTTGGGGAAAAAACACACTTTTTATTGCACTAAAACACACTATATTGCCCAAATGTTTGATGAAATAAAAAAGATGATCTTAGGCCGAGTACATGGATACCAAACATGACATGCTTTAAAATTGCGCACAAACGTGCAGTGGCGACAAACTAAATACATTTTTAAAAGCCTTTAAAAGCCTTTACAGTTTACCACTTTAGATTTACAGAGGAGGTCTACTGCTAAAATTACTGCCCTCGATCTGACGTTCATGGTGACACCTCACATGCATGGTGCAATTGCTGTTTACATTTGACGCCAGACCGACGCTTGCGTTCGCCTTTGCGCGAGAGCAGGGGGGACAGGGGTGCTTTTTTTTTTTTTTCTTTATTATTTTTTTGCTTTTTTATCTTATTTTTAAACTGTTCCTTTTTTTTTTAATCATTTTTATTGTTATCTCAGGGAATGTAAATATCCCCTATGACAGCAATAGGTAGTGACAGGTACTCTTTTTTTAAAAAATTGGGCTCTATTAGACCCTAGATCTCTCCTCTGCCCTCAAAGCATCTGACCACACCAAGATCGGTGTGATAAAATGCTTTCCCAATTTCCCAATGGCGCTGTTTACATCCAGCAAAATCGAAGTCATGAAATGCTCGTAGCTTCCGGTTTCTTAGGCCATAGAGATGTTTGGAGCCACTCTGGTCTCTGATCAGTTCTATGGTCAGCTGGCTGAATCACCGGCTGCATTCTCAGGTTCCCTGTTGAGACAGGAGAGCCAGAGAAAAACACAGAAGACGGTGGGGGGGACATTCCCTCCCACTGCTTGTAAAAGCAGTCTAGAGGCTAATTAGCTGCTAGGATTGATTTTACATGAAAGCCGACCGCTGGCTGAAAAGAATGATACCAAGATGATACCTAAACCTGCAGGCATCATTCTGGTATAACCACTCAAAGTCGTGAATGGCGTAAGACAAAAAAATGGTTAACAATAAAACACAGTAAACGGTAAAGTATAAAAAATTGCATACCTGAAAAGCAAACATGATAAAACATAATAACAATAAAACATTGCAGAATAGAGTACAGTAAAAAAGAGCAGAACAATAGAGAGAGGATAGAAAGAGAGAGAGAACAATAAAACGACAACTATTTTTTTTTATTTTATATATTTTATTTTTTTTTTTCCACTTTTTTTTGTAACTAACTTTTATAACTGTAACCGGTTCCAGGTTCGGGTCTCTCAAAATGCGATGGCATCTTGGGAGACCCTGTGAAAGTGTGCCTAGTCTGTGCAATGCTGTACCCTACGCTAATACTCAACTAGTGAATGGTAGCGTTCAAAACAATGCAAAGACCAGGATTGTCAGGACAGGAGGGACAATAGTAGCGGGTGTCACGCCTATATCCACGCTTGCTGTAGACACGACATCTTTTTTGGGGGGGTTCGTTGGGTAGGGGTACTCGGGAGGACATAAAGAAAATACCTCTCATGCAGTCGACTGCATTTGGTTGGGGATGTGAATGGGGGAAGTACGGGTGCTGCAGAAGTGGTGGGTTCCCAATTAGGATTGGCCAATGCAGCAGGAAGGGCATTATGGGCACGACGGGCCTGTGTTTGTCTTCTTCTTGGTGGCAGCGGGACACTACTTGTGCTTGCCACCTCACCAGCTTGAACTGCACTTATGGGACTCACCACGTCACCAAGTGTTACTGCAGTGCTGGTTTGACTATGACCAGGGTGTACTAGGCCGCTGGTGCTTGCCAGTTCACCAAAATGCTACCAAAAAAACTGTTAACGATCGCAGGGATCAGGCCTGACTCTGCGAACGCTGCAGTTATGCGTTTAGTGTTTTGTAAGTGACAGTGATTGATCGATACTGCACTTGGGTGGACTGGGCTGGGCCGGGCGGAGGGGCAAAACGCAGGTGCTAGCAGGTATCTGGGCTGATCCCGCTAACACTGCATTTTTGGGAACCCTAAACTGCTGGGGATGCTAGTATAGATCTGATCGGATCAGATATTGATCCTTTCAGATATTATACCACGAAGGGAGGCGTATGCTGCGTGCGTGGGTGTTAGCGGTACTGGTGGTAACCAGACGCTGCCTGGGGCTGGTGCTTGTCAGTTCACCAAAACGCTACCAAAAAAACTGTTAACGATCGCAGGGATCAGGCCTGACTCTGCGAACGCTGCAGTTATGCGTTTAGTGTTTTGTAAGTGACAGTGATCGATCGATACTGCACTTGGGTGGGCTGGGCCGGGCCGGGCGGAGGGGCAAAACGCAGGTGCTAGCAGGTATCTGGGCTGATCCAGCTAACACTGCATTTTTGGGAACCCTAAACTGCTGGGGACGCTAGTATAGATCTGATCGGATCAGATATTGATCCGTTCAGATACTATACCACTAAGGGAGGCGTATGCTGCGTGCGTGGGTGTTAGCGGTACTGGCGCTAATCTGACGCTGCCTGGGGCGACGCATATCACCGCCGGGTGATCAGGGGGCTAAACCTTTATTCGGTAATAAACGGTGGGTGCCCTGACACTATAAAAAATAAACAAACTAACCAGCGTCACCCGTAATGGTTATACGGTGATCAGTGGTGAAAGGGTTAACTAGGGGGCAATCAAGGGGTTAAAACATTTATTAGATAGTATATGGGGGTCCCTGTTGCTATAAAACGCTGACGGCGAACCTAAATATTTATGTCCCTAACTACCGTCACCAGTGACACTAATACAGCGATCAGAAAAATGATCGCTTAGTGACACTGGCGACAGGGGGTGATCAAGGGGTTAAAACTTTATTAGGGGGGGTTAGGGGGGTACCCTAGACCTAAAGGGGGCTAACCCTAACTGCCCTAACACACTAGCTGTCACAAACTGACACAATGCAGTAATCAAAAAAAAAAACTGCTTGGTGTCAGTGTGACGGGGGGGAGGGGTGATCGGGGGGGATCAGGGGGTAAAGGGGGGTGTTTTGTGTGCCTGGCATGTTCTACTGTGTGTGTGTGTTTGGTGCACTCACATTACAGTCTTCTCTCCTCGGCGCCGGAACGGAAACTGCCGAGCCGAGGAGAGGTGACATCACTTCCTCCACTTCTGTTTACATTACAGAAGCTGAGGAAGTCTGTCATTGTCCAGGAGCGATCGCGAGGGTGGAGCCATGAATGAGTGGCCTCCCCCTCACCTTTGATCGCCCCTGACCTGAATCGACCACCGCTGGCACCGGGGGGGTCCGATTGGACCCCCCACCCGCGGGCAGGCAAGGACGTACATGTAAGCCCTTTTGCCTGCCCGTGCCACTCTGCCGTCGTACATCGTCGTGCGGCGGTCGTCAAGTGGTTAAAGTTCTCTTAGAATTTTTGGATGAATACATTTGGGTTCCATTGCTTTATTAAGCTGTAATCAAGCCATTTACCTCCGTCTGTAGAAATCCTAACAATGAACCATCATTACTAGAACCAATATGATCCCCCAACATGTAATTTAATTCTGAGTAGACTGAATAGAAATCATTTTTAAATGGTGTGCTAGATTCAGGTCTCCCCGACATAAATGTTGTGCCCAGCTTTCATTTTAGTGATCCCATTGTATTTTTTCCTATCACTGATGTACCTAAAAAATGTTTTGTCTCCTTTCTTAATCATTTTAGCTATTCCCCCTATTTCTGTGCTTTCACAGCATTGATATTGTCTTTGGCCTCATTGAGGTTTATTCACTAAAGCCAGAAAGGGCAGAATTAGTCACATTTCGACATAGAAACCAATCAGCTTCTAACCTCAGCTTGTTCAATTAAGCTTTGGCAATAAAACCTGGAAGCTGTTTTGTTTCTATGCAGAATTGTGACTAATAGTGCCCTCTCTACAGCCTTAGTAAATAAACCTTATTTTGTCCATTTTTATACACTTTCCTATCAGCTACATTTTCTGTTTCCTTGAATCTCCTATATGCTGATTTTTTCCTCCCGTAGCATCCCTGAGGGTTTTCCCGAGTGTGGCTCGGCATTAAATTTCAGCACCATTAGCGGTAACCCCGAACCACTCCGGGATTGCATCTCAGGATCCTGGTGCGGCGTTGCTTACCTTGTCTGCGATGTCCCCCGCTCTGTCTGCGGGCTCTATGTCTGTGGGCTCCGTCCTCCTCCGAAGCCTCTCTGTGCCAGGCTCCGTTCCCTGCGAGCGTTGCGACGCACAGGGGCGGAGCTGGGTGGCAAATTAAAAAAAAAAAGTGAAAATCATAACACATACAGTACTGTAATCTTACAGATTACAGTACTGTATGAAATTATTTCACATTCCTTTTGTCCCCAGAGCTTTGTCCAATGCCCTGCATACAGTTTTATATTATATATATACTGTTCTTTCTGCCTGGAAACTTGAGATTGTCCATAGCAACCAAAAAGTGTCCCTTTATGTCAAAAGTGGCTTTAGACCAGCTAGAAAACAACGATAGTAAATTAGAACACTTGCAGAATTGAGCGATAGTGAATCGTGGGGAAATTTATGTTATTATTATTATATATATATATATTTTTATTATTTACATTTATTTATTATATTATAATTTATGTTTTTGTGTTTCAAACTTCATCATACCCGGGATGTCTACTAGACTCTTGGTGGACATATTTAAGTGTGTTATTGTTAAGAATTACAGGCCTACAATTTAAAACTCCAAATTTTCATGCAAAATAATTGTACCACTTTCAGCACTTAAAATCCGAAATAATCATACTGGCAGGGAGGTTAATATCCTTTTTTCCTCTTTGGTGAGCCATGTGGTTTTTGTCTTACATTTACTCTTACAAACTTGCCTGCTATATGATCTAGTTGCCTCTAGAATGGTAGACTTTAACAGTGCCCACTGATTACTGACTCCTGATGTTTTACACCAACTTATTAATTAATTTTTTTTTTTTAGAAATGCATCCATTTTAGCAAAGTTTGCCCTGAAATTCAGACTTTTGGGTTTTGTAAAAAAAATTTCAGTTCTTGTTATAATATCAAGCAAAAGACATTGGTGATCACTAGAACCCAAATTTTCTCCCACCTCAACAGAGATAATTATACCCATTTGACAGTACTAGGTCTAGACTATATCTCCTCAGGTTGTACTTTTTTAACTGTTTAAGAGAAACCCTATTCAATGCCTTCTTTAGAGAATTCCAATGTCAGGCATGTTGAAGTCATCCATAATTAACCACTTGACCTCCGGAAGATTTTCCCCCTTTTATGACCAGGCCATTTTTTGCGATACAGCACTGCGTTACTTTAACTGATAATTGCCCGGTCATGCAATGCTGTACCCAAACAAAATGTATGTCCACATTTTCCCACAAATAGAGCTTTCTTTTGGTGGTATTTGATCACCACTGCGGTTTTTATTTTTTGCACTATAAACAAAAAAACTGCCAATTTTGAAAAAAAAAAAAAAAAACAATCTTCTGCTATAAAACATATCCAATAAAATAAAAACAAGAAAAAAACACATTTCTTCATCAATTTAGGCCAATATGTATTCTACTACATATTTTTGGAAAAAGAATCCCAATAATATTGATTGGTTTGTGCAAAAGTTATAGCATCTACAAACTATGGGACATTTTTTTTTACTAGTAATGGCGGCAAATAGCGACATAGCGAGACTGCGATATTGCGGCGGACAGTCGGGACACTAACTGACACTTTTAACACTTTTGGGGACCAGTGACATGAATACAGTCATCAGTGCTAAAAATATGCACTGTCACTGTACTAATGACACTGGCTGGAAAGGGGTTAAACACCAGGGGCGATCAAAGGGTTAACTGTGTGCCTAGCCAGTGTTTTTGCACTGGTGTGGGAGGTGCTTTTATTAGGGGAAGGCATGGATCCATGTTCCTGCTTTACACCCAGAAGTGTCGGATCAGGTACCTAGTACGTGATCCAGTGCAGCAGTGCCACCTTGTCTACATTGTCCTGCCGGCAGGTGGTTAAAACTTCGTCTTTCATTGCCATTTGTGTTATCTCATCAGTCAACAGGTTATCATAATCTTCAGTCTGTTGTGGGTGTCTGTATACTACACAGATTCTAAGGGAAGTTCCCTCTCTGATTGAAAGGCAGACCCAGAGGGTTTCAAGTACTTAATTTGTTTTTAAATTAACATTAGCCTTATGCTATTTTTGACATATATGGCAGCTCCACCTCCCCTCTTTCCTACTCTCTCTTTCTTGTATAGTGTTTACCTTGACATAGTTATTTCCGAGTCATTTGAATCCTTGAACTATGTCCCTGTAATTGCAACAAAGTCCCTGTCAGCTCACAAACATTGTTGCCTAAACTACGAGTATAGGTGTATATGACACAACAAACCTTACTGTCTTCTGCTATCTACTATCTACTGCTGTATTTTTAGATCCTAAAACTTTAACTGAATTGAATACAACATCAGCCAAGTCCTTAGCAACACAAACACTCACATTTGGTTTAATCTGCTTGTGAATTAAATTTTCCTCATCCATTAAACCTCTGCCCTAATTTTTCAGTTTTAATGCATGTCCAAAAAGCTCATGAATTCCATACTAAGAAGCTCAGTGCCCTTGTGTGAGGGATGCAGACCATCTCTTTTGAACAGCTCAATATCAGACCACCTCCTAGCATCATGACTAACAAGGCTGTTTATGCTGTTGCCTGGTTTATGGAATATATTTCACATTCACAGGGGTATTTATCCACATTGTATACAGCTCTGGCTACATATATGGCCATCACCAAGATAAGGAATGCAAACATGACTAATGGAATAGCACTCAGGGAGTTCCATTACCAGATATTTGTGTAAAAGTTGACTTTTTGGTCCTTTTGATCACCATAAAATTATCAAAAATGACTTTTTGGTATACTAATGCCCCGTACACACGGTCGGATTTTCCGACAGAAAATGTGTGATAGGACCTTGTTGTCGGAAATTCCGACCGTGTGTAGGCTCCATCACACATTTTCCATCGGATTTTCCGACACACAAAGTTTGAGAGCAGGATATAAAATTTTCCGACAACAAAATCCATTATCAGAAATTACGATCGTGTGTACACAAATCCGACGGACAAAGTGCCACGCATGCTCAGAATAAATAAAGAGATAAAAGCTATTGGCCACTGCCCCGTTTATAGTCCTGACGTACGTGTTTTAAGTCACCGCGTTCAGAACGATCGGATTTTCCGACAATTTTGTGTGACCGTGTGTATGCAAGACAAGTTTGAGCCAACATCCGTTGGAAAAAAATCCTAGGATTTTGTTGTCGGAATGTCCGAACAAAGTCCGACCGTGTGTATGGGGCATTAGACAGTGTGGTATTTTTAGTGCTCTTAACATGGGCTATTTGGCCCAGTTTCACCATAACCTAAGCATTTCTTTTCCATATCAGCCATGCAGCAGTTTCATCAAATAGCATCAGGCACACAGTTCTCCCAGTGTGGTGAAAACATATTAATTATTCCTTTACTGCTAAGGACTTAGGAACACTGGTTGTGACATCTTGCAACCCCCCAGTGCCTTTATCATGAGCTTTTGGTAGTCTTCCAAGTAGCCATATATATTATGAAATAGTGGTTCCAGCATGCTGGACATTTACTGTTCCCTCTGGCTTTTATTTTTCCTGCTGTGTTGAGCCTTTATGGTAGAAAATTCTCAGCATTCATTGGCAGCTATTTCACAAATTGTAGTTTACTATATCTGTTCAGCTTTTAAACCTGGATTATTGCCATGAAGTGCAAGCTTCAAAGATATAAGTGAGGATAGAATAGGATCTACTACGTTGATTAGTGTACCGTAATCACGCCTATTACATTACCATATGTAACAAATCAATGCTATTCATAAATGTCTTTGTCACCTTACTATGTTATATAATAAAATCTACTTAAAAAAAGTGTTCCTGGATTGTCATCCTTATTCTGTCTTAACTAGATAGTAAACCACTGACTAGGAGCAGTCATGTATCAAGTAAATCCCATCTTGCAAGCCTGTTGCAGTTCCTGTTCACTAGGCAGTGAAGCCAGGATAAAAATCGACAGCCCCAGACACTGCTTCTTTTCAGACAAATCATTGGCAGTGCCCATAGTTATATGATGATAGGTTTATTTTAATTTTCTTCCACAAACACCATATTATACATGATTCTGAGTGGAAGTAAACAGCAGTGTAACCAAACCCATAGCAACCAACAGTGGTAAATCCAGTACTGTATCATTAAAGTTTAAATAAAGGCAAAGTTTTTTTTAACGTATTGAATGGAGTGCAGAGGGAATACATTGCTTGTCAATTTTTATTGCTATGTGTGCCCCTGTTGCGGAGATTCACTCTATCTCTATTTGTTCTCTTTACCATTATCATTGAAAGTGAATGTAAAAGGAAATCCTACATTTTGGGTTGTCCCCAGAAAAGTAATAGAGGGAAAATCTTCCAATTGGGACACTAGTCCTGGTGACCTGGAGGTCTCTAAGGAATTCCCTTATCCTGCAGCTACTTCCCCTCCCTTTCTGTTTGGCTATGGGACAGGAAGTGAAGGGAAACAATAGGAAGCTGGTGAAAAAAAAAATCTTACAGGGGTTATAACCCTCCCTTACTCTATTCACAATAAAAAAAAAAGTTTTGCCTATAGTTCTACTTTAAGGATTGCATAGGTCACTGTTAAAACTAGCCTTGCACCCCCAGTGACATTAAGAAGAACTGAAATCAGACATATAGCAGAAGACATCAGATTTGTAATGTTGTTGCTAGCCACAGATCCCCTTTCCAGGCTGTGCAAGAAGGAGAATTTTAGCTGTCTTTGTGTAAATGTATTGCCCTCAGAACTTCCAGTCATTCTGGCCAGAATTGAAATGAATATGTATGTCTAATACAGTCTTTCTAAGACTGTAAAGAAATTTACACAATTTATTTCACTGCACTGGTGTTCGCCTGATCCCTGACAACTTCTGTCCGTATCACTAGTCTCTAGTAGTGTATCAACTATGCTGACAGCTCTCCTACTACTTGCCCTTGATTTAGACATATTTTATGTTAAGATAAAAGACAATAGGAAGGGGACCAGGGTGCCCCATTAACATTTTGCTATGGAGTTCCATGATCTGTAGACACACCCTTGCATGTGTAGAGTTGCTCTTAAAATTTTGTCATATAAACAGAAATATATTTTATGAGAAGCTGCTATTTAGGACTTTTTTTTTTAATTAACCAAAGATGTTTCAGAGGCTGCTATTCCTAGCCATAGTGTTTTTACAAGTCATTTTACACTCATGAAGTGTATAAAGAAATTGCTAAATAAAAGTATATTTTGTGAAAATATGATCTTACCTGAAACAACGATCAGTCAGAGGTGTAAGGACAAGTCTTCCAGCATTGCCTAAATATTCATATCCATACGTTACAGTTGTGGTAACCATTCTAACTACAACATTGTTTTCCTCCCAGTAATATCTCATTTGTGCAATCCAGCCAAAATCTGAACAGTTTGTAATCCCACGATCATTCAAATTGAAAACAACATCTCGAGCTAAAAAAGAAAAAGAAAAAAATCATATTACTACATAAAATGCAACCCATACGGAAGAAATGGATTATAAAATACTAAGTAGCTATAGTATTTCTGGCACAAATAAAACAGAACTACATCCAAAAGAATATTGAGTTTCTAATGTACTTATTACTATAGTAAATCAGTGAGCTTGCAATTTTCCATATTGCTATAAATAGGCCAGTGAAGCATTATTTTCTACTTGCTTTTTTGTGACATTTAGAATAGGAAATTATGCATTGAGGAATATGGAGCAAGAAAATATATAAAAACATGAAAAATATCTAAATATGTAAATAATTTATTAACAGTTAAAGCCCCCCAAATCAAACACAAAATTCAACATGGCTAATAAAGAGATTTCATAAGCATATTTTTATTATGGTAAGGACTAAATGAAAAAAAAAAAACGTAAAGATTGTCTTTTAAGCAAGTAAAGTATTCCAAGATGTAGCATAATTTTTTTGAACTAGCAGAATGTCATTAGAAATATTTTGTTTGCTTTTATTATTTGATTTTGAAATTAATGGACTTTATCAAATGAAAACCACATACACAGGCCCAGTTTCTCCCCTGGGACACTTCTTTCTTTCCTTCCCCCTACCCTCCCTTGAGGGACTCTTCCCCTCCTTTTTTTTTTCTCAGTCCTTGTTTTCTTTCTTCTACTTCTACTCTCCACCCATGTTTTCCACTACCAACCACGTGTCCTTTTCAGTCCCTTTGAGAACTATACCCTTCACATATTTCTTGCCCAACCCCTTTATCCTGGTAGGCTTCTACACACAGCTGCCTGTCCTTTTGGTCTTATTCAGCTTAATTATTCTCATGGGAGTCATCTTCCCCATTCTACCAACAGATTTCACTATCTTTGTATGGTTGTATAAAACGTACCTATTGTTATTTCAGATAATTTCCCTATGTCAGAAACTCCTTTTGTTTAACTTTTTTGAAACAACACTGTTTTCCCCACGGATACCTGGTCATTCTTTATTGTTCTTATGATTATTTTCTTAGACATTTCTCTATTGATTGGTTGTACCTTACTATATTTGCCTTATGTCTCAAAAGTGACATGTTTCTTTTTTGTATCCTTTATTCTTGTCATCAATAAAATATCTGAACAAGAGAAAACCACATACACTGTAAAAAATTTGTTTGAGAAAGACTTCCCCCCTGCTCCTTCAAAATTTCTTGTCACTGCGGTTGAAAATAAACGTTAATTCCACCCACTAGCGATTCAAAAACAAACTTTCTTATGCCCCGTACACACGGTCGGATTTTCCAATGGAAAATGTGTGATAGGACCTTGTTGTCGGAAATTCTGACCGTGTGTAGGCTCCATCACACATTTTCCATCGGATTTTCCGACACACAAAGTTTGAGAGCAGGATATAAAATTTTCTGACAACAAAATCCGTTGTCGGAAATTCCGATCGTGTGTACACAAATCCGACGGACAAAGTGCCACGCATGCTCAGAATAAATAAAGAGATGAAAGCTATTGGCCA
This sequence comes from Aquarana catesbeiana, assembly GCF_042186555.1. NCBI lineage: Eukaryota > Metazoa > Chordata > Amphibia > Anura > Ranidae > Aquarana > Aquarana catesbeiana. Next base: position 307,731,233 of record NC_133326.1, read on the forward strand.
CTGCCCCGTTTATAGTCCCAACTTACGTGTTTTATGTCACCGCGTTCAGAACGATCGGATTTTCCGACAACTTTGTGTGACCGTGTGTATGCAAGACAAGTTTGAGCCAACATCCGTCGGAAAAAATCCTAGGATTTTGTTGTTGGAATGTCCGAACAAAGTCCGACCGTGTGTACGGGGCATTAGAGCACTTTTTTTTTCCAGGATTTTTTGTTTGCTCTCAGTCTGATAAATTAAAGTGACCACTCTTTAACTATTCTTTTGTCTTTGCTATAGGAGAATGAAGTTTTGTTTACTGAGATATATATGTTTTAAACCAAATAAAGTGATTTTTTTTTATGTACAGTATGTATGTTATTATTCTATGTTGAGAAAAAAGAATTATGGAAAAAAACTTACATTACATTTGTAAACTCTATATTTGTATATATAAGAAAAGCAACAGGTTTACCTCCCAGCAACACATAATCACATAATAATTTTATATTTGATACTCTATTCAGCTGCCATAGCAAAGAAAAGGCTTAGTACTTTTGGGTAAAGAAGAGCATGTGAATCACTCTATGACTCCAGAGACTCATAGGGGTTTATTTACTAAAGCTCGAGAGTGTAAAATCAGGTGCACTTCTGCACAGAAACCATCAGCTTCCGGATTGTATTGCCAAAGCTTAATTGAACAAGCTGAGTTTAGAAGCTGATTGGCTACCATGAACAGGTGCACCAGATTCTGAGTGCAGCAGTTTTAGTAAATTTCATCCATAGACCCTTTAATCATTAGTGAGGGACCACTGGATTGGTGCAAGGCCAATGCAGTGCCTATAATTAAAAAGGGATCAAAGCATCTACTAAATAACTACCGACCTTGGCAAGTGACAATCCGCATCTTGTGGCAGGCGACATTGGCAAGTGACAATCTGCATCTTGTGGCAGGCAACATTGGCAAGTGAAAATCCACATCTGGTGGCAGAGGATGTGGCAAATGACATGGCAAGTGACAATCCGCATTTGGTGGCAGCCAACAGTGGCAAGTCACAAGCTGCATCTGCTGGCAGGCGACGGTAGCAAATGACACGCTCGGGGCTCCCACTGATTGTGCATTAAGGTGAGTTGAACTGTTTAATTTTATATTACAATGTAATAATAGAAATAATGAATCAATCATCCTGACACCATATCAACCATGGCGCTGTGATGATTGAAGCGCCAACACCAGCCATTGCCCTGACAAATTGCCCGCAAAATTTTCTGGCAGTGTCCCTCCGAGACTAGGCTCTGGATCCACCCCTGCCCGGCAGTAGGGTGCCAACGTGTCCCGGATTGCCCAGGATTGTCCCTTAATTATGATCTTTGTCCCATGTCCCGTGCACCTTCATTCCGGGACAATACAATTTCTTTTGGTGGTGTTTGATCACCTCTGCAGCTTTTATTTTTTGTGCTATAAACAAAAAAGAGCAACAATTTTAAAAAAAAGCAATATTTTTTGCTTTTTGCTATAATAAATATCCCCAAAATATATATAAAAAAAACCCAATTTTTTTCCTCAGTTTAGGCCGATATGTATTCTTCTACATATTTTTGGGAAAAAAAATTGCAATAAGCGTTTATTGATTGGTTTGTAGCGTCTACAAAATATGGGATAGTTTTATGGCTTTTTTATTATTATTATTTTTTTTTTAGTAGTAATGGTGTAATGTGAGTGTGTGGGGGAGGCGGGGCGGCAAAGGGAGTAAATCCGGGCCTGTGTGTGGCAGTGAATACAGTATACTTGGATTTTTCCAAAGCATTTGACACAGTTCCCTGCACATGGCTAATGTGTATGTCAATGTCTACAGGCTTAAAAAATTAAGTTTGTAAATAGATAGAAAACACGCTAAAAGATATTTAGAGAGTAGTTATTGAGGATTTATACTCTGAATGGTCTAAGGTTCAAAATTTAGTGTTTAAACCCCCACTTTTTGGATTAAAAGTATTATTTCAGTTTGCGGAGATGACACCAAATGTGTAGTGGAATAATGTCCTTGCAGGATATATCCAATTTACAAGCCAACCTCAATGCACTATATTTTTGGGCAACTATGTGGCAAACGAGGTTTGTTGTGCATAAATGTGAAATTATACACCTGTGGCTAAAAACCTGCATCCATCATACATTCTAGGTGGAAAAAAACTGGAGGAGTCAGGATCTTGGTGTTCTGGTAGATCATAGACATAATAATAGCATGCAATGCCCAAGCTGCAGTGTCTTTATCTGGATTAGTTGTGGTTATGAGATTGTGTATATGGAGGTTTTCTATTTAGTTATATTTTTTCTGTTGATTGAACAAGACATATTTGTGTTTTTTTTTTTTCAACCTGACTAACTATGTAACTATGTGACTGTACTGAGTCAATCACCTGACATCAGTGATGTCACAAAGAAACAGTATGTAGGAATGGAGGAATGAAGGTGAGTCTGTACTGATGGGTAAAGGAAGGTGACTTCATAAATGTGATACTCTTGCTTTGCCTTGCACAATAAATTCACATGATACTTCTATCATACTTGATTTAATTGTAGCCGTATTAGTGCAATTGTGACAGAGAAAATTGAGTACTGTCCGTGATACTTTTTTTATTTGCATTAAAATACAGTTTTTCAGGACGAGCTTTCGGGGTATGTCCCCTTCTTCAAGGTCCAAGGTCTTCTTCAAGGTTGGACCTTGAAGAAGGTGACATACCCCGAAAGCTCGTCCTGAAAAATTGTATGTTAGTGCAAATAAAAAAAGTATCACGGACAGTACTCAATTTTCTCTGACATGATACTTCTAAAATACAATGACAACCTGTATCTTTGCACCTAAACCCAGTGTCTAGTTTCCCTAACCTCCTCCTTTACAGCATCAAAGTTTGGAAAGCCAATGAATCTCAGCATTACTAAAACCACTTTTTTCCCATTATCAACAATAGATTATGTTTTTATGTTTTCCTCCATTTTCAATTCCATCACAGTTATTACCTTGGCTGTTTGATTTGAGGGAAGTACCAAAAACACGACCCTTGCAGAGTACTGTTATGCCCTGTACACACGGTCGGACATTGATCGGACATTCTGACAACAAAATCCATGGATTTTTTCCGACGGATGTTGGCTCAAACTTGTCTTGCATACACACGGTCACACAAAGTTGTCAGAAAATCCGATCCTTCTAAACGCGGTGACGTAAAACAGGTACGTCGGGACTATAAACGGGGCAGTGGCCAATAGCTTTCATCTCTTTATTTATTCTGAGCATGCGTGGCACTTTGTCCGTCGGATTTGTGTACACACGATTGGAATTTCCGACAATGGATTTTGTTGTCATAAAATTTTATAGCATGCTCTCAAACTTTGTGTGTCGGAAATTTCGATGGAAAATGTGTGATGGAGCCCACACGCGGTCGGAATTTCCGACAACAAGGTCCTATCACACATTTTCTGTTGGAAAATCCGACTGTGTGTACAGGGCATAAGGCTGAAACTGAGAAACAGTACTAGGCAACACTAGGTTTACTGAAGCAAATATAATAAATGATTTGTATTTAAGTTAATATTCCATATATACCAGGATGGGAGTGTGGGGAATAAATGTGAGACTGGTTATAGACTGATTGGGATAGATTTTGCAGCTGTTTTTATCACTGGATGGCAGAAAAGCAAAATCATCTGTGAGCAAAGCTCTAATATAATGATAGTATTTACTTTGTTAATTTTTGTATAATTGGGTTTTCACCTGAAAGTTATGTTACAAAGCTATTAAATCAAAGAACTTTATCACTATCTGATTTTGCCTAGATATCTGTTTATTGTGCTAGTATTCTGTGATATTTAATAGGAATCTGGTTGATTAATGAGGTGTTTAATTTTTATAGTCACTATTAAAATGAAAAGCAGTCGGCTTTATCTCAGAAAAATCTATTTCAAAGGAGCTTGATGCTCATTATGAGTAATCACTTGCAACTCTTGAAAGAAACATAAACCCAATACAGCTCAAAAGTTTAAAAAAGGAGAGAACTCAGAAACTGAAAACCTCCTGTTTAAATTTTTGGTCATGTAAATGCAAGTCCAATGGATGCAGTTATGATTTGTCATTGAATTTATCACATTTTCAATGCATGCAGTGCCTGATAACTTGCAATACCTACACTCATTGTTTAATAACTAAAAACAAAATAAACTGCAAGCTAAATTACCAGATGTGTGTTGTAACTATGTAACAATCATATGAAACACAAAATGGTTCCTTTTGCTTGTTCTGGTATTAGGCAATACTGGTTTATGTATATTTTCTGGTTCTCATCCAAACCTATATCTAGGTTAAAGGGAAAGTATAGTGAATTGTCAATGGGCGCATATTATGAGTAATGTTTAGTTTACATGGACACCCTTAATTTTCTAGCACTTTTCCATAGGGTTCAATTTTTATATAAGGAAATGGTGCTGCTCTCTGCAGATGTCTCCTGTAAGCCCAGGGAAGTTTGATGATGCACATCATTGATGCCCTGAATGCAAACAAAGTGGGCTGAATGATGCTGGATCACAAATGGGTGAGTCTGAATGTGATAGTGCCAAGAAGGAAGTAAGTATTGTAGTAAGAGCGGATTTTTTGTTTTACTAGTGCAGGACTAGTTATATTTTATATTTTTTCATAAGCTGGGGTTGAGCTTTTATTTATTTATTTTTTGTTATGTGACTTGCTCATTTTACTAAGCTTTCATTTTTTCAAATGTGGACATTTATAGCTTAGGCAGACAGTAGATGCAGTATACTTTAGCTACTACAATAATTCTGTATATTTTACAATTTAAAAACTGTTGAGATATGATAGCAGTTAGATGAGGAAGACCATTGTGTACAAATGAAAATCAGAAGATAGAACTTAAAATAAACTTGCTGACCACCCATGCTATATATACGTCATTACTTTGATGTTAAATACTGTTGTTATAGCAGCAGCTAGCTGCCATAACCCCTGTATAATTTTTTACTGTGGGTGATTTGGCATCTGATAAAAGTGGTCTTGCAGGCACATTCACCACGGGATCACTTTTAGAGGTGAAGAGAGAGATGCACCCCCTCCCGCCACTTCCCAGTCATTTTCGAGCTTACCGGAGCTGTTACAGTATACACAGAAAAACAGCCAAAAAGGGTTCATTTTAGAATATACTGTACAAGTCTAAACGATAATACACTACCCAGCCTCTTTTTAAATTTGAATTGAGGAAAGCATCATTGGATTTACCTGGAGGATCCCACAGAGACTGCTACACTTAGAGCCCAGAGGTGGTTCAGCTGCTTTTCCAGACCAAACTTAGTTGTGCGGTCACATACTCTGACGTGAGCACTGGAGGGGGGGAGTACGTGTGTGAAGTCACTGTACTATTGCTTAGATCACCATCACACAGTCACAATTTTGGAAAGTATAACTTTAATATCAACCACCTTTCACTGTGGACTTGCCTAATATAGGACTTTTTACAATTACCTTTCACTGTGAATCTGTTTGGAGCACTGTGCAATACTGTTATTCACATACCAGTTTATTGTTGATGTATATATGTGTATTTGGAACACTATATTACTATTTACTTTTGGCACTTTAGCACTTTATATTCACAAGTATAGTGGTCCTGATATTATGGTGTTGAGGAGGTATTTTTCAGCGCTGCATTATTTTGACATATATATATATATATATATATATATATATATATATATATATATATATATATATATATATATATATATATATATATATATATATATATATATTTATTTATTTTTTTTAGCACAGACTATGGGAAGGTGATCAATGCTAGTGGCTGTATATTAGTTTTTTCATCTTTAAAATGTATTAATTTTATCACCACAGCACATGGATATAGTTGTGATATAGGTTTGGTAATCTTTTTGGTAGCTCGCAAGATTTTTATTTTAAGTATACTGTACAAGGAATTTGAGAACAGTATATCAAACAAAAGGCAAATGTGTCCAGCTTTATAGTGGAGGCTCACAAAATCAAATACAGTACAAGTGATAAGAAGATGTAAGGGCTGCTCTGGGGGGTAGGAGCTAAACCTACTAGAGACTGCTTGAACAGGGAGATACCCAGCTGTCAAGTCTAAAGAGAAGAAGAAGGGTAGATATGAAGAGAAAAGGGAAAAAAAGAGGTAGAGAAAAAAGGAAGGGACGAGAGAATGGGAGGTCCCAGGAGGTCTCGGTATTCAGGAAAATAAATTGTTAAGAGGAGATGATCAAAACATGAAGGATGAGTGTATTCAATCCATGGGTGCCAAATTCTGAGAAATTTGTCATGGGAATTCGCCAAAATAGCTGTCAACTTTTAATTGATTATGATATAATTTATATGGTGTTTTACTGCCTCAAAGCTGGGGGCAAGGGATTTCCATGCCCTAGCAATTGTTAGTTTGGTAGCAGTGAAAAGGTGTGCAGCCAGTTGGGGGTTCAAGCAGCAAAGGAACCTTTTCTAATGTAACATGGTTATCATACCTAGTAAATAATAGATTTTGTATGGTTAGTCTATTTGAAAATCTTGAATTTATCTTGAAATATAAATCAAATGTTATACAAATGTGTGAAACAATCAGTGCCACCCTAAATTAATCAAATGCAAAGTTGCATCCGCTGTACACTTTAAGTGAAATCACTACACTTAAAAAAAATAAATAATAATAATAATAATAATAATAAGCTCAGTTTCAGGGTCTTGGCAATCTTCTTATAGCCTAGGCCATCTTTATGTAGAGCAAAAATTCTTTTTTTTCAGATCCTCTTGCCATGAGGTGCCATGTTGAGCTTCCAGTGACCAGTATCAGAGAGTGATAACACCAAATTTAACGCACCTGCTCCCCATTCACACCTGAGAGCTTGTAACACTAACGAATCACATGACACCGGGGAGGGAAAATGGCTAAGTGGGCCCAATTTGAACATTTTCACTTAAGGGTGTACTCACCTTTGTTGCTAGCGGTTTAGACATTAATGGCTGTGTGTTGAGGTATTTTTAGGAGACAGCAAATTTACACTGTTATACAAGCTGTACACTCACTACTTTGTTGCAAAGTGGCATTTCTTCAGTGTTGTCACATGAAAAGATATAATAAAATATTTACAAAAATGTGAGGGGTGTACTCACTTTTGTGAGATGCTGTATGTGTATGTGTACCAAAAGATGCACATACACACACAGTGCAGCGCTACTACAGTTATAATTCAATGCTATACTTAGTGCTATGTATACATGCAATAAAATTCTAATTCATAAACAAAATTCATAATAAATGTCCCATAAATCAATATCAATCTTGATAGTAGTGCTCCAGTGTTATTATGGTGATATGATAATTGATTTATGGGACATTTATTATGAATTTTTTATGAATTCAATTTTTTTTGCATGTATACATAGCACTAAGTATAGCATTGAATTATCACTGTAGTAGCGCTGTACTGTGTGTGTATGTGAGTCTTTTGGTACACATACACATATATTTTTTTATATATCTATATATAGATAGATAGATAGATAGATAGATAGATAGATAGATAGATAGATAGATAGATATCTATAGATATCTATATATATAGATCTATATATAGATATATATAGAAACCGTCCAGAGGGTGAGGTGCACATCAGTCACAGTTGGTTGTGCTTATCATGTATGCCTGTTTGTTGGATGTCATGTTGATATCCTTTTGATGAATATTTTCTAAATAAATCGTTTGTGCAGCAATCCCATTTTCTGAACTTTATATATATATATATATATATATATATATATATATATATATATATATATATATATATATATATATATATATATAACAAATGTTATTTTACCATGTACTCTTACTATGAGATTCAATCATCACTTATCCACTAAGTTCTTTTTAAACCAACAAATTTGCACATATCCTAAAGAAATACAAGTTTAATAGAAGTATTACAGAAATGTTCCATTATTAAGGATACATATAGTCAATGTGGTAACATAAACTACATCCTATACATCACAACAGGAGCAGTATCATTTATTACATCTATTTAACAGAAAGCAGACTGCAGAGCTGTTGACAATAAAATGTGTAGACCACGTTACAGCCAGTTCAATATGCTGCTAAACACGTACTTTCCACATTTGTCTTCTGAAAAATAAACAAGCGTCCATGCAGTGATGCTAGCTGGACAGGAGTGCAATAATAATGCCATAAGTCAAGGATAAAGTGCCAAATTTTCATTGTACTTTAAAAAAAAATTCTAGAGAAAAAAATAAAATAAATAGGTAACTTGACTGAATTGCTGCTATCAAGAGAAAGTTAAAAAGGTGTGCTAAAAAGAAAGTTATAACTGTCTAGGGGCTAGCTTAACTTTTGTGCTAACAAATTAAATGGATTTTCAATCCACAATCTTCTTTCTTATTCATTGAAAAAGAGAGCAATTTCGCTGGCTCTGCTCTTGCTATTCGATATAAACACCATTGCAGGAGCTCATATATTCTTCTCTTAACCTTTTGTGAACCTTCATTGTACACATGCCTGTTGTATGTCTTTCCATGAATGCTGAAAGGGCGCTGATCTCAAACTGCTAGAAAATGGTTGAACAGCTAAAGCCTCAAATGAGAATTCCTGAACTCCAAATTCTAACACTAAAAGAAATACATTTCCTAAAAAGAATTTTCTGATAAATTGCTCTTGCATAGCATGTATTTTTAAGCATTATTGACATTCAAGAAGCACAAATGCCATTATTTAATAAGGTTTTGCAATGAGATTAATAAATGTTAAGTGCAGTATCCCATAGCAGCCACTCAGATATTAGCTGCTTTAGCAAGACTGGGGAAAATGTATTCATATTGGTTGCCTTTTTTCTTTATGAAATAAACACAAATTGGTCAAACAAAATAAAGTCATTTGCTGTGATGCATTACAGAAACATTTGAATGAAATCTAAATTACTGAAGGTAGTTATGCTCCCTGTATAAATATCAAGGTTTTATTTTTAATAGCATGTACCTTTAAACACATCAAGGCTTACCTAAATATAGTATATCATGAATACACCTGTGTGCATCATGTATTAAATTCGTCATGTAACCTAATGTAAAATATATACATTTTCCTAATTCTCCTGCATGATTGAATGCATGAAAATTAAAACAGTTCACTGAACTGTACCTTAGTATGGCCAATATTTGGACAGTACTAAAGTTACAATATTTTCTGCATCTTTAATACATTTTAGAATTAATTTTGTTTGTCTATCTTTAACAGTAAATTATGCAATAGGTTACACCTTATGCCCCGTACACACAGTCGGACTTTGTTCGGACATTCCGACAACAAAATCCTAGGATTTTTTCCGACGGATGTTGGCTCAAACTTGTCTTGCATACACACGGTCACACAAAGTTGTCGGAAAATCCGATCGTTCTAAACGCGGTGACGTAAAACACGTACGTCGGGACTATAAACGGGGCAGTGGCCAATAGCTTTCATCTCTTTATTTATTCTGAGCATGCGTGGCACTTTGTCCATCGGATTTGTGTACACACGATCAGAATTTCCGACAACGGATTTTGTTGTCGGAAAATGTTATATCCTGCTCTCAAACTTTGTGTGTCGGAAAATCCGATGGAAAATGTGTGATGGAGCCTACACATGGTCGGAATTTCCGACAACAAGGTCCTATCACACATTTTCCGTCGGAAAATCCGACCGTGTGTACGGGGCATTAGAGTTAAAGGCCTAGAAAATTCAATGGGATAATCTTACTAGTCTAAAGGTTGTAAAAAATAATTAATTATACACACTATTTATGCTATAAGCATTTCTAAAAAGACAGATATTACCCACACATGGTATGGAAGTACCAAAGTGAAGGTCCAACAACTCATCTCAACAAAACACTAGTTGAGTAAAAATGAAAGAGAGAAGCTATATTCCTAAATAATTAGCTAGTAAAGGCTTATAAAAAAAGCACAGTTCTAAAAGTCACAAAAAAAATGAAAAAGATCACTGCAAAACATTTTGCAGCTTTAAAAACATATGTATTCTATATAAAATTCTAAGCCATCTGTCCTGGTGATTTATTCATATTAAGTTTTTATATTTTATCTTGAACACAGCTTTCTGTCAGCCACATGGGTATAATCAATACAATGTTATTAACATTACTGTCTTATCTATTATACCTGGTTTGTTTGTATAAATTGATGAGAAGAATGTATTTAATACAGTTGCCCTGTTCCTGTCACCTGTGACCAATTCCGCTAATCACCTTTTTTTGGGCCCAACATGTTCTGACTTAGCCTTTTTACTCTTAATATATTTGAAAAATTGTGTGTTTTTTTTTACTCTCCTCAGCAATCTGTCTCTCATACAGTGTTTTAGCTGCCCTGATCATGCTCTTGCATTTGTTATTTGAATTCTTTGACGTTTTAGAATGCTGATTATGACCCTTTGGTCTTAAAAATAAAAATAAAATCCCCTTTTCCCTTATTATTTAGCCAACTAAGTTTAACTTTTGCTCTTTTGTTTTTGCTGCCCAGTGGAATGCACTGATAAATGACATTGTTTAATAGGTCCCTAAAGCACTCCCACTTTTCTTAAATGTTCTTTGTTGCAATAATGCAATTCCATGTAGTATTATGTAGCATGGAGCGCAGCTTAGTAAAGTTGGCTATTTTGAAAGTTAGTGTTCTTATCCTTCCCACATGTCTCTTTCCTATAATTGACTGCAAATATAATTACTCTGTGACTGCGTTTTCCTAAATTAGCCCTTGCTTCCACTTCTGCAATCAGTTCTATGTAGTTTGAAATTGAAAGGTGCAACAGAACATTATTTCTAGTTGGGATATCTACCATTTAACTTAAGAAATTTTCCTGCAGTATGTTCAAGAAATGACAAGCATTAATTGAGTGTGCAGCTCTGTCTGTCCAACCAATGTTGCAGACCATACCTGGGTGCCAGGGATTGTAAAGATGAAAAGGGAGGAAGAGGCACATTATAAGAGGCATTATGATATCCAGGGGCAGGGGGAGCTTGAAGAGGAGTGGAGGACGCAGCCATTCACCATAAGAAAATCCGGTACAGACTATTGATAGGTGGGTGTAGGCTGTTTGTATCCCTAGGTCCACTTCACATAGCACAGAATTCTGAGCCTTTTTTACCATGTCTGTGAAGATGTGCAACAACCCCCTGGTAAATGATGTGTGCTCAGAATCATGCTAGTATCAAGTTGAAGCTCTCAGGAGTGCCCCACTAAGGAGTGAGAGGGAACAAGGAGACTATGATGTGGAGATGATACAACAGGGAGGGGCTAAAAAATGTAAATGGAGGGCAGAGGAAAGGTCATCACAAGCTCGGTCGACAACAGGCAAGACTGCAAAAGAGTGGTCAGGCCATTCCAGTTTATTAACGGGCAAGACAGCAGAAGAGTCATCAGGAAAATCTAGGTTGATAATGGATGAGACACTAGAACAGGGGTCAAGTGAAAGGTATGGATAGGCAGCAAGCAAAAGACCAGTCAGGCCAATTTGGGTCAGCCACAAAACAGGCAATCAGTAGTATAGTATAGTATAGCTTTTTTGCAGAAAGCAGAGTTGCTGACAAGAAGACATAGAACCAACCACTTCTCTTGGGTCAGAGGACACACCAATATTGCTGAAAGTCCTGGGAGGAATTTTGTAAGTATTATTGGAAGTACTGGTAGAGTTTCTATGAGCGCCATTGGAAGTCCATCTTTTTATCATTATTTCTTTTACCTAGGTTTTTTTCTATTGCTTAGGTTTAGATATGTTGCCAGAGTAATAAGTCGATCAGGTGCATTGGGAACAGTGAATTCTAGTTGAGTAGAGAAGCTGGGTAGAAGACATAATTGGCCCAGAATAGGAACTGCAAGGGAGCAGAATGTGAAGCATTGTTGTACACAAACTTGGCCAAAGGGGAAGGGAGACCCAGTCATCCTGTGTCATATGTTGGTATGTTGGTTGGTGTGTTCAGTCTGGCTGTTTGCCAATGGTATCCAGACACCAGAGAGAAGTGAACCTTTAACATTTTACACAATTCCTGCCAAAAGCCATAACGTAAATTGTACTCTTCTTATACCATCTGGGACCCCTTAAAACCTTGCGACAACAGCCAAGACCACAGTGAGTAAAGGGAGTACCCTTTCATGAAGACAAGGTTGGATATCTTGGTGAGCCAATCAACCAATATGAGGGTGAAGTTTTGACCCCCTAGAAGGTAGGAACTTCACAATAAATCCATAGACAGCATGCCTGAAAATAAAAGCCTGGAGAAGACCCAGAGGCTTTGTCCTAAAACATTTACCCAATATGAAGTAATAGGAAACAAAGATGCTGAAATCTTTAGTGAAGTTTGGTCACTTAAAGGTTTGTGAGCAGTTCTGGTATCTTGGAAATGCAAGAAATGCAGGGAGATGTCAAATGACTAGATGCAAGGCATCATGGCCAGTACCGAGGATGGCCACATGTAGATCCTTTATAACCTAGACCTTATCCTTGTGTGGATGCAGGTTATTGGAGTGAAAGATTCTATTCAGGAGTCATGGAAGCCCTTTTGATTTGGGATTACAGGTCAGATGGATAAAGGGGGATATTATTATAAGAAAGAATTGCATTAGGCAGAGCAAGAATGGAGGTATGTGAGAGCATATGGAAGAGGACATCTGGCTTAATCTTCATGGCCCTGAGTTGATAGGTCAGGCTGAGCCTGAGGCATTAAGTGGTTCTTAATACTCTAAATTCTTGTGGTCATTTAAAAGAAGTATGGGATGAGACACCAATATTTAATTTCTTCTCTGACATTTTCTAGGAAAAGAAGGCTATGGGGTGGAGCAGAATCTTGGAGCTGAATCATTGAGAACTGCACCCATCGTGTTTTCAGAGGCATTTACCTCCAAGAAAAAGGTAATGCCGAGCCCAGGTGTTTCAGAATTGGAACTGAGGTAAACATGAGCTTAACCACTTCCATACCGTGTAAATTCTGACACTTCTCACCAACATGTAAAAAAAAAAAATCATAATTGTTTGCTAGAAATTTACTTTAAAATGGCAGTCACTGAAACTTTTATGTCACATGGTATTTGTAATTTTTCAAACGCAATTAAAAAAAAAATAATAATGAATTAAAAAAAAAACAGTAAAGTTAGTCCATTTTTTGTATAATGTGACAGATGATGTTACGCTGAGTAAATAGATACCTCACATGTAACACTTTAAAATTGCGCACACTCATGATATGGTGTCAAACTTCTTTTTTTATCATTTTTTTTTCTATTCCAAGGAATGTAAACATCCCTTGTAATAGGAATGGTGCGTGACAGGTCCTCCAGGCTGGAAAGCATCAGATCAAAAAAAATTGATGATCTGATGCTTTTCTAGCTGAGATCTCGTCTTTGTTTACTTGTGCTGCCCAGACGTGACGCCATAACATCATGCCCGGGCCTCTGAGGATCATAGAGATTGCCGGGGACCATCTGTCCCTCAGAAATCTTTATGCCTCTCTTCCAGTGCCGGTCGATTCGCTCTCCGGGACCCCGAACGCAAGGGAGAGCCCAGAGAAGCACCAGAGGGTGGTGGGAGGGACTTCTCCTTCCGTCGCCACTAAGAATGATCAAGTGGCTGAACAGCCACTATTCTTATTGTGCTCAGAATTGCCAGCTTTAAAAAACAATATCTGCATGATGCCTGTAGCTGCAGGCATCATTCAGATATCTTCACTGAAAGCCAAGGACATCATATGACGGCCTGCGGTATGGAAGTGGTTAAGCTTGGCAAAAGTGGATTGGCCTTTGGATGACCAGGAGAAGGAAATGTTTGGTCACAGGGGTCAGAAGATCCAGATGAATATGTGGTAGAAATTGGCAAAACCAATAAATGTTGAAGGATCCTTTTTGTTGGAGGGATCAGACCAGTTTCAGATGGCGGACAACCTTCTGGGATCCATAGACCTCATTGGGAGTGTCATTAAGTCACAAGAATGAATCGTTCATGTGACCTTGTACAGAAAGTGAGGCCAATATTCTATGATGGCTTTGATTTCTGCATACTTTCTGTTGCTCTGTCATGACATGCGAGGTAGAATTGATTGGAGCAAAGACAGCAGGGCAGGAGCAGTGGCCCCTTTATCAAAGTCTCACAGGTCAAATGTAGAGGAAGTGGCCATAATCCCAACAATGCAATCAGCAATGTAGGCATTCTTTGGGTAATAAAGCAGGTTAGGTCAGATCCAGCTGCAACAGGTTAGGCGGGTTTGGAGGCATTGCAGAGACAAGGTTCCTTGAAGCCACAGAAGAAACAAATCAGAATCAAGCTAATCCAAAGCAGCATTAGGTTCATATCCTTTAAAGTGGTTGTACACCCTGTACAACCACTTTCACATACAGGTAAGACTATATTAAGGCTTACCTGTAGGTGCTGGAAATATCTCCTAAACCTCCATGATTTAGGAGATATGTACAATAAAGCCACGCACCAATGTCTACAGTGCATGCGCACTTTAGATATTGTGCCGTTTCTAAAGGGGTCATGCCGTGGGAGTGACGTCACGCGACTCCGGCCAGTCACAGAGCCGTAGTTCGCGGCCCCAGAAGGAAGAGAGGTGAAGATGGACACTCACTGCTAGTGGGGACATCGGTGACATTGCAGGCTTTGGTTTCAGGTAAGTGACACATAATGGGCTACTATGCGATGCATAGTAGCCCATTATGCTTCACCTTTGCAGGGAAATAAAGAGGAAGTAAAACCCATCAGGGTTTACTTCCTCTTTAACTTCCATTCAAGAAGCCTAAGGTCAATCGGGTGTCCATAGTCCACAGATGAAATCAAAAAATATATTCTTTGGCCAAGGGCTTTAAAGAGGGAAGAGACATTGGCAAGAATGTCACTTTCCTGTTCCATAGAGTTGGGCAAACACCCGAATTTCCAGGGCGTTTGGTGGTTGTTTGCCCCACCAAATGCCATGCAATGTACTGCACGCTGCACAGTGCATTCTAAGTCCTGATTGGGCAAAGCTTTGCCCAATCATGGCATAGTGAATAACTGGTTGTTAAGGAGTGGAGCCACCTGTCGACGTCACCTAGGGGCCCCACCACCCTTGTGACGTCACTGGTGCATGCTGGGTCAGTGATGTTACAAGGGGGTTTTGCCTCCAGGTGACGTCGCCGAGTGGCCCCGCCCTTACCTATATAAGAACTGTTAAACAGCAAGCCAGGCATTCGATGGTTTGCTTTAGTTGATAGGGGAGTGTTTTTTTTTGTTTTCTTTTTTGGGTCCGGCAGTAGGGACAGGCGTGATTGACGATGGATTTACATTGGGGGACACTGTTTTTTATTTTTAATAAAGGAATTGTTAAATACTACCTCCTGTTTTATTTATTTTTAAACTTTTTTGGTGAATGGATAGGGGTACTATGTACCCCATAGTCATTCACATGGTAGGCGGGATCTGGGGGCCCCCCTTGGTAAAGTGACCTTCCAGAATCTGATAAGCCCCCTGGCCACAGACCACAACAACCACAGCCCAGGTTTGTGGGGATGAGGCCTTTTTCCCCGTCAACATGGGGAAAAGGTGCTTTAAGGTGAGGGAGGAACCACCAGCCAGTGTTGTGGGTGAGAGGCCCTTGTTTTCTCAACATGAGGAAAAGGTGCTTTGCCAGGGAGTTCCCCCTTGGCAATGATAAGGGTCTGTTATGGATTTTAAAGGGGGCCCCATGTCATTTTTTTTGGGCATGGGGTTTCCCTTAAAATCTATACCAGACCCAAAAGAGGTGGTATGGATTGGGGGGACCCCCACGCTGTTTTTTTAACCATTTGTCTATTGCCAGCAATGGTATTGTTTTTCCAGCAATTTAAATGTCATTTCATTCTTTTTTTTTTTTTTTTAGAAATATCAGTTTTGCTGCAGTAAGTTCTATCCATAGTACAGATGTGCCACTTTACAGGCCAGCTAAGGGGACCCCCCAGGCACTATATTTAAAGAAATTTTTCATTTTTATATTTGCACTTTAAGCATTACCAAACATGGGGGTGTTCGGCCCATTTCTACTGTTCCATGAGTTGGAATTCCCAAACTTGCAGTTTTCCTTGGAGGAATGAGATTAAACAACCCACACAGGTGTGTTCATCAAGCAAGGTTTTAGGGCTTAGGGGAAAATATAGAAGACAGACACTACAGATGACCCCAAACTGATAGCAATCCTCTGAGAAATTATCAGACAGAGGTATCTTGGGTTCTAATGCAGTGGAAGTGGCAACAGAATATCTGAAGCTGAAGGTGAGGTGAAAGTGGATAAGAAGCAAGCTTGAAGTATCCCCCTTGCACTTCTTGCACAGAAATTTTAAACTGAGAATTGCTTGCAAAGCTCATTGAGTTGGAAACACTCTCCAGAAGCTGGTTACATGGCCATGTCTTGCTGTTATGGCAAATCCCCTGGTGGGTGGTGCGGGCTCGACCATGCAGAGTCTAAGTACCAGACTAGTACTCTAAAAGCGGAGATTGTTTATTTGTTTTTGTTTTTATTTACCAGGTGAATGCCCTCAGGATCACCCCACCAAGGAGCAAGCAGGGACAAGGAGGCTATGATGTCGAGATGAAAAAACAGGGAGTGACTAGAGAATTTTAGGGTCCAGGCAGAGTTTGACATTGGGCAACAAAGTAGCAAAGTGGTCTGGACAATCTGGGTCAGCAACAGTGAAGACAGTAGAAGAGTGGTCAGTTTCAAGTAGAGGTCATTGTCATGTGGCAGGGAAAAGAGTAGTCGGGTCAACCCAGGGTCAAAAAACAAATCAGGCAATTAATAGTGTAGTATAGCTATTTTGCACAATACAGGGTAGCAGTCAAGATAATACAGCACCAGCCATTTTCAAGTCTGATGCTTAAATACAATGTGGGTCAGAAGACATGCCCAGATTAATTTTAGTCAGCTCTAGAAGTCCTGGCAGGAGTTAGGGATGGGCCGAATGACCCTCTGTCCGGCTTGCACCAGAACTTTCGAACATCAGGTAAGTTTGGAGCCGAATAACGAACTTTATTGAAGTCTATGGGACCTGAACATGAAAAATCAAAAGTGCCCACTTTGAAGGGTTATATGCAAGTAATTGGGCATACAATGGTTATGGGGGTCCAGGTGCTGCCCTGGGGGACATGTATCAATGAAAAAAAAAGTTTGTAAAAAATGTCATTTTTAAATGAGCAGTGATTAATTGATGCTTAAAGTGAAAGTATAAAAATGAAAAATTCCTTTCAATATAGTGCCTGGGGGTCCCCTTAGTCCACCTGTAAAGTGGAACATCTACACTGTGTACAGAAGCTGCTGCAGCAATAATTGCATTTATAAAGACCAACAAAAGACATTTTCTCTGCAAGCTTTCTTTATTTTGTAAGCAACGGCTTGGGGAGCCAGTCTGTATGATGAGGCCACAATGTAGTGCACGGGGAACAAGATTAGAGATTTTTTATTAAATTCTGGTGTCTCTACCACAGACTTTGGATTTCTACTTCTGTAACAGGTGTGGAAAAATTGTTTTTTGGGTGTCGGTGGCGCCTTCACACCGTAACCCTAAAAAGGTACTCTTGACGAAAGCAAGAATTGGCCTTGCTGTCAAAAATGAATATGCACCTGTCAAACATGTGCATAAAAATTGTTTGACAGTACATTCCCAGCATCTTGTCAAAGCTGCTGGCTCTACAACTTCTGCCTTTTCGCCCGGTGGATTCTGCCCCTTCCGTGAATTTGCAGAATGTGCTGTACCACGATGGCAGGTTCCCAGTCGCTATTTCTTTTCACATAAGGCCATTCCAGCTCTACCATCTTGTGGAAGGCAGTGTTGTGGCATCGTTGTGCAAGGCAGTTAGCCACAAAGTCCTTGCTGACAGGTGGTCCAGCAAGCATGGGCAGGAATGATATATTTTGTTCACAGCACACTGAGTAACTCTGCTTGCAACATGAAAGGATGGAGGACAGGGCTCAGTGCTGCAGCTTGTGCCCATACGTCTCTATACAGCTGGTGATGATGCGAGATTTGTCAGCTCTACCACCTCCTCCTCCTCTATGTCCTCCTCTGGTGAATTGTCCTATGAACCTCAAGTACCCCCTAAGTGTTCATAGGGCTATTCAAAGAGTCAGGCTAAAAGATGCCATGCATTAATAGATTTATTTGGCGAGATAAACCCCCACGTTTTGCCAAGGAAGTTCTGTACCGCTCCTCTAAAAGAGGTGGCTTGGGGGTCCCTCAAATATGGTTTTACTACCATGCCACTAGATACACTCAACAAGCTCAATGGAACATTAACAACTCCAGAGTCCCCTGGGTGCAATTTGAATGTGAGTCCATCGCTCCCCAATTTCTCCCAGGCCTTATGTGGTCTAACAATCCGGCTGGAACGGAACTAGGTTCTAAGAACTTGATTACGCATGCAGGCCTTCAACTTTGGGACCTATACAAAAAGACATATAATCTCATATCTCCCACACCTCTAGGGGCCTCATTTTTAGGAGACTCTAGATTTCCCTCGGCCTATGTTAGACCCTCTTCCTTCCAGCTTTGGATTGATTTAAAACTTACTACGTCAGATAAATTTCTTTTAAACTCAAAATTCATCTCATTTTCCCATCTACAAACCACTTACCATATTCCAGCCAGTGAATTTTATCACTTTTTACAAATACGACACTTCTTCCAACAGCACTATCCTGGCCCTATTTCGAGTTCTACGACTTTGTTTGAGGACCTCTGCCACATATCACCTCGCCAAAAGGGTCTTATCTCATTAGTCTATAACTACTTAGAAGCTACCATGGAAAATTCAACCTTAAAGTATAGATCTCAGTGGGAACTAGAACTAGGTCTGGAAGACACCGACATAGACTGGGTAAACGGTTGGCAGAATTTGCGCAGTTGTACTAAAGCCATAATGATACGTGAAACTGCTATCAAACTGATAACTCGCTGGTATTACACCCCTATGCGCATTCACAAGATCTACCCACAATCTTCCCACCTATGCTTTAGGGGTTGCCTCCAACAAGGTTCATTTCTCCATACCTTTTGGGAATGCGAGAAATTACAGCCCACATGGAGGGATATTTTAAAGTTGATAGATAAATTGGCAGGTAGGCCTCTTGGTATTTCCTACCAACACTGTCTTTTGTTTCAGTCCCCCCCTGACTCCCCTAAACCGTTGGTTAAACTGATTCACTCTATCTGTGTAGCTATGCAATGGGAGATTGCTCTACATTGGAAGTCACCTTCAGTCCCATATATGCAAGTAGTCGCAAGAATTGATCACATGATGCTGGCTGACAAGATTTATCATACCCTACATGACACTATGCCTCATTATGATGCTAAATGGAATCCTTGGTTCTTATTTAGACTCCAACCCTGACCGTTTTATAATTCTTTTTTCTTTGAATATTATTTGTATTATGATTTTATTTATTTTTTTCTCTTTTTTATTTCTTGTTGTATTTCATTTACTCAGTTAAGTTTAGACTTTCAGACTCAGTCAATTGTTTTATTGGGCATATTCATCTCTACAGTATATCTCTGTATCTAACTTATGTGGACAATATCTGTTGCCTGAACCCTTTACGCTTATTGTTCTGACTGTCTTGTTTTACATTTGTTTTCCTTTTGTTACCAAATAAAAACCTTTTGAAAATAAAAGATGCCATGCAGTGCTTCGGCTTTTCTGTCTAGGGGACAGGAACCACACCGGAGCAGAGATTCTTGCAGCTCTGCAGGGACAGGCCCAGAGGTGGTTCATGCCACGCCAGCTGGAGCCAGGAATGGTGGTGTGTGATAATGGCACAAACCTCCTCTCTGCCCTTAGACAGGGAAAATTGACACGTGCCATGCCTGGCACATGTCCTCAATTTGGTGGTGGAGTGTTTCCTAAATAAGTTCCCAGGAAGATCTACTAAAGCAGGCCAGAAGAGTCTGTATTTTGGCTTTTTGGTTGGCTGAAATTCAGTGGGCATTCCACCTGCCCATAAACCGCCTGATTTGTGACATGCCCATCAGGTGGAACAGGACTTTAGCAATGATGCAGCAGTTGCACATGCAGCAGAGGGCTGTCAACGAGTACCTGACAGCCCTCTGCTGCATGTGCAGCTGCTGCAGTATGGCAATATAGATAAAACTCATTGAAAAAAAGAGCATGGGATCCCCCCAGTCCATTACCAGTCCATTACCGGGCCCTTTGGGTCTGGTATGAATATTAATGGGAGCCCCGAACCAAAATGTAAAAAAAATAGCGTGGGGGTCCCCCTAAAATCCATACCAAGGCCCTTCAGGTCTGGTATGGATTTTTAGGGGAACCCTGCACCAAAATAAAAAAATGGCATAGGGTTCCCTCCTAAAATCCATACCAGACCCTTATCTGAGCACACAACCTGGCAGGCCACAGAAAAAGAGGGAGGACAAGAGAACACCCCCCCTCCTAAACCGTACCAGGCCACATGCCCTCAACATGGGGAGGGTTCTTTGGGGTAGCCCCCCAAAGCACCTTGTCCCCATGTTGATGGGGAGAAGGGCCTCATTCTCACAAACCTTGCCCAGTGGTTGTGGGGGTCTGTGGGCAGGGGGCTTATCGGAATCTGGAAGCCCCCTTTAACAAGGGCACCCCCAGATCCCGGCCCCCCAGTGTGAAATGGTAATGGGGTACAAATGTACCCCTACCATTTCACAAAAAAGTGTCAAAATGTTAAAAACAACAAAACACAGCTTGGGGACAAGTCCTTTATTGAAAAATAAAAAAATAAAAATGTCCCACGATGTCCATTCATCTTATTATAACTTATATCTTCTTATAGAAAAAAAATCCTCCTCTATGGGAAGCTCCTGCCGTGTGACGCTTCTTCGTAGATGACAGTTCTTATATAACTGAGGGCGGGGCCACCCAGTGACTTCCTGGGTGACCCCACCCCCTCTGATGCCATGGGGACTTTCCCATGGCTTCCCTGTGGTGTTAGAGGGGGCGGGGCCACTCGGTTATGTAAACGGGTGACCCCACCCCCCTCTACAGCCGCAATCAGTTTTAAATGACAATTTTTCCTTTAGAAATGTCATTTTGCTGTGGTACTGTTCTAAACACAGGAAACATGTGCCACTTTACAGGCATACTATAGACACCCCCCCCCCCCAGGCATGATATTTAAAGGAATATTTCATTTTTATTGTTTCACCTTAAGCATTACAAAAATCACTGCTCTCGAAAAAATGGCCATTTTTAAATAAATTTTTGCACTGATACATGTCCCCTGGGGCAGAACCCAGGTCCCCAAACACTTTTTATGACAATAACTTGCATATAAGCCTTTAAAATGAGCACTTTTGATTATTCATGTTCATGTCCCATAGACTTTAACGATGTTTGTGTGTTCTGCCAATTTTTTTGCCTGTTCGGTATGTTCTGGTGCGAACTGAACCGGTGGGTGTTCGGCTCATCCCTACTTCTCTGTCATCCTTGCAGCAAAAGACACATGAAAATCACTGAGTGTAAAGCAAAAGCTCTTGAGAATTTACCATACTTTCATCAGCAATGAAAAAAATAGACAGGTTAGAGTCCTATCATTTGATTGTATTCAGTTCCATCATGAAAAAAGCTTTAAAACTGAATCCTTAAACATATTTTAGAGTTCTTTCACAGGGATGTAATCAGTTCAGTCGTGTTTTGCAATAAAAACACTGGTGAATGCTGATTTAGCTTACATCAGTTTACATCAGTTTGCACATCCATCTTATAAAGATAAAGGAATGCCATTGGTACACATCTGTTTATGTTCACAAAAAAGTGAAAGAATACAGACCTTTTCCATTTCTTTCCCCAGACATGTGCACCCATTTACATCAGCCTGCTCACATACATACATTGTGGTTCAGTCTGGATCTATCCAAAACACTGGCAGATGCATCCAGACTGCTCATGTAAAAGGGCCTAAAGTTTGGTGCTTTAGCATCACCCGCAAGAGGCCTCCAGGATCACTAGTGTCAGGAACATCATATCTGTCATTGGACTCCTACACATTCACATAAGTATGCATATGTTTCTGTGTATAGAAAACTTACGAGACAACGGCAACTCTACGCACATGCACCAGAGACTTTGGTGCCAAGTGGGCTATTTAAACTTTAGTTTTTCTTGGTATCATCAAATTCTCAGAATTTTTCTGAGGAAGACACGTGACAAGCCCTGTGTCAACACGCAATTGGGAGGGGCCAGGATGGTGGAGTAGCCAGCTGAGACATTGATCTCCTAACACGGCGGTTAGAAACACAAACTTTGACTGATTGGATTAGGAGCTTCTTTTTAATACATGCATGGTGCGCTGGTAGCACCTCTATTATGAGAGTATAATGGTTTATTTTTATACAATAAATTTGAGTTGAAACTTTATCACACTATCCAGCCTATTTCTTTACATACATAGCCAAGGATATCCACAGTGAAGAGTCGGATAATTGGCAGAGCCTATTAACCTTGAGCCCAGTGTTGGTTCTACTGCTCATTTACTGCTCATTTGAAACTTGCAAACTTAGCTGTGCATTTGCAACCTCTGAGGTGAGCACAATAACATGGGGGGGAGCACGTGTGTGAAGTCACTGGAAGTTTTAAACTGTGAAGCACTGTCACAAGTCACTGAGGATTTATTTTTGGAGCACTGCTTGTATTATCAATTGATTTTATATGAACTGAATTTTTTAGTTGTTTTTATGATATTTAGTAGTATAAGTAACATCAATTGATCACATTGTATTTATGCACTATAGCACAGTTTTGGCACTTGGACTTTGTAATTGTGTCTGAATGTTTCGATTTCAAGAGAGAAATTCACATATTGTGGCAAATTATTATTTTATTTAATTAATTATCACAATGGGCATTTGCACTTTAGAGATTGGAATTACATGGTTTTATCTATTTATGTTATTTACGAAGAGTTATTTACACAGCGCGACACAATTTATTTATTTTATTTAACCTTACATAGACTGTTTCCACTGGGCTCTCGGTTGTGCTGGAGATGTCAAAAGGAGATAGCCACCCCGTGTTTGTCTTGCAGGGTAATCCTTGATTTTTGGACTTGGACGCAAGTCAGACAGTGGATTTTTAAGTTGATGGATGTACAGTTGCTGGTAGAGATTGCTGCCTTCCTTCTTCACTTGACCCTCATGTCCTTGAAATGCTACGAACGTTCCCTTCTGCATTTGCTGACTGTGGCGAAGGTGACCATGCCGCTGTATTGGAAACAAACTACTTTACCACCAATAAGTCTGTGGTTTGCTAAGATAAACAAGATTTACCAGATGGAAACACGTTTGGCCACAGCCAACCAAAAAGAAGAATGTTGCTGTAAAACTGTCTTACCAAGCTGCTGAATACCAAGATACTCTGTCCTCTCAGGTATGACATACCCATTTACAAGCATCAGTGGTAAGGTGCTTTAAGTAGTTACTGTTCTATTGTATGGAGTCTAGACTGCACACATGCTCCTACCACTTGCCCTTTACCTTCCTTGCTCTTGCGTTTCACCTTCCCATACCTCCAACTGACTTCCCTTCATGGGTCAACATTCCTGCCAATTTTGTCTCCTTTTCTCTATCTTTAAATGCTTTTTCTATCTTCTGCATTATGCTCGTAGTGTATCAATCATTCAGCCTGGACTTGACAAGTCTAGGGCTGCATAGTAAGTATACATATTTTGTTTTGTATATTCATTTTCTAATTACTGCCAGGATTGGATGTTCTACACCTCAGCATAATTGGGCATGCTGAAGTCATGTGGCTACTTTCTATCAGACTCCTACTTACCAGACCGGTGAGTCCGCTTGGGCAGAGGGTAGGCTCCCTTACGCGTCCGACTCGCGCCCCCTGGTAAGGTAAACAGGAAGTACAGGAGTACGGAGTGGTATGAGAGCCTGTTAACTGGAGTCCAGATGCAGATGGAGGAGCAGTCTTTAGCAGCAGGTGCAGGCTGGAACACAGGCAACAGGACTGAGCAGGATGGTCAGGAGACAGGCTGGGTTCGGCAACAGGCAGGCAACGAGTTACAGTGGAGCAGGCAAAGGAATACATACACAACAGATCTGACCGGGACACGCATACCGTAGCTGCAAGGAACGCGTGCAACAGGACCCGCAGGAACACGCGCGCCGACGCGCCCTGACGCCCACCACCGCAAGCACCCTGCCTGCCGAGGTGAACTCTCTGACAGTGCTCCCTCCTCAAGGGCAGCCTCCGGATGCCCAGCTGGGCCAACCTGGTTGTGTGAGAGTTTTTAAAGGCTTGCAGCAGTTCTTCAGCGTGAAGATTACTCTCAGGCTCCCAGGAGTTATCCTCGGGTCCATACCCCTTCCACTTGATGAGATACTAGTTTTGATTGCGCCTTTTCCTACAATCCAGGATTGCCTCGATTTCGAACTCCTCCTCGTTATTGATCATAACAGGTTCAGGAGGACTGGCATTATGGTTGGTGAAAGGATTAGGAACGACCGGTTTCAGTAAGGACACATGGAAAACCGGGTGTATTCTAAAGGAGTCCGGCAGGCTGAGCTCATACGCTACGTCTTTTATCTTTCTTCTCACCGGGAAGGGTCCCATGAATTTAGGCCCTAGTTTCCTAGAGGGGCAAGTCATTTTAAGTTAGTTGTAGATAGCCACACTTGATTGCCAGGCTCCAGGATAAGTTCCCCACGCCTCTTCTTGTCGAACGTCTTTTTATAAGAAGTCTGGGATTGGGCCATTGTTTCCTGCAGAAGTTTGTTATTGGTAGAGAAGAACTCCAATGTTTCAGTCACTGCAGGGAGGGAGCATTCAGGTATCGAGCTGGGTAGAAAGGAGGGATGAAATCCATAGTTGGCAAAAAATGGCGTCTGGTTGATGGATGAATGCAAGGAATTATTGTATGAAAATTCTGCAACTGGTAACAGAGAAACCCAGTCATCCTGGGAAAAGGCCGAGAAACAATGGAGGTATTGCTCCAGGGTCTGGTTGGTTCTCTCCGTCTGGCCATTTGTCTGAAGGTGATAGGCCAAAGAGAACGCTAGTTCAATTTCGAGGGAACCACACAATGCCTTCCAGAACCTGGAGGTGAATTGAACACCACGGTCCGAGACGATATTAGAGGGAACCCCATGTAATCTCACGATTTCTTTAATGAAGATCTTCGCCGTTTCTACGGCTGAGGGTGTACCCTTCATGGGTAAGACGTGAGCCATCTTCGACAATCTATCAATTATGACAAAGATGGTAGAGAAGCCTTCGGATGGGGTAGGATCTCTGCACCTTTCTTGCTGAATACGTCCGAGAAATCTCGGTAGGGTTCTGGGATGGCTTAGTGTAAGTTGGCATCAGGGTGTAAGCAGAGAAGTTGGGGCATCTCGTGGGTAACTCTTTGCAGGCAGTGTTGTTGGCAATAGTCAGAGAGAAATTCCACTTTTCCAGAAGCCCAGTTAATATGAGGATTGTGGGCCTGCAGCCACGGCATTCCAAGGATGACAGGGAACAGGGGAGAGGAAATTACATCCAAACAGAGGAATTCCTGGTGTTGAGAGTCCATAGTAGCTACTAAGGGGATAGTCTCCTGAATGACAGGACCGGAACGGAGGGCGGAACCGTCTGCAAGGTGAACAGCCAGGCTCTGGGTCTTGAGTCGGAGTGGGATATCATGCTGAGCTGCAAAGGCCTGGTCAACGAAGCAGCTGCATGCTCCGGGGTCAATGATGACTGGAACTTGGATAGCCTTTCTGGGAAGCTGCAAAGTGACAGAGATGGTAAGGTGAGTACTAGGTTTTGGCATGATAGTTGCACACATACGAGCAGAAGAACGACACTTACGCGTCTTGTTGGGGCAGATGCTGGCGTAGTGCCCAGGTTCCCCACAGTAGAGGCAAAGGTTATGGGTACGTCTCCGTAACTTCTCTTCGGGAGTCAAGGAGGGGCAGAGCAGACCAAGCTGCATGGGCTCCGGAGTATTGAAAGCTGGAGAAGTCGGTGGAGCAGAGAGCCTACTAGTAGGACTGGGAACCCGTGGAAGCATCCAGGTGGGTCGAAAGGTACTGGTAGATCTTTCGGTGCGTCGTTCTCTCAGATGACAGTCGATTTGGATTGACAGGTTAACTAGTTCTTCCAGGGTTTGGGGTATCCAAACTCATCCTTGAGTGGGTCAGACAAACCCATCCTAAACTGATGGCGCAGAGCCGCATCATTCCACGCCGTATCAGAGCTCCAGTGCCTAAATTCAAGAGCATAGTCCTCAGCCGCTCTGCGGCCTTGCCTGAGGGAGAGCAGGGAAGCTTCGGCGGCAGCGGTTAATTGAGGGTCTTCATAAAGTTGAGACATTGCCGAGAAGAAGGCGTCCAGATTCTCCAGGGCATCAGACTTTTGTTCCAGAAGGTGATGGGCCCAGGTTTGAGGTTCACTGGACAGCAAGGAAATGACAAAGCCCACCTTAGTGGCTTCTAGGGAGAAGGTACGAGGCTGCAGAGAGAAATAGAGACCACATGCATTCCGGAATGCACAGTATTTACTACGGTCTCCGGAGAATCTTTCTGGTATAGGTACTTTGGGCTCTGGAGGAAGCATGACTACGGAGGGTGCCATGGTTGCAGATGAAGTCTCCTGGGGACTGGTGGGTGCAGACAGGGCTTGAACACGTTCCTTCAATCTGGTATAACCCTCTTGTAAACTTTTCACCGCTTGGGTTAATCCCGCCAAATGTCTGCAAAGTTCATCCATAGGGGAGGCCCCCTGCCCGGACTCGGTCATGGCTGCCTGATACTATCAGACTCCTACTTACCCGACCGGTGAGTTTGCTTGGGCAGAGGGTAGGCTCCCTTACGCGTCCGACTCATGGCCCCTGGTAAGGTAAACAGGAAGCACAGGAGTACGGAGTAGTATGAGAGCCTGTTAACTGGAGTCCAGATGCAGATGGAGGAGCAGTCTTTAGCAGCAGGTGCAGGCTGGAACACAGGCAACAGGACTGAGCAGGATGGTCAGGAGACAGGCTGGGTTCAGCAACAGGCAGGCAGCAAGGAAGCAAGCCGGGTTGTCAGGAGATCTAGAGAGTATAGGCACAGGTACAGGTACAGGTACTACAGACGGCAGAGCTGTTGATCAGGCAGCACTGATCAAAGAGACAGGCTGGTTTAAATAGGCAGTTTGGCGCCAAACGGAGTGCCCCCGCACACGCCCGCGCACGCGCCCCCGCATACCGGAATACACAACAGATCTGACCGGGACACGCATACCGGAGCTGCAAGGAACGCACGCAACAGGACCCGCAGGAACACGCGCGCCAACGCGCACCGACGTGCCATGACGCCCACCACCGCGAGCACCCTGCCTGCCGAGGTGAGCTCTTTGACACTTTCCTGTCTTTTCACTGGATGTTAGAGATCATAGCAGAAGTTCAGTGTTAGAAATACACAGGAGAAAAATGCATGTTGACAAGTGGGAGTGTACAGGTGGGTGGGGAGTCTACTGACATCACGACTCCACCCACCGAGCTCCAACAGACAACAGACCCACCCACAGAATATGCTGTTTTTCGGCTCTCATAACAGACACAGGGTAGACATTTGACAGGTAAAGATACATGCAGGAGACATGTATATCCTTATAGATAACCCCTATGGCAGTAGTTTAGAAAGGATGACATTGGGTTTACATCCACTTTAAATTGTGAAATATTAACAATTTGATAAGTTACATTTAAAATAATTAATCTGGCCAGTGTCATATTAGGTTTAAATATTTTATATACATGTTTTTTCAATATGTGTCTTGAAATCATATGTACCTAAAGCATAGCTTCATTTAATCACTGTGCAGAAAAAAAAAAAAAAAAACATTTTATATAGTAAAATACCACCTTTCATAAAAATACCACTGTATGAGATTAAGTATTAATGAATTATTTAAAGACATTTTTTTTTGCAAATGGGTCAGTTCTCAGGAGTCAGATCAAGATAACTGATCATGTAATTAAATGAGAGCCCACCAGAGTTTTTAATCACTTTCAAATTCCAGTCTCAGCCTCAAGAGGGCTAATATATAAATGCTGACTTAATTTTTACTATCTACTTTTTTTAACCTACTGCAGACATTGCAGGGTCTTGCAGCAGAGATAAGTCAAAGCAACAGCATTTTATTGTCCACTAACAAATATAAAAATCCATACAACTCTAAAATATGAACAGAAGCACTAATGAGTCTTGCAGAAAAGTATGTTAAAGCAACAGCAATTTATTAAATCATTAAAGAAATAAATTGCAGCGCTCCTGAATAGGGATGAGCTTGATGTTCGCGAATAGGGATGAGCCGAACACCCCCCGATTTGGTTCACACCAGAACCTGCGAACGGACCGAAAATTCACGCGAACGTTAGAACCCCATTGACGTCTATGGGACTCGAACGTTCAAAATCAAAAGTGCTCATTTTAAAGGCTAATTTGCATGGTATTGTCCTAAAAAGGGTTTGGGGACCCGGGTCCTGCCCCAGGGGACATGTATCAATGCAAAAAAAAACTTTTAAAGATGGCCGTTTTTTCGGGAGCAGTGATTTTAATGATGCTTAAAGTAAAAAAAAAAAAAAAAGTGAAATATTCTTTTAAATATCATACCTGGGGGTGTCTATAGTATGCCTGTAAAGTGGCGCATGTTTCCCGTGCTTAGAACAGTCCCTGCACAAAATGTCATTTTTTAAAGGAAAAAAAGTAATTTAAAACTGCTTGCAGCTTTAATGTAATGTCGGGTCCTGGCAATATGGATGAAAATCAGTGAGACAAACGGCATGGGTACCCTCCAGTCCATTACCAGGCCCTTTGGGTCCTGTATGGATATTAAGGGGAACCCCGCACCCAAATTAAAAAAAGGAAAGGCGTGGGGCCCCCAGGCCCTATATATAGGGCCTGGGGGCCCCCATATACAGTAGAATCTGTGTGCAATTTTGAACTGGTACATTTTTAAAGTGTAGCTCCAGCCAAAAAATCTGTTTTTAAGCTTTTTGGAAAACATAGGGAAGGGTTATCACCCCTGTGACATTTGTTTTGCTGTCTGTGCTCCTCTTCAGAAGATTTCACCTCACTTTTTGTCCCAATGACAAATGTTTTTTGAAAATTTGGAGTTTTTAGTGAAACAAGGATTAGTGATAAAGCATCAGTGGAAAGGAGAAAAGTTTTTCCCATATTAACTCTTATAGGAGAGAATTTCCCTTCCTATGGGGTAGATTTCATCTCACTTCCTGTTGTTTCCTTCCGTTTGCAAGTAGGAGTCGTTTGTAAGTTGGATGTTTGAAAGTAGGGGCCTGCCCTATATACTCAGCAGAAATTTGGGCCTTAGGTGTTGTTGTGGCCTCAACACTGTAAGCCCTCACAGGGCCCTTCTGTGAAATATTAGATCAAGAATTGTAATTACATGCCCCTGTTGAACGGGGCCAGAAAAATTGGGCCATTGGTGATGGTGGTGGTGGTGGTGCTGGTGTATCAACACTGTAAGTCCTCACAGTTACTCTTGGTGGGCACTGGAACGGGCCCTGCTGTGAAATATTAGATCAAGAATTGTAATTACATGCCCCTGTTGAACAGGGGCTGAAAAATTGGGCCTTTGGTGGTGGTGTTGGTGCCACAACACTGTAAGTCCTCACAGTTACTCATGGTGGGCGCTGGAACGGGCCCTGCTGTGAAATATTAGATCAAGAATTGTAATTACATGCACCTGTTGAACAGGACCAGAAAAATTGGACCTTTGGTGGTGATGGTGCTGGTGGCACAACACTGTAAGTCCTCATAGTTAATCTTGGTGGGCGCAGAAATGGGCCCTGCTGTAAAATATTCAATCAAGAATTGTAATTGCATGCCTCTGTTGAACAGGGGCTGAAAAATTGGGCCTTTGGTGGCGGTGGTGGTGTTGGTGCCACAACACTGTAAGTCCTCACAGTTAATCTTGGTGGGCGCAGAAACGGGCCCTGCTGTGAAATATTAGATCAAAAATTGTAATTACATGCCCCTGTTAAACAGGGGCTGAAAAATTGGGCCTTAGGCACTGGTGCTGGTGCCACAACACTGCAACCCCTCACAGATACTCTAGTTGGAACGCAGGAACGAGCCCTGCTGCAAAATATTGCATCAAAAATTGTAATTACACGCCCCTGTTAAACAGGGGCTGAAAAATTGGGCCTTAGTCACTGGTGCTGGTGCCACAACACTGCAACCCCTCACAGATACTCTAGTTGGAGCGCAGGAACTAGCCCTGCTGCAAAGAATTGCATCAAAAATTGTAATTACATGCCCTTGTTAAACAGGGGCTTAAAAATTGGGCCTTAGGCACTGGTGGCGGTGCCCAGAACCAAAAATGTTCTTACAAGCTATCAGCATGATCATTGACGAGGAAGAGGATAATTACTCAGCATAACAGGATAGTCACTCAGCATCAGCATAGGCAGTCTTTGAAGGGATCTGACATTTCAAAAAAAATTATTCGGTTACATCAGCATCAGGTGCTTAGTAGCTGGTGGTAATCCAAGACTAATTCATTTTTATTAAGGTCGACCAAGTCGGTGGACAGATGCACCCTGTGATCGGTTACAAAGCCTCCAGCAGCACTGAATGTGCATTCCAAAAGAACGCTGGATGCAGGACAGGCCAGTAGCTCAACTGCATACTGTGCAAGCTCTGGCCAGTGATCCATCCTCAAGACCCAGTAACCCAGAGGATTTTCGGTGGGAAAGGTGTCCAAGTCAGATCTTGCCCCTAGGTATTCCTGCACCATGTAAAACAGATGTTGGCGATGGTTGCTGGAACCGATCATACCTTGGGGCTGCGGACTAAAAAATTGTCTGAACACATCGGTCAGATGGCCACCTTCTCCACCTGTCCTTCTTTGACTGACCGAAGCCTCAGCAACACGTTGTCCAGAAAGAGGAGTTTGTAACCTCCCAGTCTCTGGGAACACGTTGCACAGACCTTTCTGCAAGGCCTCCGGAAGATGTTTCATCCTCTGCTCCCTCTGCGACGGCAAGATAAGGTCTGCAACCTTACCCTTGTAACGTGGATCAAGGAGGGTTGCCAGCCAGTATTGGTCCTTCTCCTTGATACCACGAATACGAGGATCCTTACGCAGGCTTTGCAGGATCAGGGAGGCCATGCAGCATAGGTTTGCTGAGGCATTCAGTCCGGAGTCCTCTGGGTCACAAAGGACGACACCTCCTCCCAGCCACGTACAAGTCCACTTTTTTATATTGGAACTGATCCCTTAAAGACTGCTGCTGATGCTGAGTGCCAGGTTCCACCTCCATACTGACACAATCCTTCTCCTCTTCCTCCTCCTCCTCATCCTCTTCCTGTGTGATCGGCGGGCACGCAGGAACACTGTCTGGATAAAGGGGCCTTGAGAGCTAAGGAAGTCCTCCTCTTCCTGCCTCTGTTCTGCTTCAAGTGCCCTGTCCATTATTCCACGCAGCGTGTGCTCCAACAGGTGGACATGGGGGACAGTGCCACTGATGCATGCACTGTCACTGCTCACCATCCTTGTGGCCTCCTCAAATGGTGACAGGACAGTGCATGCATCCCTGATCATGGCCCACTGGCGTGGGGGAAAAAAAAACAAGCTCCCCTGACCCTGTCCTGGTGCCATAGTCGCACAGGTACTCATTGATGGCCCTCTGCTGCGTGTGCAGCTGCTGCAGCATGGCCAACGTTGAGTTCCACCTGGTGGGCATGTCACAGATTAGGTGGTTCTTGGGCAGGTTAAACTCCTTTTGGAGATCTGCCAGCCGAGCACTGGCATTATATGACCGGCAGAAATGCACACAGACTTTCCTGGCCTGCCTCAGGACATCCTGCAAGCCTGGGTACCTGCCCAAGAACCGCTGCACCACCAAGTTAAGGACATGAGCCAAACAGGGCACATGGATCAGTTGTCCCTGTCAGAGGGCGGAGAGGAGGTTGGTGCCAAACCACCATTTCTGCCTTAAGTTGGCATGGCGTCAACCACCTCTGAACCTGCCCCTGCAGAGCTGACAGAACCTCAGTCCCAGTGTGGCTCCTGTCCCCCGAGCACACCAGCTCAAGCACCGCATGGCATCTTTTGGCCTGCATACTTGCATAGCCCCTTGAATGCCTACAGAGCACCACTGGTTCCGAGGACAAAGCACAGAAAGAGGCCATGGAGGAAGAAGAAGAGGAGGGGGTGGAGGAGAGAGTTGTGTCACAACCATTAGTAGTGGCATTTTGGAGGCGTGGTGGCGGAACAACCTCCAACACTACTGCACCTTGTCCTGCATCCTTCCCAGCTGCCAGCAGAGTGACCCAATGCGCTGTGAAACTTAGGTAATGTCCCTGTCCATGCCTGCTGGACCATGAGTCAGCGGTAATATGCACCTTACCGCTGACCGCCCTGTCCAGCGAGGCCAAGACATTGCCTTCCACATGCCGATAGAGAGCCGGAATCGCCTTCCGTGAGAAAAAGTGGTGTTTGGGTACTTGCCACTGAGGAACCGCACATTCCACAAACTCACGGAAGGGGGCAGAGTCTACCAACTGAAAAGGTAGCAGTTGAAGTGCTAGCAATTTTGCCAAGCTAGCATTTAACCGCTGGGCATGTGGATGGCTGGGAGCGAACTTCTTTCTGCGGTGCAGCAGCTGGGGCAGGGAAATTTGCCTGGTACAATCTGACGTCGGTGTACCGATAGCAGATTGCCCGCAAGTACTTGGCTTTGACACACCTAATTCTACACCTTCATTCCTCTCAGTGCAGGTCTCAGAGAGGACTGAAAGTATAGTGGGGTTGGAGATCTCAGCTGATGTTCTTTGGTGTGGGTCTTTTAGATATGCTTGCCAACGAACTGCATGGCAGCTCAACATATGTCTGCATGTGGTGCCCAAGCGGGAGATGTTTTGGCCACGCGAGATACACTTGAGACATATGTTGCAAATAACAGCGGTGCGATCTGATGCACTCGTCTCAAAAAAGGCCCACACCAAAGAACTTTTGGAATAACGCGCAGAGACAGCAGCGCCCTGCACATGCGGACCTTTACGGTGTGATGCAGTCAGTGTGCTGCCCTTAGGCTTGCCCCTGAAGGGCATCCTGCCTTGTTGGTGATGTGCCTCCTCCTCCTCTTCTTCTCTCCTATCAGGCACCCATGTTGAGTCAGTGACCTCATCATCCCCTCCCTCCTCATCACTGGAGCAAACCTGGCAGTATGCTGCAGCAGGGGGAGCATGGCTGCCAGATTGCTGTCCTTCTTGGGCACCCCCTCTGTCCGTGCTCACGTTACTGCCTTCATCTAGCTCAGTATCATCATCAGAGCCTTCTAAATGCTGGGCATCCTCCTGGAGCATGTACCCAACACTGTGGTCAAACAGTTCGAGGGACTTCTCAGGAGGACATGGTGGGGCTAGGAAGGAGTCACTGATGCCATAGAGCCCAGGGAAGAGGGCGCGTTGGCAGCTGCTTTGTCAGACAAAGTACCCTGAGCATGGGTGAGGGAGGATGAGGAGGATAAGGATGGCTTGGTCATCCACTCAACCAAGTCTTTCGCATGTTGCGGCTCAACGCGGCCAGCTGCTGAAAAAAGGCCAAGCGTGTCCCACCGTCACGTGCTGATGAGGATGCACCGTCTCCACGACCAGCACCGTTGCCTCTAGACCCAGAGCCTGCTTGCCCTCTTTTATTGGCTTGTGACTGTCTGCCTCTCCTTGTTGGCCTTCCGGACATACTAATGGCCTGTAGCTGCACTAAGCTGGGATATATATATATATATATATATATATATATATATATATATATATATATATATACACACTGATACTGCAGCTAGCAAAATCAACTGCCTGCCTACAGTATGAGAACACCACCAACCTTCTACAGGTAGCTTTAGCTGAACACTGTGCAGAGGTCGCACTACACTAATGTGTAAATACTTTAGCTGCCTGCGGTAGTGATAGGATCAGGAAAACACCACCAACCTTCTACAGGTAGCTTTAGCTGAACACTGTGCAGAGGTCGCACTACACTAACGTGTAAATACTTTAGCTGCCTGCGGTAGTGATAGGATCAGGAAAACACCACCAACCTTCTACAGGTAGCTTTAGCTGAACACCGTGCAAAGGTCGCACTACACTAACTTGTAGCTTTAGCTGAACACTGTTCGGAGGACGCACTACACTAACTTGTAGCTTTAGCTGAACACTGTGCAGAGGTCGCACTACACTAACTTGTAGCTTTAGCTGAACACTGTGAGGAGGACGCACTACACTAACTTGTAGCTTTAGATGAACACTGTTCAGAGGATGCACTACACTAACTTGTGGCTTTAGCTGAACACTGTGCAGAGGTCAGACTACACTAACTTGTAGCTTTAGCTGAACACTGTTCAGAGGACGCACTACACTAACTTGTAGCTTTAGATGAACACTGTTCAGAGGACGCACTACACTAACTTGTAGCTTTAGCTGAACACTGTGCAGAGGTCACACTAAACTAACCTGTAGCTTTAGCTGAACACTGTTCAGAGGACGCACTACACTAACTTGTAGCTTTAGCTGAACACTGTGAGGAGGAAGCACTACACTAACTTGTAGCTTTAGCTGAACACTGTTCAGAGCATGCACTACACTAACTTGTAGTTTTAGCTGAACACTGTTCAGAGCACGCACTACACTAACTTGTAGCTTTAGCTGAACACTGTGCAGAGGTCGTACTAAAATAACTTGTAGCTTTAGCTGAACACTGTGCAGAGGTCGCACTACACTAACTTGTAGCTTTAGCTGAACACTGTTCAGAGGACGCACTACACTAACTTGTAGCTTTAGCTGAACACTGTGCAGAGGTCACACTACACTAACTTGTAGCTTTAGCTGAACACCGTGAGGAGGACGCACTACACTAACTTGTAGCTTTAGATGAACACTGTTCAGAGGACGCACTACACTAACTTGTAGCTTTAGCTGAACACTGTGCAGAGGTCGCACTACACTAGCTTGTAGTTTTAGCTGAACACTGTGAGGAGGACGCACTACACTAACTTGTAGCTTTAGATGAACATTGTGAGGAGGACGCACTACACTAACTTGTAGATTTAGCTGAACACTGTGCAGAGGTTGCACTACACTTACTTGTAGTTTTAGCTGAACACTGTTCATAGCACACACTACACTAACTTGTAGCTTTAGCTGAACACTGTGCAGAGGTCGCACTAAAATAACTTGTAGCTTTAGCTGAACACTGTGCAGAGGTCGCACTACACTAACTTGTAGTTTTAGCTGAACACTGTGAGGAGGATGCACTACACTAACTTGTAGCTTTAGCTGAACACTGTGAGGAGGACGGACTACACTAACTTGTAGCTTTAGCTGAACACTGTGCAGAGGTCACACTAAACTAACTTGTAGCTTTAGCTGAACACTGTGAGGAGGACGCACTACACTAACTGTAAATAGTCTAGCTGCCTGACTGTGGTACTAATAGGATCAAAAGAACACCAGCAATTTTCTTCAGGTAGCTGTAAATACTGTAACAAGACAAGCCTGCCTGTCAGTAGGAAGATAACAGGAATGGATCTAGCTAAACTGAATACAGTGTAAATATATATATATATATATATATATATATATATATATATATATATATATACAACACCTGGGATGCATATATATATATATATATATATATATATATATATATATATATATATATATACACAATGCACTGTAAGTGCAGCTAACTGACTGACTGTCCTGCCTAATCTATCTAACTCAAATGAAATGACACTGTCTCTCTCTCTCTCTATCTCTCAGCACGCCGGAACACACTACACAGGGCCGCCGTGCAGGCAGCCTTATATAGTGTGGGGCATGTTCTAAACCCTCTGAGCCATAATTGGCCAAAGCCACCCTGGCTTTGGCCAATTACAGCTCTCTCTACTGACAGCGCTGTGATTGGCCAAGCATGCGGGTCATAGTGCATGCTTGGCCAATCATCAGCCAGCAATGCAATCTTAAGATCAACTTTTTAGATCTTAAGATTGGGGTCAAAGATGGACAGTTCACTACAGCCACCTTTTTTAAAAATACGGACCGCAATTCGTATATACCCATCGACAGTTGCCACCATGAAGGCTGGCTAAAGTCGGTGCCAAAAAGCCAACTTATACGCCTGAAACGTAACTGTTCTGACCATGGAGAGTTTCTAGTTCAGGCTGAGGTCCTGATAGGGCGTTTCCTTGAGAAGGGTTACCCTGAGGCCTTCCTTAAAAGTACATTGGATGAAGTTATAACTATTGATGGGGTACTTTGTTGAAAACTAAAAAAGCACAACAAAGATCCAGCGCCAATGGTGGACTACCTGGAGCGCTCTAAACATGACATGTGGTATATGACTTATATATATCTACCATGCCATGTACTCAGACATTTTGTATACATAAATCATAACCTATACAAAAAAGTGGAGGGAAGAAAAAAAGAAAAGGACCCCCCGTGCAGCTGGACCAACCGTAGCTGGTAGATACAGATCATAACAGGGAACAACAAATAAAGCCCAGGGCTCAGGATGTGTTAAAAGCAAACTGCAACAGACATAAATCAATAAATGTAATAATTTAATAAACCAGTAATAAGTGTGAAATAACAGTAATAACTACTGAATGATAAAACCACAATATAGAAAACTGTTGCAGAAAGCACCACATTAACACAGAATTTAAAAACCAAAATGACAAAATCTTGAAATATTAAATGGTATAGCACTAAGTTATAACATGTAAAAGGCACTTGCAGTCGCGGACAGTCAGCCCTCAGACAACAGGAGACCAACACAGGAGATCTGTCCAGAAAAAATCCCCAACAAGAAGCAATGGGTGAGATGGCGGAAGCAAAGTACAGTACTTACAACAGAAGGCAATGAGTGGAGTGATGGGAGCAGAACAACGTGGAGAGGAGAGCACTTACAACCTTCCCATGGTTTGGGGAGTCTAGCCTCATACAGGGGAGCTCGCCGGCTTCAGTAAGCTGTAGAGTGACTGTGGCATGCACTGAGCCAAAGCTCTGCCATACGGAGAACAGCCTGGCTGGAGCTCCGTGGCGATAGCTGATGACGTCAGCACAGGGGAGCCGCCGGGATGTCAGCAGGTGGAAAACAAAACGCTGTGTCTCCAGATGGTGTCTCCACAGGGGTGAACGCTTCTCAGTGAGACCTGGTGACACTGCCCAAAAGCCAACGCTGGACCTGAGAGGCTAATCAGGGGAAAATGAAAGTGCTGGCAGGCTGATGGAGCTCACATCTGCCTGGACGGCCTCGGGCTCCTCAAAGAAACAAAGAGTCAATAAAAACTGATGAGGTTCGATGAAAAAAGTGAAGTAAATAAGGAGACTGGTCAAAAATCATCTGACGAGGAAGGGATGATGGGGATGATGTTGCTGAGGGAATCGCTGTTAGCTAATGTAGAAGCTTCACAGGGATAGTGGATGGATGGATCAATGCTCACTGTGACAAGGTTCTGGCTGGGGCCACTGCCCTGGGGTTGCCTTGACGACGCGTTTCACGCACGAGCGCTTTGTCATAGTCAAGGGAGTAGGCAACTCGCAAAGTTTAAATAGATAAATGTGAATTGGGGGAGGGAACACGAGGGGAAGGAAAAAAAAAAGGAAAAGTAATTAACCCATTATGGGGGAGAGGGGGGAAGAGGACAAAATCTCCAATATTAACCCCCTGTTGTTCAAACCACCCAACAATGGAAAAGACATACAATAAAATAATACAATAAAATATACATATATAAAAAAAAAAATACATATATATAAACATATATGAGACACGTCATTTATAATCAAACAAAACATTATCGTAGGTTGTCACTCGATACTTTTTTTTTTTTAATTCTGTTAAAAATCTCTAAAAAATCTCTTTAAAAATCTTAAAAATACAAAAAATTCTTATTAGGCGTTTCTTATTAATTTCCTTTCATAACTTCAGTATTATTCTCAACAACATCCAGCCTTTTACCAACTCTACACAAACCTGCATGTTTCCAGTTCTTCATTTAACCCCCTAGGGCCAAGTGAGTCAAACATGTAGATCCAAAAAACCTCGCGTTTACATAGCAAGGAAAATCTCTCGTTATTGGTTAGTGTACCCTTGGGGATCGTTTCAATCACAAAGACCTCCAGGAGTCTAACGTCCTTGCTATGGAAACGTAAAAAATGCCGGGGCACACTGTGTTCATCATTCCCTTTAGAGATGAGTCTACGGTGGTCGCCCACTCTGGCCCATAATGCCCGAATGGTCCAACCAACGTAGACTAGCCCGCAGGGGCAACACAAAACATATATAACGAAATCTGTGGAACAAGTGATGAATTGCCTAATCTCGTATTTTTTGCCTGTGTTGGTTGTGATAATTTTGGTGCCATAGGCAATAAATTGGCACGTCAGACACCCCCTCTTTTTACACTGAAATATGCCCTTTCTATCATGAAAATAGAATCTAATATCAAGGGGGGATTTGGATGATTTGTTTATTATATTGCTAGGTGCTAGCAGGTTTTTTATAGTGCGGGCTTTACGAAACGTTACCTGTGGGACCTCAGGTAATACCGGAGCAAGACGTTGGTCCAAACGTAGAATACCAAAATGTTTTCTGACAATTTTGGATATCGATTTATAGTTATCATTAAAAGTAGAAATAAATCTAACTGTCTGGTTGGTTCTTGATTCGTCTTTTGAACACTTGTCTCTGAGAGGGGGGTTTATGTGGGACAGGAAGGCGTCATTCATAAGGTCAGGTGGATACCCCTTCTCTTGAAATTTCTTTTTCATCACTGCCCCCTGTTCCACATAATCCTCCACTCTTGGGTAATTACGTCTGAGTCTGTTGAATTGGCCACTTGGAATGTTGCGCTTCCATGATGGATGGTGGCAACTCCCAAAATGGAGATAGGAATTGCCACTAGTTGGCTTAACATGGTTTCTAGTAAAAATCCTATGTTGATCATGGACTAACACCAAATCCAAGAACACAAGTTCCTGGGGATCTATAACATGGGTAAATAATAGGCCAAGAGAATTAGAATTACAGTGGGCCACAAATGAGGAGAACAACTCTGGGCTCCCGCTCCATATGATCACAATGTCATCGATGTACCGCCCAAAAAAGACAATGTGCTCAGCGAATGGATTGTTGGCCCAGATGTTGTGTTCTTCCCAATAGCCCATGGTGAGATTAGCATAAACCGGAGCAAAGTTCGCTCCCATGGCGGTTCCCCTACGTTGCAAATAGAATTGTTCCCCAAACGTAAAATAGTTATGTCTGAGGCAAAATTCAGTGGCTTGAATCAAAAATTGTGATTGTAGCGAATTGAAATCCCCACTATTAGTCAAAAAGTATTGTACGGCTCTCAGGCCTATTTCATGGGGTATGGAGGTATAGAGGGACGACACGTCTAAAGATGCCCACCAATATCCCTCCTCCCATGAATAATTCTGAAGGGCTTTTATTACGTCATTGGAATCCTTGATGTATGAAGGTAATTGGCACACAAGGGGCTGTAAACAGCAATCAATATACATGGACAATCCATTACTGAAGCTATTCGTGCTTGCCACAATGGGTCTCCCAGGGGGGTCCACCAGAGATTTGTGGACCTTGGGAAGGTGGTAAAAATAAGGAGTACTACATTCAGATGGTAATAGAAATTGTCTTTCTTTATTGGTGAGCACTCCATTTTGCCACGCTTCCTGTATCAGTGACCTTAATTCCAATTGAAACCCTGGAAGAGGGTCAGACTGTAATTTTAAGTACGTGTTGGTGTCCGCTAATAATCTACTAGCCTCTTTGATGTAATCGGTACGATTTTGTACCACCAGACTGCCACCCTTGTCTGCCTGCTTTATAATAATCCTAGTATTAGACATTAGCTCTTTCAGGGCCGCATTCTACTCAGATTCTGGTGTTTCCGCCTCTTGGAATCATCATATAGTGATAGAAAATCTTTATATATGGCTTGATAGTAAGTTTCAATGTAGGGGCCTTTTGAATTAGTTGGAAAGAAGGTTGATTTAGGTCGGAAGGGAGTATGCATTACTGGTGGTTCTAGACTCGCGGTGGGAACATAACCCTCTGTGTGGCCCTCCGCCCATAGTTCCTCTAGGGCCTGTAGTGCAGCTTCATCAAGTTCTGTGGGGGGTGTACATTCTAGTTCAGGAACCTGTATGGACTTAACCTCTTTCCTATCTTTTTTATGTAGGGCCAATGGGTTGGGGGCATAGTGACGTTTTAAAGTTAATAAGCGTATAAAACGGTCTTTGAAAAGACCAAACTTATTTGGACCTATTGTGGGAGAGAAACCCAAACCTTTCTGGAGTAAAAGCTCTTCAGACGGGGTGAGAGTATGTGAGGACAGATTGTATATTTTTATTGTTTTACTATTATTTATGTTGATTCTGAACTCTCTTTTTGTTTACTCTTCCTAGTGGTTCCTCCTCTTCGTCCTCTTCTTGTTTTCTTTTCTCTTTGGACAGATTATTAGCGGACACCAACACGTACTTAAAATTACAGTCTGACCCTCTTCCAGGGTTTCAATTGGAATTAAGGTCACTGATACAGGAAGCGTGGCAAAATGGAGTGCTCACCAATAAAGAAAGACAATTTCTATTACCATCTGAATGTAGTACTCCTTATTTTTACCACCTTCCCAAGGTCCACACATCTCTGGTGGACCCCCCCGGGAGACCCATTGTGGCAAGCACGAATAGCTTCAGTAATGGATTGTCCATGTATATTGATTGCTGTTTACAGACCCTTGTGTGCCAATTACCTTCATATATCAAGGATTCCAATGACGTAATAAAAGCCCTTCATAATTATTCATGGGAGGAGGGATATTGGTGGGCATCTTTAGACGTGTCGTCCCTCTATACCTCCATACCCCATGAAATAGGCCTGAGAGCCATACAATACTTTTTGACTAATAGTGGGGATTTCAATTCGCTACAATCACAATTTTTGATTCAAGCCACTGAATTTTGCCTCAGACATAACTATTTTACGTTTGGGGAACACTTCTATTTGCAACGTAGGGGAACCGCCATGGGAGCAAACTTTGCTCCGGTTTATGCTAATCTCACCATGAGCTATTGGGAAGAACACAACATCTGGGCCAACAATCCGTTCGCTCAGCACATTGTCTTTTTTGGGCAGTACATCGAAGACATTGTGATCATATGGAGCGGGAGCCCAAAGTTGTTCTCCTCATTTGTGGCCCACTGTAATTCTAATTCTCTTGGCCTATTATTTACCCATGTTATAGATCCCCAGGAACTTGTGTTCTTGGATTTGGTGTTAGTCCATGATCAACATAGGATTTTTACTAGAAACCATGTTAAGCCAACTAGTGGCAATTCCT
Source organism: Aquarana catesbeiana (assembly GCF_042186555.1). Classification (NCBI taxonomy): domain Eukaryota; kingdom Metazoa; phylum Chordata; class Amphibia; order Anura; family Ranidae; genus Aquarana; species Aquarana catesbeiana. The sequence continues at coordinate 307,772,701 of NC_133326.1, forward strand.
ATCTCCATTTTGGGAGTTGCCACCATCCATCATGGAAGCGCAACATTCCAAGTGGCCAATTCAACAGACTCAGACGTAATTGCCCAAGAGTGGAGGATTATGTGGAACAGGGGGCAGTGATGAAAAAGAAATTTCAAGAGAAGGGGTATCCACCTGACCTCATCAATGACGCCTTCCTGTCCCACATGAACCCCCCTCTCGAGACAAGTGTTCAAAAGACGAATCAAGAACCAACCAGACAGTTAGATTTATTTCTACTGTTAATGATAACTATAAGTCGATATCCAAAATTGTCAGAAAACATTTTGGTATTCTACGTTTGGACCAACGTCTTGCTCCGGTATTACCTGAGGTCCCACAGGTAACATTTCGTAAAGCCCGCACTATAAAAAACCTGCTAGCACCTAGCAAAATAATAAACAAATCATCCAAATCCCCCCTTGATATTAGATTCTATTTTCATGATAGAAAGCACATATTTCAGTGTAAAAAGAGGGGGTGTCTGACGTGCCAATTTATTGCCCATGGCACCAAAATTATCACAACCAACACAGGCAAATAATACAAGATTAGGCAATTCATCACTTGTTCCACAGATTTCGTTATATATGTTTTGCGTTTCCCATGCGGGCTAGTCTACGTTGGTCGGACCATTCGGGCATTATGGGCCAGAGTGGGCGACCACCGTAGACTCATCTCTAAAGGGAATGATGAACACAGTGTGCCCCGGCATTTTTTACGTTTCAGTAGCAAGGACGTTAGACTCCTGGAGGTCTTTTTGATTGAAACGATCCCCAAGGGTACACTAACCAATAACGAGAGATTTTCCTTTCTATGTAAACGCGAGGTTTTTTGGATCTACATGTTTGACTTGCTTGCCCCTAGGGGGTTAAATGAAGAACTGGAAACATGCAGTTTTGTGTAGCGTTGGTAAAAGGCTGGATGTTGTTGAGAATAATACTGAAGTTATGAAAGGAAATTAATTAGAAACGCCTAATAAGAATTTTTTGTATTTTTAAGATTTTTAAAGAGATTTTTTAGAGATTTTTAAGAGAATAAAAAAAAAAGTATTGAGTGACAACCTACGATAATGTTTTGTTTGATTATAAATTACGTGTCTCATATATGTTTATATATATGTATTTTTTTTTATATATGTATATTTTATTGTATTATTTTATTGTATGTCTTTTCCATTGTTGGGTGGTTTGAACAATAGGGGGTTAATATTGGAGACTTTGTCCTCTTCCCCCCTCTCCCCCATAATGGGTTAATTACTTTTCCTTTTTTTTTTTTTCTTCCCTCCCCTCGTGTTCCCTCCCCCAATTCACATTTATCTATTTAAACTTTGCGAGTTGCCTACTCCCTTGACTATGACAAAGCGCTCGTGCGCGAAACGTGTCGTCAAGGCAACCCCAGGGCAGTGGCCCCAGCCAGAACCTTGTCACAGTGAGCATTGATCCATCCATCCATCCATCCATCCACTATCCCTGTGAAGCTTCTACATTAGCTAACAGCGGTTCCCTCAGCAACATCATCCCAATCATCCCTTCCTCGTCAGATGATTTTTGACCAGCCTCCTTATTTACTTCACTTTTTTCATTGAACCTCATCAATTTTTATTGACTCTTTGTTTCTTTGAGGAGCCTGAGGCCGTCCAGGCAGATGTGAGCTCCATCAGCCTGCCGGCACTTTCATTTTCCCCTGATTAACCTCTCAGGTCCAGCGTTGGCTTTTGGGCAGTGTCACCAGGTCTCACTGAGAAGCGTTCACCCCTGTGGAGACACCATCTGGAGACGCAGCGTTTTGTTTTCCACCTGCTGACATCCCGGCGGCTCCCCTGTGCTGACATCATCAGCTGTCGCCACGGAGCTCCAGCCAGGCTGTTCTCCGTACGGCGGAGCTTTGGCTCAGTGCATGCCACAGTCACTCTACAGCTTACTGAACCCGGCGAGCTCCCCTGTATGAGGCTAGACTCCCCAAACCACGGGAAGGTTGTGAGTGCTCTCCTCTCCACGTTGTTCTGCTCCCATCACTCCACTCATTGCCTTCTGTTGTAAGTACTGTACTTTGCTTCCACCATCTCACCCATTGCTTCTTGTTGGGGATTTTTTCTGGACGGATCTCCTGTGTTGGTCTCCTGTTGTCTGAGGGCTGACTGTCCGCGACTGCAAGTGCCTTTTACATGTTATAACTTAGTGCTATACCATTTAATATTTCAAGATTTTGTCATTTTGGTTTTTAAATTCTGTGTTACTGTGGTGCTTTCTGTAACAGTTTTCTATATTGTGGTTTTATCATTCCGTAGTTATTACTGTTAGTTCACACTTATTACTGGTTTATTAAATTATCACATTTATTGATTTATGTCTGTTGCAGTTTGCTTTTAACACATCCTGAGCACTGGGCTTTATTTGTTGTTCTTTGTTGAAAACGAAGGCACCTAAACCGGATAGGGTACCTACGATCCCCTTTATTACCACCTACTCCTTGCAGCATAGGAATGTGGCCAAATTGTTCAGGAAACATTGGCATGTTCTCATGAATGACCATGTACTGGGTACCGTTCTTCCAGCTAGACCACAGATGGTGTATAAGGGTGTCCCCTCTCTCAGGGGTAGCGTGGCCCCCAATGTCCTTGACCCTCCTCCTATCAAGAGGGTTTTTTTTTAATATATGACTGGCTTCTATCAGTGCAGGAAGTGTAGGGTGTGCTCTCTTAGTGGATGTACACATAGAAGAACACACAAGTTTGTTTCCACCAGCACCTCGGCAAAATTTGAGATTAGACCATTCATTACGTGTTCCACTGAATGGGTTGTTTATCTTCTCCAATGTCCTTGCGGGCTGCAATACGTGGGGAGGAATAAACGCCCCCTCTCTGTAAGGCTCAACGAGCATATAACTAACATCCTAACAGGTTTCCCCAAACACCCGGTCTCCAGACATTACCTTGAGGTCCATAATCGGGACCCCAGTAAGACCATTTTTCTGGGGATTGATAGATATACCCCACATTGGAGGGGGGGTTCTTTGATACGGGGGGATCTCTAGACTTGAGATGGCCTGGATATACAGATTGAGGTGTTATACTCCTTTTGGGCTCAACGTCGAGGTAGACCTCAACGCGTTTTTAGATAATTCATGATTATTTCGTCTATATGCTCTTCATATCTGTTTTGTAGTTTGAGGGTTATGTGATAAGATCATCTACCCATTAAGAATGTAGAGAGGGAAATTTAGGCATTTTTAGCTAATGTTTTATTACTTGGAATATACCACCTTCTGTAAACTTGCTCTGAACCACTGGAGACTTAACTGCAACATTACCTAAAATAAGAACTAGAAAATATTCTTGAGGTTGTCTATTGATCTTTGGAATATTACCGTTTAAAATAAATTTCACCTTTTTTTATTTTTTAATTTTAAAATATATATTGGGGTTTTATTTCTACAATGTATAATATCAATTGTTGAAGGCTCTATAAGGGTGTGTGGCCTATAGGGCTTTTCAATACCACATAGAGAAGAGGCCGTATGGCACCTCATATACTCATATATCTATGTATTATATGTAATCCCCCATAGTCGTTCTATATTTAGTTTATATGTCTTCCTTCATCTTTCCACTAGATGGCATAGCGGAACATCTATGAATGTTTCCGGTCGTTTTTTGTACATCTTATATTTATTTTGATTTTTCATTATATATGCTGTTTAGTATATTCTAATTTCCCTGTCTTGGTATTATATATCATTATAAGTCCGGGTTCACCATTTCCAACACAATCACATACACTGTTTTCAATGAGGATGTTGTGGTGTCGCCACCCAAACTTCAGAGCGAGGCGTGGTTCTATGTCAGTATTATAAGTAGCGATGAGTCAGTGCGTCGCCCGTTCCCATGATGACGTCCAATAGGACGAAACGAACGTCGGAAGGCTGACGCGCTGACGTCATTGTTTCTCATCTCGTCTCGAACGGGTGTACACAGACCAGTCGGCTGTTTTATGTTCGTATATGTTCTTATCCGTACTTTTTGATGTAAGTGCAATTATCCCTTTTTAAATAAATTGTTTATACCGATTTACACTATGGAGAATATATCTTTTATTTCTCTGGGTCTCCCCTGCTGATCATTTGGATTCACTGGACGGAGGGTCCTGCCTGTCCATCCTCTGTGAGGAGATTGAAGGTGTTGTCTCCACTGAGTGGATATCTACATACAAGCTGATTTGTAGCTTGCCTTTGGTAAGCCTGCATTTTTACAGGTGGTGGATTTTTCACTGGGTGTTTGCCGATGAATTTATAATAGTCACCATTTGAACATTGATTTGGCTACAGGGATCTCCTTTCCTTCAATCATCGTCATTCATCTTTATAACTTTTTATCAGCACAATTGATTTTGGTTTTTTACCATTTAAACCACGGTTTGGTTTTGGGACTTTATTCTCTCTGTTATTAATACACATTTATTTCATAATTTACTGTCACTTTAAATGATTGATTTTTAATATGCTCATTTAATTTTATTCTGTATTTTTTTTTGGTCTCAATCACAGTAGTTTACCAATTCAATCTTGCAGCGCTGTTCCTATAGATTATTTTGATTTATGTATTTGTGTATGCCTCACAATTAGAACTGCAGCGTATGTATTTTTCACATTTGGGAAGCGCGGTAATTTTGATATTTTTCTGGTCTAAATGCACTGCGATGCCGCAGTGAATTATGGGCCATGATGCGCCACGCGAATTTCGCGCGAACGGACCATATCTTTCGCAATTCGACGAACAGTCGAACAGACGATGTTCAACTCGAACATGAGTTCGACTCGAACACGAACCTCATCCCTATTCACGAAGAACAGCGAACATTATGGGGCTTTTGCGGGAAATTTGAGCACCACGGAATGCCCCATAATGCACTGCGAGATGGCAGTGTATTGCTGTATGATGATAGACCAAAGCTTGCACCTGACCTGCATGCTTTGGCCAATCACAGCACGCTCTGCTGAGAGAGCCATAATTGGCCAAAGGCAGCGTGCCTTTGGCCAATCATGGCTCACGGGGAATAAGTCCACGCCTCACACTTTATAAGGCTGCTTACACAGCGCTGTGTGTAGTGTTGTTGGCATGGACAGAGAGATAGCTTGAGTTAGATTAACCTCCCTGGCGGTATTCCCGAGTCAGGCTCGGGGTGGATTTTCAGTACCAAAAGCGGTAACCCTGAGCCAGACTCAGGATCACATTGCAGGATCCAGGAAGAGCTTACTTACCTTGTCCCCAGGATCCTGCGATGTCTCCCCGCAGTGTGAGCGAGCTGTCCCCCGCTCTATCTATCACTGTGCCCAGGCTCCGTCCCGGCGAGCGTTTCGACGCATGAGGATGGAAAACGGCGCCAAATTCAAAAAGTAAAACACAATACATATACAGTACACTGTAATCTTACAGATTACATTACTGTATCAATTTATTTCAACTCCCTTTTGTCTCTAGTGGTTTCTCCAGTGCCCTGCATGCAGTTTTATATTATAAAAACTGTTCTTTTTGCTTGAAAACTGGAGATTGTCCTTAGCAGCCAAAACCGTCCCTTTACATTAAAAGCCGGGTTTAGACCAGCTAGAAAACAGTGATAATAAATTAGAATATGACAGTTTTTTATTTGATTACATTTTTGAATATTTTTTTATTATTATATTATTATTATTATTAATAAATTATTATTATAATATTATTATTATTTCTTATAATTATTTATAGTTATTTATTATATTATAATTTATGATTTAGTATTTCAAACGTTATTATACCCGGGATGTCTACTAGACTCTTATTTGGACAGATTTAAGTGTGTTATTCCTAAGAATTACAGGCCTACAATATAAAATGCCAAATTTCCATGCAAAATAATGGTACAAAAATCTGAAATAATCATACCGCCAGGGAGGTTAAGCAGGCAGGTTATTGAGTTAGTGGCAGTATATTTGATTGATATATATATACTCTGCATTTAGCATAGCCTATATATTCAGTGTTTACTGGATATTCAGTTAGTGCAGGCAGTGTATTAATATAAATATATATATATATATATATATATATATATAGTGGGGACACACTATACACACAGCACCCCATATTGACAGGAAAACACAAAACACAGAATTGTTGACATTTTTGCAGATTTATTAAAAAAGAAAAACTGAAATATCACATGGTCCTAATTATTCAGACCCTTTGCTGTGACACTCATATATTTAACTCAGGTGCTGTCCATTTCTTCTGATCATCCTTGAGATGGTTCTACACCTTCATTTGAGTCCAGCCGTGTTTGATTATACTGATTGGACTTGATTAGGAAAGCCACACACCTGTCTGTATAAGACCTTACAGCTCACAGTGCATGTCAGAGCAAATGAGAATCATGAGGTCAAAGGAACTGCCTGAAGAGCTCAGAGACAGAATTGTGGCAAGGCACAGATCTGGCCAATGTTACAAAAAAATTTCTGCTGCACTTAAGGTTCCTAAGAGCACAGTGGCCTCCATAATCCTTAAATTTTAAAACATATGGGAGGACCAGAAACCTTCCTAGAGCTGGCCGTCCGGCCAAACTGAGCTATCGGGGGAGAAGAGCCTTGGTGAGAGAGGTAAAGAAGAACCCAAAGATCACTGTGGCTGAGCTCCAGAGATGCAGTCGGGAGATGGGAGAAAGTTGTAGAAAGTCAACCATCACTGCAGCCCTCCACCAGTCAGAGCTTTATGGCAGAGTGGCCCAACGGAAGCCTCTCCTCAGTGCAAGACACATGAAAGCCCGCATGGAGTTTGCTAAAAACACCTGAAGGACTCCAAGATGGTGAGAAATAAGATTCTTTGGTCTGATGAGACCAAGATAGAACTTTTTGGCCTTAATTCTAGGCGGTAAGTGTGGAGAAAACCAGGCACTGCTCATCACCTGTCCAATACAGTCTCAACAGTGAAGCATGGTGGTGGCAGCATCATGCTGTGGGGGTGTTTTTCAGTTGCAGGGACAGGATGACTGGTTGCAATCGAGGGAAAGATGAATGCGGCCAAGTACAGGGATATCCTGGACTAAAACCTTCTCCAGAGTGCTCAGGACCTCAGACTGGGCCGGGGGTTTACCTTCCAACAAGACAATGACCCTAACCGCACAGCTAAAATAACGAAGGAGTGGCTTCACAACAACTCTGTGACTGTTTTTGAATGGCCCAGCCAGAGCCCTGACTTAAACCCAATTGAGCATCTCTGGAGAGACCTAAAAATGGCTGTCCACCAACATTTACCATCCAACCTGATAGAACTGGAGAGGATCTGCAAGGAGGAATGGCAGAGGATCCCCAAATCCGGGTGTGAAAAACTTGTTGCATCTTTCCCAAAAAGACTCATGGCTGTATTAGATTAAAAGGGTGCTTCTATTAAATACTGAACAAAGGGTCTGAATACTTAGGGCCATGTGATATTTCAGTTTTTCTTTTTTAATAAATCTGCAAAAACATCAACAATTCTGTGTTTTTCTGTCAATATGGGGTGCTATGTGTACATTAATGAGGAAAAAAATGAACTTAAATGATTTTATCAAATGGCTGCAATATAACAAAGAGTGAAAAATTTAAGGGGGTAAATTAATATATACAGTATCTCACAAAAGTGAGTACACCCCTCACATTTTTGTAAATATTTTATTATATCTTTCATCTGAAGAAATGACACTTTGCTACAATGTAAAGTAGTGAGTGTACAGCTTGTATAACAGTGTAAATTTGCTGTCCCCTCAAAATAACTCAACACACAGCCATTAATGTCTAAACTACTGGCAACAAAAGTGAGTACACCCCTAAGTGAAAATGTCCAAACTGGACCCAAAGTCTCAATATTTTGTGTGGCCACCATTATTTTCCAGCACTGTCTTAACCCTCTTGGACATGGAGTTCACCAGAGCTTCACAGGTTGTCACTAGAGTCCTCTTCCACCCCTCCATGATGACATCATGGAGCTGGTGGATGTTAGAGACCTTGCGCTCCTCCACCTTCCGTTTGAGGATGCCCCACAGGTTTTAGGTCTAGAGACATGCTTGGCCAGTCCATCACCTTTACCTTCAGCTACTTTAGCAAGGCAGTGGTCATCTTGGAGGTGTGTCTGGGGTCATTATCATGTTGGAATACTGCACTGCAACCCAAGGCCCAATTTTTTCTGCCCCTGTTTAACAGGGGCATGTAATTACAATTTTTGATATAATATTTCACAGCAGGGCCCATTCCTGCGCCCAACAAGAGTATCTTTGAGGGGTTACAGTTTTGTAGCACCACCACCACCACCTAAGGCCCAATTTTTCTGACCCTGTTTAACAGGGGCATATAAATATGATTTTTTATATAATATTTCACAGCAGGGCCCATTCTTGCCCCCAATAAGAATAACTGTGAGGGGTTACAGTGTTCTGGTACCACCAACACTGAAGGCCCAGTTTTTCTGCAGAGTATATAGGGCAGACCATATAGTATATATACTGCTGTTCACAGCATATAGTGCCTGGTGGCCTGGGGGACCCCCACACCATTTTTTTTTTATTTTGGTGTGGGTTTCCCCTTAATGTTCTTACACAACCACAGACAGTTTTAAGTGACATTTTTCCTTTAGCAATGTCATTTTGCTGTGGTACTGTTATAAGCATGGGAAAGATGCGCTACTTTACAGGCATACTAAGGACACCCCCAGGCATGATATATAAAGGAATATTTTATTTTTATTGTTTCACGTTAAGCATTATTAAAATCACTGCTCCCGAAAAAAAAAGCCATTTTTAAAACTTTCTTTTACATTGATACATGTCCCCTGGGGCAGGATCTGGGTCCCCAAAACTTTTTATGGCAATAACTTGCATATAAGCCATTAAAATGATCACTTTTGATTTTTCACATTCATGTCCCATAGACTTTAATAGTGTTCGCACACATTTTTTTCCTGTTCGCATGTTCTGCTGCAGACTGAACAGGGGGGTGTTCGGCTCATTCCTAATCCTGAGTACACAATCCCTACATCCAAATTAATTAATTAGTGCAAAGACATGGCTTAATTCGGGAAGTTCATGGGAGGAGCAAAGAGTTCAAGGTTCAAGACAAACAAGATTCAAGGCAAGATAATTCAAGGAATTGCCCATTGAACTGACCAGAATTCCAAGTGGCTCAGTAAGCAGAATCCTTGCCAGACACAGCAGAGGTCCCAGAGTGAAGTCCAGACCCTGACATATTTGTTATCTATTTACTCAACTTCAAAATTTTGTAAAATAAATTAGAATTATATTGTGTTTGTGTGAACTAAAATCAATTTTAGTGCATTTTATTGATAATATAGGTTTGTGGCAAATGTTGTGCAAATTAAAAAAATAGGAAATACAAACGTATTATCCCACAAGTTCACTGCTTTCATAAGATATATAATGTTTTTTAGGTTTTTTAGGTTTTGAGTAATTTTAAGACATGTAATGTTTATTTTAACATGGAATACATTTTAAAAGCTCATTTTAATTATTTGCATGTTTTTCTGTGGTAATTGTAATGTTAATGAAGTTAAGAAAGTGGTTGAGCCATCTATCCTCAAAGCAGAGACTGTCTGGGTGGTCATATTACATTATTCATACACTTAACTGCCAGATCTAGTTCGTTCAGTTATGAAACAACACCACAGGTTGGACACCTGCAAAGGTTTAAATAGGGGTTCTTTGTTTGCCTCTGTTGGATGTAAAGAAAGATGGATGTTTACTGTGATCTTGTCAATTTCCCTCATGCAATATTTACATAATTTGCAAATCTCTATATATAATCACAAAGACAATGATTAAAATGAGATCACATTAGTGTGACATTTATGTAACATAGCAGAATGGTAAAGCTCAACGTGAACATATGCTTTTTTTTTTGCTTTAGAAGAGCTTTATTTATTTTTGACGCCACAGTTAGAGGCAAGCAGGAATAACAAGTTTGCATAAATTGTTAGCATAGTATTCGGGTAATAAAAATTTGGGTGATGAGCACTTAAATTAAAATAAATTTCACAGGTTTCAAATTGCTAAAAATTGGAATCACATTGCATTTACTTGGATGAACATTTGATATTTGCACAATGAGCACGAGTGTTATTCGTATCATCTGACACCATTGTTATGACCTAAAGACTGATTTTGGGCAGGGAATGTCTTTATTTGTTTTTTCTCCCCACCCACCCACCCCATATGCAGCAACAGATCAAAATAGCAGTGTTCTACTCCTATAGTGAAAAGCTGGACAGAGCTGCAAAAGCTCTACCTGAACCTTCATACTAACAAGAAGTGCCATGATGTCACTCATGACCTCACTACACTCCCAATATAAACAATGTGGAAACATAGGGTTTAAATTCACTACTACAGTGATCTCTAATGAAGAGATCTGTAGAAGCATTGGAAGCTCAGAAATGATTTTTTTTATATCCTGAACTTAGTGCTGGACTCACTCTAAGTTGGTGCTTCTAGCAGTACTCTTTTAGTTGAATGTATAGCCTTTTTTTGTTGCAAATAAATTGCAAATAAATTGGTGTGTGTTACAATTAAGGAATCTGCCCATGTTTGATCTATGGTGGAGTCCATCAAATCCTGTTTGAAATATGCTAAGCCTTAAAAACCACTGAAGTCTATGGGGAGTGAAACCTACTGTTAAGTTCTGTCATTTTCAAGCTTAATAGGTAAATTATTTTCAAAAAGGGTACAAGTCGTTGAGCATTTCCATGAGGGACATTTAACAAAAAAAATAAATAAATAAATAAATTACCCTGCAGCAGGGAGAATATGTTCCTATTGTCATTTTAAAGGAGGCATGGAAAAACCATCAATTCTTTAACCACTTGCCGACCGCGCTATAGCCGAATGATGGCTACAGCGTGGCAGTCTAGTTCTGACGGTGTCCCGTGCTCGTGCTTCTGGGGTGTGCATCCAGAAGTGTCCATGATGGCTGGGACCATGAGATACAGCACACCACGGATCGGGGTAAAGGGCCAATCACAGCAGCTCTTTACCACACGATTGTTCTGTCCAATGACGGAGTGATCGCTTGTCAACAAACTGGGATCATGCCCCGTTCAACTTGCGCTGTTGCAGTGTTTCTGTCTCTTCTCCTCACAATGAACAAAAGGTGTCCAACACGATGGAGGACCTTCCAGATGGCTGATGCATTACAGTGCCACTACAGTGCCATCAGTGCCATTACAGTGTCATCAATGCTACTACAGTGCCATCAGGGCCACTACAGTGTCTATCAGTGTCATTACAGTGCCATTAGTGCCACTACAGTGTTCATCAGTTCCATTAAAGTGCCATCAGTGCCACTACAGTGCCCATCAGTGCCACTACAGTGCTCATCAGTGCCCTACGGTGATACTACAGTGCTCATCAGTGCCACTACACCGCTCATCTGTGCCACTACAGTGCTCATCAGGCATCTATGGTGCCACTACAGTGCTTATCAGTGCCCTACGGTGCCACTACAGTGTTCATCGATGCCCTACAGTGCCCATCAGTGAGTGCTTATCAGTGCCATCAGTTCACATTAGTGCCCTACAGTGCACATTAGTGTCACCAGTGAGTGCTTATCAGTGCTCATCAGTGACCTACAGTGCACATCAGTGCCTACAGTGCACATCAGTGCCCTACTGTGCCATCAGTGAGTGCTCATCAGTGCCACTAAAATGCTCATCAGTGCCACTACAGTGCTCATGAGTGCCACTACAGTGCTCTATTAGTGCTTATCAGTGCCCAATAGAGTACATCAGTGCCCTTCAGTAAGTGCTTATCAGTGCCTCCCTATCAGTGGAGCCTCATTAGTGCCCATCAGTGCCATAAAAATTTGTAAAAAATGCCTTAAAAAAGGTGTTTTCCGCATGCTCTTTTCATGTTGGGCCTCTGTATGTAGTCAGGCTGTGTAAAAGTCCCACCCATGTGGTATTGCCATAACCAGTAGGAGTAGCAGAATGTATTTAGGGGTGTAATTTTGCTATGTACATGCTATGTTAAAGAATATCTTATAAATGGACAACTTTGTGTAAAAAAAAAATGTGTTTTCATTTTCTTTCCACATTTTCCAAAAACATGTGGGAAAAAGATGACGTGTTCAAAAGACTCATTATGCCTCATAGAATATATGTTGGGGTGTTTGCTTTCCAAATGGGGTCATTTTGTGGGCATTTCCATTGTCCTGGTGCTCCAGGGCTTTCAAAAGTGTAATAGGTATTTAAGAAATTAGATGTCATTTATGTCCCTAGAACACCTGACTGTGCTCCTTGCATGTTGGGCATCTCTATGTGGCTAAGCTGTGTAAAAGTCTCAAACATGTGGTATCTCCATACTCAGGAGTAGCAGAAAGTGTTTTGGGGTGTAGTTGCAAGTATGCATATGCCATGTGAGAGAAATAACCTGATAATATGATAATTTTATGAAAAAAATATAATTTTGCAAAGAACTGTGGGAAATTACAGATTCAAACAAAAGCTAACCATGCCTCTTACTAGATACTTTGGAATGTCTTCTTTTCAAAAAGGGGTAATTTGGGGAGTATTTGTACTGTCCTGGTGTGTTAGTGTCTCAAGAAATGAGATAGGCCGTCAGTACGTTAGGTGTGATCAATTTTCAATAATTGGCACTATAGACTCTATAAATTTATTTGGGTTATTTTTCCTAAAGATATGTGGCAGTATAACTTTTAGCAAAAATTTATAATTAAAAAGAATTACTAATTTGAACAGAAACAAAGAAAAATTATTTTTTTCAAAAAAATGGGGGCAGGGCTGTGCCCTGATGTCTGTGTCTCTAGATGCAGGCAGCAGGACTCAGGAGTGCCCCCATAGGAAGCTGCTTCCTATGGGGGCACTGGATAAAGAGGAGGAGCCAGGATAGTGCTGACAGGGGACCTGAGAAGAGAAGAGTCCATTGCACAGAGCAGGTAAGTTTAGCATGTTTGGTATTCTTGTAAGAAAACAATCTTTAGATACACTTTAACATTCAGAAATATAAATTTAAACATTTAAAAACTTTCACATTTAGCTTGATTTAAATAGAGCAGAAGCTCCCTGATTTTATTGATGTTGACTTAAAAAGGTAATAGGCCTGAATTTTTTCCCGCAGGAGCCTGAAAAGCATTCCACTGATGATCAGTGGATCAGGGGTGCCACATTAGGCTTCTGCAGACAAGCCCTGCAGCTTTCAGCTCAGAACTCCATACAGGCTGGCAGTTTGAAAATCGCAGGGTTTGTAAACTACAAGGGCACTCATTGGTATCCTCACGTTTCATTCAGAACTACATGCCATCAGCCACGTTGGCTGATGGTACTTGTAGTTCATTCATTCATTCATTCACAGCATGTGAATGAATAAGGCAACCACGTAGTTGGAGCTTGACACAGCTGGCATGTTTTTGAATTGTGACAGCGGTGGTGAAGAGAGGATTTCCCATCTCGTGTGGCATTGAGGGTTGGATCGGAGTGAGAGGCGGCAGGACCTGGAACATAATACATGTTCCAAATTAAATACGGGTGAAACATGTAGCATGTTCCAAAAAGTGAACTTATGCTTTAAGTGCTTTAAGTTTAAAATGTCAAAACAGAGCACACCAAAACACTTCAAAACCCCAACCCTCTATTCTCCAAACATCTTCCTATCTGGTATCGCCAATTACTCCCAAAATATTCATAATGTGTAGATATAGATATGTGCAAGCACCTAAATAGGCACAAATAGAAAGAGACAAGGCATTTTTTTTCTTGTAATAAGAATGAGACTGCATTATCTGTGAGATAATAGCCACAAACATTGTACAGTGTCTGGACAGTGCAGCTCAAGATGGCAACAAGCATTGACTGCCATCTGGAGTGCAAAGAAAAGCTACACTCTAATCACTAGGGATGAGCTTCATGTTCGAGTCGAACCCATGTTCGACTCGAACATCGTGTGTTTGGTCGTTCGCCGAATTACGAACGATTTGGTCTGTTTGAGTGGTGCGTCACAGCCCATAATTCACTGCGGCATCGCAGTGCATTGCTGGCTGATGATTGGCCAAGCATGCACTATGACTCGCATGATTGGCCAATCACAGTGCCTTCTGAACAGAGAGCTGTAACTGGCTAAAGCCAAGGAGGCTTTGGCCAATTATGGCTCAGGTAGTTTAGTACACGCCCCACACTATATAAGGCCGCCTGCACGGCGACCCTGTGTAGTGTGTTCCAGCGTTCAGATAGAGAGAGAGAGACAGACAGTATCATTTTATTTAAGTTAGATAGAGTAGGCAGGTTGAGTCAGTTAGCTGCAGTTACAGTGTATTGTGTATATATATGCATCCCAGGTGTTGTATATATATATATATATATATATATATATATATATACACTGTATTCAGTTTAGCTAGATCCTGTTCTTCTCTTCCTAATATATTGACAGGCAGGCAGGTGTTTTTACAGTATTTCCAGCTACTGTACTGTGTACCCTGCACAGTCTCACCTACAGTATAGCAACCTGCAGCCAGGTGCTTGTGTAGGCTCATTGAAGTATTTCCAGCTACTGTACTGTGTACCCTGCACAGTTTCACCTACAGTATAGCAACCTGCAGCCAGGTGCTTGTGTAGGCTCATTGAAGTATTTCCAGCTACTGTACTGTGTACCCTGCAGTCTCACCTACAGTAAAGCTACCTGCAGCCAGGTGCTTGTGTAGGCTCATTGAAGTATTTCCAGCTACTGTACTGTGTACCCTGCACAGTCTCACCTACAGTATAGCAACCTGCAGCCAGGTGCTTGTGTAGGCTCATTGAAGTATTTCCAGCTACTGTACTGTGTATCCTGCACAGTCTCAGCTACAGTATAGCTACCTGCAGCCAGGTGCTTGTGTAGGCTCATTGAAGTATTTCCAGCTACTGTACTGTGTACCCTACACAGTCTCACCTGCAGTATAGCAACCTGCAGCCAGGTGCTTGTGTAGGCTCACTGAAGTATTTCCAGCTACTGTACTGTGTACCCTGCACAGTCTCACCTACAGTAAAGCTACCTGCAGCCAGGTGCTTGTTTAGGCTCATTGAAGTATTTCCAGTTACTGTACTGTGTACCTTGCACAGTCTCACCTACAGTATAGCTACCTACAGCCAGGTGCTTGTGTAGGCTCATTGAAGTATTTCCAGCTACTGTACTGTGTACCCTGCACGGTCTCACCTACAGTATAGCAACCTGCAGCCAGGTGCTTGTGTAGACTCATTGAAGTATTTCCAGCTACTGTACTGTGTACCCTGCACAGTCTCACCTACAGTATAGCTACCTGAAGATAAGTGCAGGTGTTATTATATATATATATATATATATATATATATATATATATATATATATATATATATATATATGTATATATCCCAGTTTTGTGCAGCTCACTGCAGGCCAATAGTATGTCTGGAAGGCCAACAAGGAAAGGCTGACAGTCACAAGCCAATAAAAGAGGGCAAGCAGGCTCTGTGTCTAGAGGCAACAGTGCTGGTCGTGGACACGGTGCATCCTCATCAGCACGTGGCCATGGGACACGCTTGGCCTTTTTTTGGCAGCTGGCCATGTTGAGCCACAACATGCGGAAGACTTGGTCGAGTAGATGACCAAGCCGTCCTCATCCTCCTCATCCTCTCTCACCTAGGCTCAGGGTACTTTGTCTGGCAAAGCAGCTGCCAACGCGGCCTCTTCCCTCGGCTCAATGTCATCAGTGACTCCTTCCCTAGCCCCACCATGTCCTCCTGAGGAGTCCCTCGAACTGTTTGACCACAGTGTTGGGTACATGCTCCAGGAGGATGCCCAGCGTTTTGAAGGCTCTGATGATAATACTGAGCTAGATGAAGGCAGTAACTTGAGCACAGACAGAGGGGTGCCCAAGAAGGACAGCAATCTGGCAGTCATGTTCCCCCTGCTGCAGCATACTGCCAGGTTTGCTCCAGTGATGAGGAGGGAGGGGATGATGAGGTCACCGACTCAACGTGGGTGCTTGATAGGAGAGAGGAAATGGAGGAGGAGGAGGCACATCACCAACGAGGCAGGATGCCCTCCAGGGCCAGCCTAAGGGCAGCACACTGACTGCATCACAACGCAGAGCTCCGCATGTGCAGGGCACTGCTGTCTCTGTGCATTATTCCAAAAGTTCTTGTGTGGGCCTTTTTTGAGAGGAGTGCATCAGATCGAACCGCTGCTATTTGCAAAATATGTTTCAAGCGTTTCTCGCGTGGCCAAAACATCTCTCCCGCTTGGGCATCACATGCTTGACCAAACATATGTTGACCTGCCATGCAGTTCGTTGGCAAGCGTACCTAAAAACCCACACCAAAGAACAAAGAGGACCTCTCCTTGCTCCTAATCAGCTGGGATCTCCAACCCCACTATACCTTCAGTCCTCTCTGAGACCTGCACTGAGAGGAATGAAGGTGTAGAATTAGGTGTGTCACAGCCAAGTACTTGCGGGCAATCTGCTATCGGTACCCTGACGTCAGATTGTACCAGGCAAATTTCCCTGCCCCAGCTGCTGCATCGCAGAAAGAAGTTTGCTCCCAGCCATCCACATGCCCAATGGTTGAATGCTAGCTTGGCAAAATTGCTAGCACTTCAACTGCTACCTTTTCAGTTGGTAGACTCTGCCCCCTTCCGTGAGTTTGTGGAATGTGCGGTTCCTCAGTAGCAGGTTCCCAAATGCCACTTTTTCTCACGGAAGGCGATTGCGGCTCTCTACCGGCATGTGGAAGGCAATGTCTTGGCCTCGATGGACAGGGCGGTCAGTGGTAAGGTGCATATTACTGCTGACTCGTGGTCCAGCAGGCATGGACAGGAGACGTTACCTAAGTTTCACGGTGCATTGGGTGACTTTGCTGGCAGCTGGGAAGGATGCAGGACAAGGTGCAGTAGTGTTGGAGGTTGTTCCACCACCAAGCCTCCAAAATGCCACTACTGGTGATTCTGACACACCTCTCTCCTCCACCCTCTCCTCTTCTTCCTCAATGGTCTCTTCCTGTGCTTTGTCCTCAGAACCAGCAGTGCTCCGTAGGTGTTCAAGGCGCTACGCAAGTACGCAGGCTAAAAGATGCCATGTGGTGCTTGAGCTGGTGTGCTCGGGGGACAGGAGCCACACTGGGGCCGAGGTTCTGTCAGCTCTGCAGGGGCAGGTTCAGAGGTGGTTGACGCCACGCCAACTTAAGGCAGGAATGGTGGTTTGCGACAATGGCACCAACCTCCTCTTCACCCTCCGACAGGGACAAATGATCCATGTGCCCTGTTTGGCTCACGTCCTTAACTTGGTGGTGCAGCAGTTCTTGGGCAGGTACCCGGGCTTACAGGATGTCCGGAGGCAGGCCAGGAAAGTCTGTGTGCATTTCCGCTGGTCATATAATGCCAGTGCTCGACTGGCTGACCTCCAAAAGGAATTTAACCTGCCCAAGAACCGCCTAATCTGTGACATGCCCACCAGGTGGAACTCAACATTGGCCATGCTGCAGCAGCTGCACATGCAGCAGAGGGCCATCAATGAGTACCTGTGCAACTATGGCACCAGGACATGGTCAGGGGAGGTTGTTTTTTTTCCCCACACCAGTGGGCCATGATCAGAGATGCATGCACTGTCCTGTCACCATTTGAGGAGGCCACGAGGATGGTGAGCAGTGACAGTGCATGCATCAGTGACACTGTCCCCCTTGTCCACCTGTTGGAGCACACGCTGTGTGGAATAATGGACAGGGCACTTAAGGCAGAACAAAGGCAGGAAGAGGAGGACTTTCTTAGCTCTCAAGGCCCCCTTTATCCAGACAGTGTTCCTGCGTGCCCGCCGATCACACAGGAAGAGGACGAGGAGGAGGAGGATTGTGTCAGCATGGAGGTGGAGCCTGGCACTCAGCATCAGCAGCAGTCTTTAAGGGATCATTTACAGTCCCAAGAAATCCATGGACTTGTACGTGGCTGGGAGGAGGTGGCTGCGGATCATGTCGTCCTTAGTGACCCAGAGGACTCCGGACCGAATGCCTCAGCAAACCCACGCTGCATGGCCTCCCTGATCCTGCAAAGCCTGTGGAAGGATCCTCATATTCGTGGTATCAAGGAGAGGGATCAATACTGGCTGGCAACCCTCCTTGATCCACGTTACAAGGGTAAGGTTGCGGACCTTATCTTGCCATCACAGAGAAGGCAGAGGATGAAACATCTTCGGGAGGCCTTGCAGAAAGGTCTGTGCAATGAGTCCCCAGAGAATGGGAGGTTACAAACTCCTGTTCCTGGACAACATGTTGCTGAGGCTTCGGTCAGTCAAAGAAGGAGCGGTGGAGAAGGTGGCCGTCTGAGCGTTGCGTTCAGACAATTTTTTAGTCTGCAGCCCCAAGGTATGATCAGTTCCAGCAACCATCACCAGCGTCTGTTTTACATGCTGCAGAAATACCTAGGGGCAAGATCTGACTTGGACACCTTGGGTCTTGAGGATGGATCCCTGGCCAGAGCTTGCACAGTATGCAATTGAGCTACTGGCCTGTCCTGCATCCAGCGTTCTTTCGGAACGCACATTCAGTGCTGCTGGAGGCTTTGTAACCGATCACAGGGTGCGTCTGTCCACCGACTCGGTCGATCGACTGACCTTCATAAAAATGAATCAGTTTTGGATCACCACCAGTTACCAAGCACCTGATGCTGATGTAACCGAATAATTTTTTGGGAAATGTCAGATCCCTTCAAAGACTGCCTATGCTGATGCTGAGTGACTATCCTGTTATGCTGAGTATTTATCCTCTTCCTCCTCAATGATCATGCTGATAGCTTGTAAGAACATTTTTGGTTCTGGGCGCCGCCACAAGTGCCTAAGGCCCAATTTTTCAGCCCCTGTTTAACAGGGGCGTGTAATTACAATTTTTAAAGCAATTCTTTGCAGCAGGGCTCGTTCCTGCACTCCAACTAGAGTATTTGTGAGGGGTTGCAGTGTTGAGGCACCAGCACCAGTGCCTAAGGCCCAATTTTTCAGCCCCTGTTAATAGGGGCGTGTAATTACAATTTTTGACGCAATTCTTTGCAGCAGGGCTCGTTCCTGCGCTCCAACTAAAGTATCTGTGAGGGGTTGCAGTGTTGTGGCACCAGCACCAGTGCCTAAGGCCCAATTTTTCAGCCCCTGTTTAACAGGGGCGTGTAATTACAATTTTTGATGCAATTCTTTGCAGCAGGGCTCGTTCCTGCTCTCCAACTAGAATATCTGTGAGGGGTTGCAGTGTTGTGGCACCAGCACCAGTGCCTAAGGCCCAATTTTTCAGCCCCTGTTTAACAGGGGCGTGCAATTAGAATTCTTAATCTAATATTTCACAGCAGGGCCCGTTTCTGCGCCCACCAAGAGTAACTGTGAGGACTTACAATGTTGTGGCACCACCACCACCACCAAAGGCCCAATTTTTCTGCCCTTGTTCAACTGGGGCATGTAATTACAATTCTTGATCTAATATTTCACAGCAGGGCCCTGTGAGGGCTTACAGTGTTGTGGCAACACCAACACCCAAGGCCCAAATTTCTGCTGAGTATATAGGGCAGGCCCCTACTTTCAAACATACAACTTACAAACAACTCCTACTTGCAAACGGAAGGAAACAACAGGAAGTGAGATGAAATCTACCCCTAGGAAGGGAAATTCTCTCCTGTAAGAGTTAATATGGGAAAAACATTTCTCCTTTCCACTGATGCTTTATCTCCAATCCTTGTTTCACTAAAAAACCCAAATTTTCAAAAAACATTTGTCATTGGGACAAAAAGTGAGGTGAAATCTTCTGAAGAGGAGCACAGACAGCAAGACAAATGTCACAGGGGTGATAACCCTTCCCTATGTTTTCCAAAAAGCTTAAAATAGATTTTTTTTGCTGGAGCTACACGTTAAAAATGTACCAATTCAAAATTACAAACAGATTCTACTTAACGACAAACCTACAGTCCCTGTCTTGTTTGCATCACCTGTATACTGCTGTACTTTCCTTTTTTTAATTTTGGGTGCGGGGTTCCCCTTAATATCCATACAAGACACAAAGGGCCTGGTAATGGACTGGGGGGTACCCATGCGGTTTGTCTGATTTTCATCCATATTGCCAGGACCCGACATTTCATTAAAGCCGCAAGCAGTTTTAAATGACTTTTATTCCTTTAAAAATGTCATTTTGTGCAGGGACTGTTCTAAGCATGGGAAACATGCGCTACTTTACAAGCACACTATAGACACCCCCAGGTACAATATTTAAAGGAATATTTCACTTTTTTTTTTACTTTAAGCATCATTAAAATCACTGCTCCCAAAAAAAGGCCGTTTTTAAAACTTTTTTTTGCATTGATATATGTCCCCTGGGGCAGGACCCGGGTCCCCAAACCCTTTTTAGGACAATACCATGCAAATTAGCTTTTAAAACTAGCACTTTTGATTTCAAACATTCGAGTCCCATAGACGTCAATGGGGTTCTAACGTTCGTGCAAATTTTCGGTCTGTTCGCAGGTTTTGGTGCGAACCGAACCGTGGGGGTGTTCGGCTCATCCCTACTAATCACTTTTTGTCCAGTGGTCTGAACCCCACTCTGTTCAAGCTCTTTGTGTAGCAACACCTCCACTAAATAACCTAGTGGAAACTTCCTGGCCTGAGTTACTGCATACTGGCAGATTCCCATCTGCCTTTTTTTTGTTTTCACTTTTCTTGCTATTTTTGCATTTTTAATTTTTGTATTTATTTTTATGTATGTTTAAGTTTTTTTCCTTTATTTTTTATATTTTTGTAGTGGTTGAGCTGTACACAGCTTAGACCAGACTTGTCTGTATTCTTTTGCTTTTTCATCATAATCTTTCCTCTTATAGGAGTTAGTTATATTTCCCAATATATCTATTTAATAATAGTTAAGGCACTGGAGGCTTAGCTGCAAAAAACTATGGCCATCAGCTTCCAGTGGAAAGGGCAGAATGCAGCCCTCCACCAGCATGTGAAATCCAATTGGGCAGCAGGTGGAAAAGAAGGACCACAAGGAAGACAAGAGTTGCTATGCTGGCCATGAGAAGAAGGAAATAGGAAAAATCTTCAAGAGGGATGTTGCATGTGGGTGGAGCTAAATTGGAGGATCTCTCGGTCCTTTGCTGTGAGAAATTTGTGGTGAATGCAGTCTTTTATGCTTACATGCCTGTACAAGTACCCCAGGAGTCAGGGGGGACCATTATTGTGTGGCCACCCTTGTAGATAATGTTTATCTATTGGCTATTGGGTCCGGCCAAGTTCAAATAAGTTCAGATGCAGCACCTGAACCCCATTGATACAGTTTTGCTGAAAAGTTTGCATACCATGGCAGAAATTGTGAAATTTTGGCATTAATATTAAAAACATGACTGATCATGCCAAAAAACTTTCTTTTATTTAAGATTAGCAATCAGGAGGTAGGCAAGGCTGTTTTACAGGGTAAAATCATCTCGTATACTACCCAATTCAAAAACCATTCCTTAGAACAATATTGCAAAGCAAGAAATGATGTCCGTAAAGCCCTAGCGGATCTGACCCTACATCACTCTCCAGAGACCAGACAGGCTTGGCTAGCTGCTAAACGCTGCTTTGACCTTTGGGCTGATCAAAAGGAATGGATTAAGACCTTCTATCATTCTCTTCAATTTCATAAATATGGCAACAAGGCTGGAAAACTCCTTGCCAATCTCTGTCGAGGGACCTATACACCCACTCATATTCTATCACTGAGGGACAGCAAATGGACCCTTACATCCTCCCAACCAGAAATAACCTTCTTACTGACTGAATTCTATCAACAACTATACTCTGAGGACCCTGTTGACTTGGACAAAGCAAACTCTCTTCTTGCCTCCGTTAAACTGCCTACATTATCAGACGCCCAACTGGACTCCCTAAATGCCCCTATCTCATTGACTGAAATTCTGTTCAGGCTCTGTGGCTTACACATGCATTTGCGTGCGGACTAAACCCCTGTTAGACAGGTTAATTGATTGTCTGCGAGCTGGTGGTAAGTAGGCTTGGATTTTTTCCTGGGAATTCCCCAGGCTTTGTTGGTATTAGTAACCTCAGGTAACATTTCAGCTCCAATTCACTTGACAAAGGGAACATGCCAGGGGTGCCCTCTGTTGTAATATATTGGCCAATTTATGTATAATATTGTATTGGAGTGCCATGCTGACCAGAAATTCAGTTGCATTGTCCAACTGAATTTTAACAGCTGAAGACTCTTTGATGTGTTAATCTTATGCAAGTCTATTTGAACATCTCAAAGGGTATTCAGGTGGTATACACATATCTAAAGGGGACTTGTTGATGTTGATATGAGGGAGTGCAAATTGGGGTGGTTCACGGCTGTTCACGGCTGGGGGTTGTTGTCTGTTTGAAAGACTAAAGCTAATCAAAGTCCTAAATTGAAATGGCCAATCAAATTGCTCAGCCATTCAATGCCTGGTGAATATAACATGGCATTCAGTCTATAGGTTTGGTAAGCGAGGCTTGTCTGTATGGGGAAGTGAGGCTTGTCTGTGTATGAGGGAGGCTTGTCTGTGCATGGCTGGGAAGACTGAATTATATGGGAAGACTGAATAATATGGGTCTCTGAATTATATTTCCTCTGTCGGATTTCTTTGTCATCTGTGGACTTTGGACTTTGTTCTGTGTTGGAAGTCAATAAAGTGCATCTCTCTGGAAGAATTGGGTTGCTGCGGAAGAGTACTTACCTCATCATTATAATAATACCTAAATATTAATTATCATACCCACTCTACATCATATCACCCAGTATATATACATATAGACCCGATCACTACACTGGTGCCGTTCATGTGACCAGAAGAGCATTTTCGGACTTGGTAACAGAAGTCGGTGGTGACAACAATCCTGTGAGGTGGACAGAAGTCTGATGAAGAACCAAGAGCTGTGCTGTGACTCTAATGTCTGGTTGTGACATAAGAGAGTCTGATCTACAAAATTTAACAAGTTGGGAACCCCAGAATTATTCTCTGGAGACTGGAATCAAAAAAAAAAGGACTGTGTCGTGTACCAGAAGACCTGGAAGCTGAAGGAGTAACTAATGCGGTGAGTAAAATATTTCCTTTTTTTTAATTATTAGTAATATAGTCAAAATGCTTACTCAGTGTGAAGCTAGTGTCAGTTCTGATCAAGTTAACAGATGGGTATTAAAATGTATTAAGCGCCATGGCGGTCCTTATGAAATTCCAGAAAAATGTAAGCAGACGTGGACGATGATGAAGGAATTTTTAGAGAAAAATGTTTTTAATAGCAAAATGTCAGAAAGTAAAAGAAAAGGTTGTATTATACAGGGCTTGTTATTTTGCTGTTTAAAAATGGAAAGTTCTTTGAATGGTAAGGTTGAGGAAATTACCCAGTTACAGAAGGCAGTTGATAATAGCAACAATGTTTGTGAGAGGTTACAAAACCAATCAGACACTGAGACAGTAAATTTAAAATTGCATGCGGTTACCATTGGAGAAGCTTTACTTGAGAAATCTAAACGTTGTGATGAATTATCAGAGGAAAATGAGAGATTAAAATTAAGAATTATGGAATTAGAGAAGAGATCTCAGGAATGCAGATATGCATCAAATCTTGGATTCAGCAATCTGCAGCAAACAGAACCTCATATTAAATCTGATAATTCATTACCAGCTGCCCCCACTGTGACTACCACAGTTTATAACAATAATAATAATACAGGTGAAGTTCAGCTTGTAATGAAGCCGTTGAAATCAAAATTATTAGACGCAATTCTTAAAGAAATAGGAATGGTTCCATACCATGATTTAAACAGATTTTTAAAATGGTTTTGTGACATGCAGCAGGTCAGAGATATGTACAATCTCAACCCATCTGACTTAGAAAGAGTTTTGCAACATTCTTTAGGAAGTGGTATTTGGATGAGAATTAAACAAATCTGTATTCAGCCTCTGAGGACAAGGGACATATTACTGGAATTATTATGTGTTTTGTATGGTGTACGTTCTGATGTTACTATTCATGAAAAGATCCAACAAATGCAAAATGAATCTCCCTATGAATTGTCACACAGGATAGCAACTATTATGGAATTATTGGTCGGTAATAATCTTGCATTTGAGCGTGGTGGCTTGATACATATGAGTATGTTTCTAGATGCATTGCATGAAGATATCAAACAAAATATTTTATTAGTTACCCCAAATCCTCATGATTTAAAAGACATATTGTTGAGAGCAGACCATTTATGGAGAAAGTCAAATGAGCAGGCTGTCAAAATTGATTTAGCCACATTGTTTAGGACAAATACTGAACATAAAGATCAGAAGATAATATCCTATGATAATAGCCAGAGAGGAGACATCGGGTCAAACATAGGTGATATTAATATGAAAAACAGAGCTGACCAAAATAATAATAAGAAAAAGTCCAAGACTTGGATATCGTTCTCTCATTTAAAACAGAAATATGACCACCTGAAAATTGAGTATGACAAGATGAGAGGGGAACGTGATAAATTATTACAGCAGTTGAAGGGGGTACAGGGTGTCATAAATGCAGAAGATGTACATTCTCCAGATCTGTTTTTGAATGCAAATGACACTTCTCTAGCAGTGGGGGTGAATTAGCTTCAAACTGTAAACGTGTAAATAATGCTTTGTTTTAACTTCAAACAACATTTAAAGACCTTGCTAATTAGTTTTGTTGGAGAGTTTTGTCTTTCAGGGACGTCTGAAGAGGCTTGCATGTGAATAGCAGAAGCACAGTCTGAAATTGCTGGCTAGTGGGGGAGAAACGCTGAATAGACAATATATCACTATACATGGAATTATAAAGTATTCATGGACTCTCTCGAAATTCATCAAGCAATGGACCTTTTTTTCTTTTTTCTTCAACGCCCTAATTTTTAATTTTTCTTTTCTTTTTTCTTCAACACCCTAATTTTTAATTTTTCTCCCTTTTCCTGATATCTTTTGCTTTTCATTTTTTATTTTCTTTATGTTTTATTTCTTGAACTTTATCTTAAAACCAAAGAGAAGCATTTTAACCTAAAATAATTTTCATAACATCTGTACATATTACATAATGCGTATTGATCAATATATTTGACATCTAAGGTGAGATGCTGCACAATGGCTTGGCATAGCATAAATTTTAGTATGTTGGGTGGTTTTCCTAAATTTATAAGAGGGGTGAGTGAAATTCATCACTCTAGTCATGATTTGAAAATTTGTTGATTCAGTTGTTTATAATATGCTAAAGGCTATGACATATATGGATGAAAAAGACCTTTCTACCTTTCATGGTGAAGATACTGGCAAGAATTTCCACTGCCGCTTTGTCTGGATAGAAGATCTGATAAACACTGATGTCAAGCTGATTCTATCTGAACCATCGTGTGGGGGTATATCTATATGTATATGTTGGTATACCGTTCAAGTGTAATTGTGGACTGAATGATCCAAGTAACTGCTTTATTGAAGGCAATGAGGGGTCGTCCTACAGCAAATTACAAAAGCAAATTGTGACTGGCAATCAACAAAGATGGACTCATGAATGTCAAGTGCAAGAAAATAGTTTGAAGCACAGTTTTTACTGCCATATCCAAACCTTTTGACCTTGAAAGTGAGTGCTGGTACATTGATAGTTCTTCTTACTATAAAGATGAAAGTAGAGTGTTTGCGTAAAAGCATCTTTAAAAATGGAAAGCTTGAGCCTGGAGATGGGAGAATCCTGGACTTGTGGATTGGAGTTCCCAGAGCATACCAAGTTTACTTTCAGTGAGATGGTGAGAGATGTGATGAAGACAGACCAAAGAATGGACTGTGACATCAGCTCGTCTTTGCGCAATATTCAAGATCTTGATGTGATATAATAAGGCCTAACAGCTATATGGGCCACTGATGTTTACCAAATCCTTTTCCAGTCATGGTCTAAAAGTTATATTATCTAATAACTGTTTCATGGGGATATTTTAGAGGCTGGCGAAGAGAGATGTAACCAGTTTCAACTTCATATTTTATATGAGCCATTGTAAAGCATCCAGTACCTTAAATCGTAATGATATTTTTTTGTTGTTTGATTTATGGGTCAGTTCTAGTAGTTAGAACCGACCCAAGTGGGGGTATATGTTGTAATATATTGGCCAATTTATGTATAATATTGTATTGGAGTGCCATGCTGACCAGAAATTCAGTTGCATTGTCCAACTGAATTTTAACAGCTGAAGACTCTTTGATGTGTTAATCTTATGCAAGTCTATTTGAACATCTCAAAGGGTATTCAGGTGGTATACACATATCTAAAGGGGACTTGTTGATGTTGATATGCGGGAGTGCAAATTGGGGTGGTTCACGGCTGTTCACGGCTGGGGGTTGTTGTCTGTTTGAAAGACTAAAGCTAATCAAAGTCCTAAATTGAAATGGCCAATCAAATTGCTCAGCCATTCAATGCCTGGTGAATATAACATGGCATTCAGTCTATAGGTTTGGTAAGTGAGGCTTGTCTGTATGGGGAAGTGAGGCTTGTCTGTGTATGAGGGAGGCTTGTCTGTGCATGGCTGGGAATAATATGGGTCTCTGAATTATATTTCCTCTGTCGGATTTCTTTGTCATCTGTGGACTTTGGACTTTGTTCTGTGTTGGAAGTCAATAAAGTGCATCTCTCTGGAAGAATTGGGTTGCTGCGGAAGAGTACTTACCTCATCATTATAATAATACCTAAATATTAATTATCATACCCACTCTACATCATATCATCCAGTATATATACATATACCCGATCACTACACCCTCTTTCCCCCTTACTTTTCAATCTGGTCATAGAACCTCTGTCCCGACTGCTCAATGATAACCCACTCCTTTCAGGTATTCGGATTGGTGACGTTAAGATGAAAACTGCGCTCTTCGTTAACAATATTCTAATTTTCTCCTTGGCAATGTCCACTGACCTTCCTAACATTCAAGATCTCTTCTCCACCTTCCAACACTTGGGACTATGCATTAGTTTCACTAATGCCGCATACACACGAGCGGACTTTACGGCAGACTTTGCTTGGCGGACTTTTCACCGGACTTTGTTGGCTCCTTGCGCCGGACTTAAAAAGGGACGGATTTGGACACACATGATCACTGCAAAAGTCCGCTGGTTTGGAACGCGGTGACGTATAGCACGTACGACGGGACTATAAAAAGGAAGTTCAAGCCCCACTACGGCACCCTTTGGGCTCCTTCTGCTAATCTCGTGTTTATCTCGTGTTAGTAGAAGTTTGGTTAGAGACGATTCGCGCTTTTCACACTTCAGTTTATTTCGATCGTTTTCTGCGTTTCAGTTTGTGCTTGTGAGGTTTGTATCTGCTTTTCAGTGGGTGTTGGTCAGTTTGTAACCTGCCTTGCAGGCCGTTCTGGTCTGCTTGTTCCTGATTTTCAGGTCGTTCTTCATAGGCCTTGCTGTTCTTCAGTGCGTTTGTTATAAGTTTGTTTGTTTGACCAGCTGACCGTTTTGAAGCCATGTCGCATGGACATACTCGTTCTCGAGTTCGTGCTGCGTGGGGACTTGGTGTTGGGGTTAATACTTTGACCCGAGTCCAGTCCATGAACAGGACGAGGAGGAGTTCATGGATGAAGAATTGGTTGCGCCAGCGTGACCAATTCTCGCATATGCCTTTGCTCCGTGAGCTCCGTGAGAATAATCCTGAGGATTTCAGGAATTATCTCCGGATGACGGACCCCATTTTTGAGCGTCTGCTGGCTATGCTGACCCCCTATATCAGCAGGCAGGATACCTGCATGAAGCAAGCCATCAGTGCGGAGCAGAGACTAGTTGCCACGTTACGTTACTTGGCGACTGGGAGAAGTCTTCAGGACTTGAAGTTCTCGACAGGCATCTCCCCCCAGGCTCTGAGGATAATAATCCCAGAGACTTGTTCTGCCATCATTCAGGTCCTGCCGAAGGACTATATGAAGGTAAGTTTTATCCTTTAACATTACATGATATGTATTAAATGTTTGCTAATGTATAGTCTAAATGTCCTCCTTACCTAATTACCATGCTTTGAATATGCTGTGAATGCCCCCTTTATCTTCATGCATGCCTGTTTTTGGACATTAATCATTTATTGTCCTACATGCATATTTACATTCAATAACCTCCCCACCATGCAATCCTGGGTCCATTTATATCTCTAGCCTATAGTCCCTTGAACAATGTATATTTTCAGCTTCATTGTACTGTTTGACCCTCCCCCACTCCCTCAAATGTTAGCAACTATCAGGTGTGTTTTTTTACCCAAATTAGAACCCCTCCCCCACCCCCTCAAATGTTAGCAACTGTCAGGTGTGTTTTTTTACACAAATTAGAACCCCTCCCCCACCCCCTCAAATGTTAGCAACTGTCAGGTGTGTTTTTTTACACAAATTAGAACCCCTCCCCCACCCCCTCAAATGTTAGCAACTGTCAGGTGTGTTTTTTTACCCAAATTAGAACCCCTCCCCCACCCCCTCAAATGTTAGCAACTGTCAGGTGTGTTTTTTTATCCAAATTAGAACCCCTCCCCCACCCCCTCAAATGTTAGCAACTGTCAGGTGTGTTTTTTTACCCAAATTAGAACCCCTCCCCCACCCCTCAAATGTTTTAAAATGTCAGGTGTGTTTTTCACCCTAATTAGAACCCCTCCCCCACCCCTCAAATGTTTTAAAATGTCAGGTGTGTTTTTCACCCTAATTAGAACCCCTCCCCCACCCCTCAAATGTTTTAAAATGTCAGGTGTGTTTTTCACCCTAATTAGAACCCCTCCCCCACCCCTCAAATGTTTAAAAATGTCAGGTGTGTTTTCACCCTAATTAGAACCCCTCCCCCACCCCTAAAATGTTTTAAAATGTCAGGTGTGTTTTTCACCCTAATTAGAACCCCTCCCCCACCCCTCAAATGTTTAAAATGTCAGGTGTGTCTTTCACCCTAATTAGAACACCACCCCCACCCCTCAAATGTTAAAAAATGTCAGGTGTGTTTCTTAACCTAATTAGAACCCCTCCCCCACCCCTCAAATGTTTTAAAATGTCAGGTGTGTTTCTTAACCTAATTAGAACCCCTCTCCCACCCCTCAAATGTTTAAAAATGTCAGGTGTGTTTCTTAACCTAATTAGAACCCCTCCCCCACCCCTCAAATGTTTTAAAATGTCAGGTCTGTTTCTTAACCTAATTAGAACCCCTCCCCCCACAATAAAATTGATCAATGGGCCATCAGAGGGGGTGATTAATCTTATGAGTGGGCCTTATGTTTTTTATAATTTAAATAACAAACACACATATTAATAATGTTTGACTGCTGTTGTTCACTAATGTTTTTGTGTAATCCAAGTTATGTTTTAAATTCCTTATATTAATTTTTTTTGTTTTTTCACTCCACAGTTTCCTTCCAGTACACAGGAATGGCAGACTGTGGCCTCCCAGTTCGCTGACCGTTGGGACTTTCCCAACTGTGTCGGGGCGATTGACGGGAAGCATGTCCGCATTGTGCCGCCACCGCATTCGGGGTCTTATTTCTATAACAACAAGGGGTTCCATAGTGTAGTTTTGATGACGGTGGTCTTGGCACATTTGGATTTTCTGTTTGTGGATGTGAGGAAGAACGGCCGGATGTCTGATGGAGGAGTGTTTGCTCAGACCGAGCTGTGCCAGCGTCTCCAGACTGGTGGCCTGGGATTGCCACCTGATGACCAGAATGTGGATGGACTCCCTTCAGTTTTTATCGCTGATGACGCGTTTGCTCTCGGTGAGCACTTGATGAGGCCGTTCCCCTAAAGAACACTCACCCCTGAGAGGAGGGTATTTAATTACCGGCTGGCCAGAGCAAGAAGAGTTGTGGAGAATGCCTTTGGGATTCTGGCCAGCCGGTTCAGTTTGTTCCTTTCAGCCATAAATCTGGCGGACTATACAATTAATCACGTCATACTTGCTTGCTGCATACTACATAACTTTTTACGTAGACATTCTGCTACATATCTAACCTCTGTTGGGCCTGAGACCGGACTTGTACAAGATCCAACAATGACAGGCCTGGAAATTGGCCATATTGGCTTGGCCCCCCGAACTGCACGTCAAGTGCGTGAGCGATATGTGAATTATTTTAATGGTCGGGGGGCCATTGCTATTCAAGAAGAGCTTTAATTTTACAAAATAAAAAAAAAAAAATTGAGGAAAAAATATCTTGTTTTTATTCTTGTTTGCATTTAGTTTGGTCTGTCTCCTAGTGCACTTGTAGTAGTGGCAAGTGCATTTACCTTTAGTTATTAAGGCCCTTTGTCACTGTAACCACACACAAATTTACTAAACATATGATTGAGAAATAATCAGCCACACACATTGTAGTAGTAAAAACATTTTACTGTGTGTACATTGAAAGGTGCATTTTTGGAAACATTTTTTTATTTTTTTCATTTTTGGTTTTATTTATTTATTTTTTAACAAAAATAATTTATTTTTTAGAAAACTTTATTAAAGGCATATTTAAACAAAAATACACCTTGTTTAAAATCTTAAAATTCACAACAGTGTTTTGAAAAACATACAAAAAAATCAAAGAACTTACAAAGTGCAACATTTGAAGAACGGTGCTGGTGATGTCACCCTTGTAAATAGAACATTTTGAATATGCTCAAAATTGAGCATTACAAAAGGGTCAAGTCAACATGTGCTATCTCCCATCATGGGTGAGCAATGTACGTGTTTTGTGTGTGCAATCCCTTTGTTCCTCTCACCACTCAATAATTTTGAGGATGAAGGGGTTGCAAACACAAAACAAGTACATTGATATCCCATGATGGAAGATAGCACATGATGACACACCGTGTGCATCATAAAAATTTCTTGGTAATGAAAAAACTTGTAACTAAAATTTCAAGAAGAAGGAAACTTCACAAGGAAATGAAAAACATGATTGATGTTTTTAGGCAAAACGTTATTATATTCTGCCCAAAGCAACAATCATGTTCTTCATTTCCTGTTGCATGGAGTCCAGGCGAGGTAGCATGCTGTGAAATTGTTTACGCATCTTATCAATTTGGCCATTCCACAGCATTATCTGGCCAATCAGTCTTTGGGCACTGTCGGTGGTGAATGGCTCTGCCGCTTGGCTTTCCACAACCAGAAGCTCACCTAAAATGTGTGAAAAAAACAAGGGTTAAAATATGCACACCTAAATACATTACCTTACGCTGGGGTGTCAGTCACTCACTTGGTGGGGTTGAAAGTTCGCACACTTCCTCCACCTCTCCTTCCTCCAGCTCGTCAGGTGGGCATGGTCTTGGGCTGGAGCTTGGGCTATCTTCAGCCTCAGGCTGGTGACTTGGGGGGGTCCTGGGATCCTTGGACTGTTGTCTGAGTCTTTTCTCCCCTATGGTAAGTCAACAAAAGGTATAGTTAAAACACAGTGTTATTTTATATTTTCAAAAATAATCTGAAACGTTGGTTAGGAGTTATGGACAATTGCCTTTTTTTGTCCTCAAAAAATTAGAAGACAGGATGAACATTCCCTCTGAACAACAATTCTAAACAATACACATTTTCATGCAAGTTTCACAGATGCAGATACCTCAATGATCTCCTATGTGTATTACCCCTCTAAAATTTCTTTATGGTCACTTAGTACACTAGTGCTCATGAGTCCAGATGTGGAAGCAGCTGCTGTGTCCTGTCCTTACATTACACTGAATCATTTTTGAAGAAGCATTATATTTTCCAACACATCTACACCACATCCACAAATTATTGGAATAAGAAAAATTAACAAGACATAAATGTATATGTCCAACCCTGTACCATCGTATTTGGCGAAAAAAAAAAAAACGTAAATTTCTTTAGTATCATATGTCTTTTACAAAGAACGGTCTTTACGAACGATGCTGTATAAACGAAAAAAATATGGATAAGCATGCAAGCTAAGTATCTCAATAGGAAAACACAACAAGTACTTACTTTTTTAAGCAGCTTCTTTATTCGCAAATATTGTTCTGGCTCCCGACTTTTGATGTCAGACCATCGCTTCCTCAATTGTTGTTTAGACCGTTTTGTGCCAAATTTAGCTTCTAGAGCGGTGACAACTGAGGACATTATTTTGTCCTTACGCATATTCGGTCGTGTGTATGGTCCTTTTTTGCCATCGTAGTCCTCCCTTCTCAATATGGACACCATCTCCACCATCTCTTGAAAAGCCATGTTGGTGGCCTTATATCTCCTTCGGGATGTGGATGGTTGTGGCTCCGGGCTTTCCTCTGCGCTACTTCCACTGATTCTCTCCACCATCTTTCTCTATCTACTCCCACTGCGCAATGAAGAGTGAAGGGGCGGGGACAAATCGTACTAAAGAACGTCAGGGGCGGGCGACGCAGGCGGAGCATGACACATGCGCAGTGTATATAAAGCTATTATGATGGCCTACATATGTCCGTGCGGAAGAAGCGAGCATCAGAAACGAAGGTAAGATTAAACATGGGGGTGTGTGTGTGTATATGTGTCCCCTAGATTGTTCACAAAATAATCCTGGGAGTTCTGACTGACATTACAGTTTTGATCTTGTGTCTTGTCTTTCAGCAACAATGAATCCCTTTAAAGAGGCAGATTTTTTGTCGCGATTTATTGACCTATATCAGGAAAAAAAAACCTGTGGGAGGTCAAACACCCACTATATTACAATAGAGATGTAGGGAAGGCAACACTGGGCACACTTTTAGAATTTGTGAAGACTCGAGTCCCCAGGCAGACCTCAAGTTTGTGGACAAGAAAATTGGTATCTTGCGAAACATGTACAAGCGGAAACACAATAAAATCCAGGAGTCGCTCAGATCCGGTGCAGTAGCCGACCAAGTTTATGTACCCATGTTGTGGTACTACCACAAAATGTGATTCCTGGATGACCAGACAGAAGCCAGGCAATCACTTTCGACCCTTCCCCCCCACCCTTCCCTCCAGCCTTCCCCCCACTCTTCCCTCCAGCCTTCCATCCACCTCCACCGCAGCTGAGGAGTCCCAGGAAGAACTGGGCCTTTTCATCCCTGATGAAGTGGATGCGCCCAGCTTCAGCCAGGTATCCTTTTTTGTGGAATTTTGATTGTGTAAATGTTATTAATGATGTTAACGTGTTAAATTTTGAAGTGCTTAATAAAAAATTACTTCATCACAAATATTAATATGTAGACATATCACTAGACAGTAGTGGCCAAAAATATACTTCTGCATAGGTGTGTGCAGCCTCTTGCATTAGGGTGTGCACCCCAAAGCTCAAATACATGTGTATATCTACTGATGGTGTCAGTAGGGCAGTGGACAGTGTAATTTTGTTTATTTTCTTTGACAAAAAATAATTTGCTTTTGTAACATTTTTTTGGGGATGAAATATCAGTGTTCTAAACAGGAGGGAATATGCACAACACAAGGTGATTAGGGTGTGCCCAGGCACACCTGGCACACCCTGTGGGCACGCCTATGTACTTCAGATATTGTTGATCACCTGAAATAATGGTGGTGTCAAATAGATAGCCTTTACTATTTGTGGAGAATTATATTTGCAAGTCATGAGCTGAACATTGTGTGTGATTGTGTAACACAAAATTACAACTATGTACCTTTTTTTGACACAGGATGACCTCAGCCAGGAGGAGACCTTGACCAGTGGGAGAGAGGAGGAGGCCTTTGCCCGGTGGGAGAGAGGAGGAGGCTGTGGCTGGGCCAAGTAGAAGCCACACGGAGTGTCAGGTGCCTCCCCTCCGCATTCTCACCAAAAGGCCCAAGATAATGACCCAAACTGGGGAGGAATCCCTAGCCCTCATACGTGAAGCAAGCCAAATCCTGAGTACACCACCCAATGCAGAGGAGGCGTATGGGACATATATGGCCACCAGATTGCTGGAATTGGAAAAGGGGCAAAGCCTCCTCTGTGAGGGTTTGATTTTTCAGGCCTATCAGAAGGGCTTGAGAGGGGAGCTTACTGCTACCACGTATCTGGCCGATGAAGCCACTCCTCCTCCTCCTCCTCCTGCCCCAAGTACACCACCAGAGGCCCAGCCTCTGAGGAAGGCAGCAGAGAAGCGTGGAGGGAAGGCTGCAGAGAAGCGTGCAGGGAAGGCTTCACGGAAGAGTCAAAAGTGATTGCCTGGCTTCTGTCTGGTCTGACTGTGCTCCCTGTGCTTACTAGTCGCAAGATATCAATTTTCTTGTCCTAATGTCCTAAAACTTGATGTGTGTCCTGGGGGACGAAAGGCTTCACAGATTCTAAAAGTGTCTCCACTGTTGCCTTCCTAATTTTTTTTTAACAAAAATAAATGGATTTTTTGGTTACCTTACATTATTGACTATGTGTTTTGATTCCAAAATGACATTTTGTTTGGGAGTAGGCAGGTACAGGTCAAAAAGACTATGGGGTTGATTTAATAAAAGCAAATAGACTGTGCACTTTGCAGAGGGCAGTTGCCCTCTGCAAGTGCAATTGCTCCAGAGCTTAGGAAATAAGGTAAGGCTTGACTTTGCAAAGAGTACACAATCCTGTGCAAGGAAAATTCAAAAAACAGCATTTTTGCTTGCACATGATTGGATGATGGAAGTCAGCAGAGCTTCTGCTCATTTACTAAGCTCTGGAGCAACTGCTCTTGCAGAGGGCAACTGCACTTTGCAAAGTGCACAGTCTTTTTCCCTTTAGTAAATCAACTCCTATGCGTGTTTTTGCCAAAAGGCTAAACCATTTCTAAAATCAAGTGAAAAGTACTAGTGAAAAGTTCACTTTAGAAATTGCACAGCAAGTGCACTTGTTGGAAGTGCAGTCGCTGTAAATCTGAGGGTAAGAGCTGAAATGAGGGGAAGCTCTGCTGATTTTATCATACAATCATGTGCAAGAAAAAGTTTTTTTTGGGGGGGGTTCCTTGCATGTGCCCCTCGGATCCACAGCGAAGGCACTTCAAAATGCTCTTTCTGTGCAATTCCAAGTAGAGTTTGCACTTGTAGTGAAAAATTAATTTGCCTTTGGAAAATAAACCCCCCTATGTCTAATTAACAAGGGACACCAACCTCATTAAGGTTCATTAAAACAACACAAAATATTAAGGTTATTGTGGTAACTTGAAAATACAAAAATAAAATAAACCAAAAAAATGTTTGTATAATTTAGCACACATTGTAAAATAGATAGGTGTTGAAATCAATAAAAAAAAAAGATGAGTCCAAAATCTAATTTGATACTTTATTTATGGAGATCTGGCTTTTTAAAAATATCATATTAGTCATGGCATGAGGATAAATCATGAATAAAGTAGTTTGTGAGAACTCTGTGTGAATATAAAGCAGAAAAACAACTTCATTCCTCTCGCATTATAAATAAAAAAAAGCACTGTATTAAAAGATCACAGAAGAGGAATATGCTAACTTCAATACGAAGGCTAGTTTTACCATACCGAGCGCTTCTGTCTTGTAATTGCTTCAGAGCATGCGTCAGTTTGAGTTCGTCGGACTAGCACACAGACGACCGGTTTGTCTGCTAGAAAGAAGAGTCCGTCAGATAGATTTAAAACATGTTTCAAATCTAAGTCCGTCCAACTTTTGAGCAAACAAAGTCCGCTGGAGCCCACACACGATCGAATTGTCCGACGAAATCCAGTACGCCGGACCAAGTCTGCCGTAAAGTCCGCTCGTGTGTACGCGGCATAGGACTTCCACTATACCCGACATGCTCCTGACATTGAACTCAATCCTCCCCTTTACAGGTAGCAAAACAATACATAATATATGTGGGTATTAGAATAGGGCGAGATCCATCCTCTTTGTACCACCTCAACTATTCCCCCATTTTTGACAGGATCAAGCGTGAACTGGAAGCATGGATGACTCTTCCCATATTGTTTTTCGGAAGATGCCATCTATATAAGATGGTCTAATTTGCCAGATTGCTTTATCCTTTACAAACACTTCCCTTATTGCTCAAACACAAGGACATTCAAAATCTTAACAAGGCCCTGATGGCTTTTTTGTGGAGAACCAAGACACCTCATATTGCTAAACATAAATTGCATCTTCCGAAACACAAAGGAGGAGTGGGACTACCTAACCTCCGCCGATGCAACCTTTCATGCCTCCTTAGACAGGGCATGGACTGGTTATTGCATAGGTCCATGTACTCCAACTATGCCTTGGAGGCAGCCTTGGTCTCTCCCCTCAATCTATCTGCAGTGCTTCATTCTCCACTCAAGATTTTGCCATCTCACTTGAGAAGCAACTCTTTGATTCAAGACACTGTGGTGGCATGGAGGGAGATATGCAAGGTTATGGGGGTACCTTATACTATCTCTAACCACCTTCCAATACAAGGTAATTCTCTGTGCCTTGCAGGAATGACACATGAAGTATTTATAACGTGGACTTCCCTGGGCTTAACCCGTGCAGCCTCCTTGCTCTACCCAGGCACCTGCAACATCCAAACGTTTCAGGAGGTTTCAAAGCAATACCATCTATCCCCACACCACTACTTCTACTATTACCAACTGTTGGCTTTTGTTAAGTCCTAACTAGGCCAAGCACATACTAAACTGGCACACCCAGTGGTTGACAGAGCAGTGCAACAAAAAGCTTACTCCATCTCGATACTATACTCGCAAATCCTGCAGCACACTACGTCGTCCATAGGGCAATCACTCGGGAAAGCCTGGACTAAAGATCTTCCTGAATTGGAGGACACCACCCCAATCCTGGAAGGATATAAGACAATATGCAAGATCATAAAATAGTAATAAGGGGGTAGTGGCTGCGCTGTAATGGGGGGGGGAAGGGGGGGAAGGAGTGGGGATCGACAGGGGGGTAGGACTATGCTAAAAAATAATAAAAATCATGTGACCGTGGTGAAATAAGGCAAACTCAACTATGGGTGTATAATCAAATAAAATTAGAATATAAAAATGTAAGCACAAACACAATATCTGTATATATATAAAATAAATCCTCTGAAGAAGTCACGTGACGTGACGTGACGATACGCGTCAGGAGCACGGGACGCTGCCACACACTAGCTGAACGTGACGAGCTCGGCGCTCGTGGATGTTTTACCCCCCAGCTGTTTTTAAATGTAAGTGTACGAGTTTTAGAGATATTTTAATAAAGTATGTGTTAGACGGGATTATGCTATGTGCGGTTTCTGTTTTTTATATACCGCACTAAACAACTCTGCATAACGGGTGGTGGATTTGAAAGCGGGGAGAGTCCCTCAGATGATTCAGAACTTGGGACTATACGAGCTCGGCGTTCGTGGGTTGAGGCGTGCGCTCATTGACTAAAAGTGAGTGCAAACCCCCCTCTCCTCTCTCCCACCTGTGCCTCTAAACCAAACGGTATCATACTATGTAGCATTCGCTCTTTGTTTTTTCATATATGATACACGGCAACATCAATCAACGTTATCTGCGGTATTGCTGAACTCCCCCGCCTGTGGAGCTTCTTTGGCATATGCTGTATACCTTACAGCCGTAAGGTAAGGGGCCTGGGAACACGAAGGTGCCCCCACCTGTCAGCACACTGGTTTCTTCCTTTCCCCTGATTCATTCAACATCGTATTCACATCCAGGATTGTTAAATTTGGTGGTGGGGCTGCTGTCAGTTTGTGTCATTTTTTACTATTATCATTTTTTATTTTTATGGTATTTTTTTCGCCAAGTGTTGGCGGGACACCAACACCAATCACTGGGACTACTGTTTATGGACACCTTTTTTCACTTTGTATTCACATTATTATTTCACGTGTGGATTTATTTGTTGATTATTTTATATTTTTGCTATAGACAAGGTTCTAGCAATGTTATTGGAGGTATTTCTTATGTTATCACGATAGACTTTGGATTTATGCCTTTTTCCTAGTAGATTCACCTATCTTTGCATATGATTTTTGCTAATACTGATTCCAGATATGCAAGATCATAGTCAATGGGCAATGGAGGGAGACCCAATTCAAAATTATGCATAGGGCATTTATACCAGCCCTGATGGATTGTGTCAATCCCTTTCTGGCAGTCTGTCCCCGGTGCAGTGGTAGTAGGCCGACATTTCTACACCGTTTCTGGACTTGTACACCATTTCTGTACTATTGTGACCAAATAATTCAATACATCTTTGGCATCACATCCACAAGACTGCCTAAAGATCCGGTGATTTGTCTGTTTAGCTGCTCTTCTCCTACCGTTTCTAACTCCCTGAAAAATGGAAAACCACTATCCCTGACCCCATGAATGCATCTCTGTCTTCTAACAGCCAGAAGGGTCCTTCTATGGTCCTGGACCTCTACTCACAGCCCATCATTCTCCATGGTAAAGAAAGAGCTTAAAACACTTATTTACCTGGAAAAGCTGGATACTATACTACAGAACCTTGTGGCCACCAAGCGCTCCTTCACCCGGTGGAAAGTCTTTATAGAATACTCTTTCTTACTGACGGAAATCCAACAACTCATGGTCACCTTCAAAAACACCAGGTATGGTAAGGCAAACTAAAACTACCTGACTCCGAACCCAACTTGGGCAATGAACCCCCTCACCCTTATGGAATGCTGTTTGCACCCATCTAATGGGTTTGCCATCAATCCTTACTCTTTTCTTGAATTTTTTTGTACTATATTCACTAGTTAGGAGTCCTTATAAGGTGTATATAGATATATTTAGCATTACCGTGCAGCTGTATTTGATGGATTTATCCCTGTCCCCTAAGTCTGTACTTTATTTATTTGGTATGGATTACATTTTATTCTGATATGTTGTTTTTCTTGAACACTGATGTACTATGGTAAACCCGAATAGAATTTCTTTAAAAAAAAAGAATAGCAATTACATGAAGCCATTTATTATCACATAGTTTTTTGGATCCTTTTTAACTCATATTGATAACAGAAATCACCCACATGTCCCTGATAAAAATTTTACATACCCTGGAATGTTTGGCCTTGGTACAGACATAGAAGGTGGCACACACAGATTAAAAAGGCAATTAAAGGTTAATTTCCCCCATTTGTGGCCGTTTAATCTGTTCCCGGCCACCGCACACCGATATACGTTGGCAGAATGGCACCGGTGGGCAAATGGGCATACCTGTACGTCCCGATCACGCCCCCCGTGCCCATGGCGGTCGGGTTCATTAGGGGAGTGATCAATCTCCAGGCCAGACCAATGATTTATTGTCTGGACCTGGTGATCGCTCCTAACGTATGAAAACCTTCCCCTGCCTGTGTAAGTGTAAACACAGACAGGAGGAAGTGATGCCATTTCTCCTCGTGGGGTCTTTTCGATTCCAGTGAGAGAGAGAGGACATCTAACTGTAAGTTTCACCAACAGTACACTGACATCATCGCACATAGGTACACTTTCCACCCCCTGATCACCCCCCAGATCGCCCCCCCTTCACTCCCTGTTATTGTGTCACCAATTGCAGTTTTCCGATTTTTCACTGATCACTGCATTGGTATCATTTGTGACTGAAATAAGTGTTAGGGCAGTTAGTATTAGACCCCATTAGGTCTAGGTTACTCCCTAATAAAGATTTAACCCCTTGATCACCCCCAGTTAACCCTTACACCCCCTCTCACCAGTGTCACTAATCAATCGCTGTATTTGTGTCACTGGTGATGCTAGTTAGCCAGTTAATTTCACTGTCAGGTCTTTATAGCCTCAGGTACCCCCATATACTAACCTAATAAAGGTTTTAACCCCCTGATTGCCCCTAGTTAACCCTTTCACCCCCTGTCACCAGTGATCACCGTATTAGTTTTACGGGTGATGCTGGTTAGTTAGATGGTTTTTTATAGCATCAAGGCACCCACCGTATATTACCCAATAAAGGTTTAACCTCCTGATCACCCGGTGGCTGATATCAGTTAGCTTTTAGTGTCAGTCAGATTCTGCGTCGCCCCAGGCAGCGTCAGATTAATGCCAGTAGTGCCCTAACACCCACGCACGCACCATACACCTCCCTTAGTAGTATAGTGTCTGAACGGATCAATATCTGATCTGATTAGCGCGTGGAAAACGTCAAATACCCTTTTAAAGGAAGCCACAAACTCAGGGTAGCTCAAGACAACAGGTTTTTGCGTCTATCATAGAGGGTTTTCCCAGGCCAAGGCTCTCTTAGAAAGCAAAGATATCACAAAACCTACTTTCCTTCTGTCTGTGGGAAATGCCTGGAGCAGTATCTCAAAGTATATCTCAAGTTGAGAAACCCTCTGCATTGAACTGGATCGCCCCCAAATCGCTGGGGAAGCGGAGCGGAACCAGACATACCTCTTATAGAGGTAATACTCGAGACGGGTGCCTGCACAGAGACTGGAGCAGCAGCAGGGTCGGCCTGCAACATAGGTCGTACCGGGGTGGCCACAGTGGGAGATTCCAGGTAAGCTGTGCAACTCAGGAGAATTTGTAATTCCATGGCAAACTGATCCATGCAGTGATCCAGTTAATCTAATCTGGAAAAAATATTACCAACAAGTGGATTGACTGCATCTTTTGAATTCATGGCCTTCTCCTACTGTCAGAAACCATTAAATCAGGCCAAGACAGAAGTACAGTTAAATCACACTTGTTTAATAATAAAAGTAAAAAGAACAAACATAGTCAAAACATAGCGAAAGTTCAGCAATCCATTCAGGAACGGATAGTCAACCAAGCCAGAAGTCAGGGATCAATGTAGTGGAACAGCAAGCAGGATCTGGAGCCAGAAGGGATGTCAGCAAAGCAAGTCTTGAACAGGATCGCAGGAGATAGTTTCTGTAATGTGACCAAGGCGAAGGCAGACTGATGAGCAGGATATCATAAACAGTTGAGTAACTGTGGAGGGATAGGAGCTGGCAGTTAGCCAACAGCTGAGCCGCCAGCTCAGAGAAGGAAGGGCTGAGCCCAGCCCTGGCAGGGAGAGATGGCGGATTTCAGCTTCCAATTTCGTTATGAGGGGTCTAACATTGGTTTCAGTCAGGGCAGAGGTGTTGGGGGTTAGTGTGATACCTAGATATGTTATACCCATGGAGGACCACAAGTAGTGGAGTTCCTGTGATAGTAGTTGCTGTTAGTAGGGACACCTAAGTTGAGGGATTTAATGAAGTTTACGTTGTAGTATGAAATTGAGCTAAACTGTTGAAGGATCTGGTAGACACAACATAGGGATTGGGATGGGTTAGTTAATAGTAATATAACCTCATCTACAAACAGATGTATAAAGTGAGGCTTATCACGGAAATTTAAAACCAGTGACTAGGGAGTGGGAATGGACAGACTCCGCTAAGGGTTCAATCAGCAGATTAAAAAATCAACAATGAATGTGGGCAGCCCTGAAGAACAAGAATACAATGCAAGCATGGAAGACAAGATCAGACCATGGAAACTAAATCTCCAATGCACTCTCTCAAACACCTTCTCTGCATCCATAAAAAGCAGCAGAGAAGTAATTTGAGTGCATTCGGCATAGTCTATAATGCTCAATTAATGACGGGTGGCGTCAGAGTCCTGTCTCCCCTTAGTGTTAAGCCTGTCTTCCCTAAGCCTGTTTGATCAGGTCCAGTGAGGTTAGGCATAATAGTCATAAGACAATCTTGCCAACAATTATGCATATAAGTTAATATCGGCATTTAAGAGGGAAATATCACACAGTAAGATGATAAAATGGCTGTCTAGATCGATGATTAATGTATGAAGCGTGAAGTGTTCCTGATTGCTATTAACACCTGTTTCTTTGAGGTAAAGGTGGAAAAGTATACATGCTGGAAATCCTTGTGCTTAATTGTAGAAACAGCATCAGATTGAAATTGTGTCTCTTGGACTGCTAGGATATCAGTCTGAAAGGATAATGCTTCATGCCAAAGAGAAGATCTTTTGGTTGGGTAACTGAGGCCACAGGTATTAACTGACATTAGTGTTATCATCATGGGGGTAATAAAGGGGATGATAGGAAGGTAAACAGACTCATGAGTATTTCTGAAGAGCTGGCACTCAGAGATGCACAGGCACTGTGATATATCAGCGAGATGTTATGATGAAACCATAGTGAGGTTATGGATACTGCAACAGACTCGTTGAAGAGTGAATACCCTAGAAATTAGGTTAAAATCAGAAAAAAAGAACAGTCAAGCCAAGTGAAACAAAAGAAAACATAGTGAAATCCTGACTGCAGGTCCATCAGAGGAACCATGCAGGTAAGTAAAAAGGAAGGTTCTGCAAAAACAAGGAGCAGAAAATCTGCAAAACTTCATGGAGATCAGAATAAGGTAAAGGTGTGAAGAAAAATGGACTTCATGGGTACTCCAGGAGCAGAAAGACCATAATGTAGTGGTATATGTTGACCCGTGCAAGGGTCATGGTCTAGACTAGAGCCTTCAGAAATACAATGTTTGTGAGAACGCTTATGAGAGACCACTTGCCAGTCCTCTGAGACTGGAGAGGGAACGAGCCAGGTCGCAGCAGATGACAGGTGGTCTAATAGTATATTCCAGGAATGGAGGAGCTTGATGCCATCTTTCACAGTTGTGATGGAAGAGGTAGGGCCATTACGTGTAACGGTCAATGTGGCAGGTTATTTCCATTGATAGGTAGTAGAGTGGTTCCTCAATGATTTAGCAACAGTGTCAAGATTTTTTTGTCACCTCAAAGTATGTGCAGAGAGATCTGATAGCGCTTAGAGGTTCAAAGCCAGTTTTGGGAAGCTGATCTTTCTTGCGGAATGCTGCCTCTCTTTTACAATTTATCTGGAGGAGGATTTTTTGTGGTACGTTAGAGGGAAGAAATGGCAGTTTAGGTACCC
Organism: Aquarana catesbeiana; assembly: GCF_042186555.1. Lineage (NCBI taxonomy): Eukaryota > Metazoa > Chordata > Amphibia > Anura > Ranidae > Aquarana > Aquarana catesbeiana. The sequence goes on from NC_133326.1 coordinate 307,815,535, forward strand.
TTTGGACTCTATCATTATTAGGGTCCGCAGATGTGAGGGATGGTAGCAAAATTTCACTCAGATGTGAGTAATGGTAGCAAAATTTGGAATAGCACACGGGCCTAATGTGGCAGTTGAGATCAGGTTACCATCTCCCAGGGATGCTGCAGATCTTGAGGTTGGTATGTCTATCTTCTTCTATTGGCAATTTTATCTTTAATCCAGGAATGGCTCTTATGTTCATCATATGCATCTACCAGGGTATTAAAAGAATGAGCAAATTCTCCCATTTTTGCCTTTTACATATCCTACATGATTTCCAAGTCCTGAACTTCCGCAAAAACTCTGTGTACACAGGAGAAGAGGGTCTGCTTATAGGGAGGCTCTGAGGTACAATAACATATCATTTAGGGTTGTATCAGTGACAGGCAGGCCTTGGGTAGAAAATGTAGCAATGGGATCTTCTGTGTTTGGTGTGACAGGCAGAGGGGTGTTTAAAGCACTTACCTCCATTGAGAAAGCAGTATCATCTGCATCACAGGAGTCCCTGCATGGCTGGAATTTTGCAGGGCTCCTTGTGGAGGGTGTCAATGTGCCTGATTCATTCTGGTGCCTTGAACTTAGTGGGAGAATGGCATCGGGTTTTGGTGAGCTTGGTGGTGTGGCCACTAGAAGACTAGCGGTGGCTGCCGCTGGTTGTCTCCCACCGCCATTTTGGAGAGGCCTCTTTCTCACCAGCTGTAAGAACCCTTACAATTTCTTGTGTGGCTAGGCTTTCCTGTGGTGGCAAGGCGTGTCGGGTGGTGCAGTGAAGCTGCAGGTACCGGGTGAAATAACTCAAGTGGCTACGAGGCTCCAAGGAAGACAATAGGCTCATTGGCTGGAGGACCAGGTCTCCTATGCGGCCAAATCGGTAGCCATGTTCCCCCTGGAGCAGTGTTTTTCAAAGCACTGACATTTAACATGGAAGATGGTTTTAAATTCTGGCAAATTACTTTTCCCTTCTCGCTTATATTTAAAATAAATGGTACACAAACCCCTCCAAATGTCTCCCAAAATATTTGGAGGTCTGCGCATTATTTTTTTATCTTTAAAAAAAGCTGACAATGAAATGTAATTTGTGGCAATATAAATTGGAGATCATTTTTTCTTTGTCAATGTCACTTTTGCTGTTGTACATCCTACAGCTACAATGAATTGCACATTATACAGCTAGAATGAAAAACAAAATGAGTAGAGTTTTTTATGGATTTTAAGGGGAACCTCACACACAATAAAATGCATGAGATCTCCCTAAATATTGATACCAGACTGGTAGTCCAAGTATGCAGCTTCACTGGCCATACCATGTCACTTGCTTTCAACAAGGTGTCTGACAAAACATCTTGTCCCCATGTTGATGAGGACACTGACCTCTTCCCCACAACCCTGGGCAGTGGTTGTGGGGGGGGGGTCTATGGAAGGGGGCTTATCAGAATCTGGAAGCCTCCTGTAAAAATTAGGAGACCTTATATACTGCTACCTCATGCCCCCATGTGCATGAGTAGGAAGTGCATAGTACCCCTACTCATTCATTAAAAGTAACATTTAAAAAAATATGATGCTTGGCTCCCATAAAACAGTGGGCTGAAGGGGGAAAAGTATGCTCATTCCTACTCATAGCCAAATCACTATCTCATCCCTACTAATTACCAGCACATCTTTAACCCTCTGAACCCTGAAAGGAGTTTTTTTTTAAACAAGACCAAGGCTTGGCTGCAGGCAATGCTCACGGACAGATCCTAAAACACAAGATTTCTGACTACATTGGGTCCAGGGCTGACGTAGACACTCTCAGAAAAGAGGATTCCATGGACTATTGGCTTTCCAGGCTAGACCACTAGAGTAATCTAGAGGTTCTTGCTTCCCTGCAGCCAGTGTGCTGTCTAACAGAGCCCATCTGGAGCTAAAAAAAAGCAGCTACACTATAACCATTCCCAAGTCCAGCAGTTAGAACCCCACTTTGTCCAAGTTGTTGGCACTACAACTCCTCCCATATAATTTAGTAAAATTTCCTGGCCTGGATGTCCCAAAAGTAGGAGATTCCCAGCAATCATTTTTTTTAGTTTGTATTGTTTTTTCTTGTTTTTAAGATTTTAGTTTTATTTTTTGACATTTATTTATTTTTGTTTTTTTTGTTTTTGGTATTTGGCCAAATTCTGTGTGCTGCATTCCCTCCCACATAATCTAGCGAAAAGTTCCAGGCCTGGGAACTGCTCCAGTTCCTGGCCCCATTGCAACTGAAAAGAGCAATTGTTATGCCCCGTACACACGGTCGGACATTGATCGGACATTCCGACAACAAAATCCATGGATTTTTTCAGACGGATGTTGGCTCAAACTTGTCTTGCATACACACGGTCACACAAAGTTGTCGGAAAATCTGATCGTTCTGAACGCGGTGACGTAAAACACGTATGTCGGGACTATAAACGGGGCAGTAGCCAATAGCTTTCGTCTCTTAATTTATTCTGAGCCTGCGTGGCACTTTGTGCATCGGATTTGTGTACACACGATCGGAATTTCCGACAACAGATTTTGTTGTCGGAAAATTTTATAGCAAGCTCTCAAACTTTGTGTGTCGGAAATTCCGATCGAAAATGTGTGATGGAGCCCACACATGGTCGGAATTTCCGACAACAAGGTCCTATCACACATTTTCTGTCGAAAAATCCGACCGTGTGTATGGGGCATAACAGTGCAACTTGAAACATTGCAACTAAAAAAAACTAATGGATTTTTTTTAGGAGACCGAAGATGAAAGAAATTTACATATTTGCACCACAGCTATTAAGCCTGTATGGTTCAGAAAATGATGTGGCAAAAAATGTTACAGTTTAGTGTGATTGATGTTAAAGCAGCCTTTAGTTTATGCAATAGTGGAAGGAAAGAAAATTGCTTGATTCCCCCATCAACACAGTCAGTGTTGATAGCCGAATCCCTCCTTCAGCGCTTTTGTCTTCTGCGCAGGGGGGAGCCTTCGCTGCCTGCTATAGCCACCAGCAGTGATCACATGAACAAAATCTGACAGGCTTGATGTACTGAAATCAATTGATGGACTGATTTCAGTACAACCAGCCTGCCCATAGATGGATCAACTCTAAGCCAGTCCTGGCTGAACTGGCTGAGATTTGATTAATCTATGGCAGACTTAAGCCTATGCGGACATCCAGCTGGAAATAAAAAAATTGTTTCCTGATTCAGAGCCTGAAGAAGGAAAACTTTTACAGTTTTTCACCACACACCACAGTTATTAAGCCTTTTTGGACAGGCTACAGATTCTTGGGGATTAGAAAAAAATTAGAGTCTATTCATTTCTAATTGAAAAAAAATGCACATATTTGCAGTACATCTTTTAAACCTTAATGTTTCCGCTATTTTGGAAAAAAAAGCAAGCACCTTTTCTAGAAAGAAAAAAATATCCTTTTTTTACAAGACTGAGACCCGGTTCACACTTGTGCGATGCGAGAACACCGCCAATGTACTGCGGGTTCCCGCATTGCACCGACTCTCATGTCAGTTCACACGGGGGAGTGTCAATACATTGGTAATGACACCCCCAGTTCAGCTTGCATATCGCACTGCGAACTGACAGATCAGACATCAATCGGATCACATATGTGTGAACAAACATGCAATCCGATTCTGGTCCGAACAGAAAAAAGGGTCCTGTGTGTGTTTGGACCGAATGTGGTGCGATATCAGCCATACTATCTGTATGGCTGATATCACACCGCACAGACATTGCATGTAATGTGAACAGCAGTGCGCTGCAAATTACATGCGATGTCTGGCATCCCACAAGTGTGAACCTAGCCTGAAGATGGAAACATTTTCCAGATTTGCAACACAGATGTTATGCCTGTAAGGGCAAGTTGTGATTTTTAAGCAACTGAGCATGCATATTGCACCTAAAACAAAAAAAAGAGCATTATTTTATATAAAATGTAAATATAAATATTGAACATAATTGCACCATACTTTTCTGGCCTTCATTAGAAGATGCCACATATTTTGAGAGAGAAATTAAGCAGATTGCATCCACAATTGGTTTAACAGATTTCCTGCTAATCTTGTAATCCTTTTTGGCAAAGTATTTTTTTCTGATAGAGAAAACAAGTAGATTGCAGCTAAATATAAGAATATGTTTTCTTTCTTTTTTCCAAGAATGAATCAAGGTGATTGAGTTTTTGCATAGACATAATATAAATATTACACATATTTGCTTTAGAGAATCTTATAGATTATGTCTGTTTAAAATATGCTGAAAATATTACCTAAAACTGCATTGTTTTAGATACAAGTTTTTCAAAATTACACATACTGTATTTGCAGAACAGAATTCCAATCTTTTATAAATATGTGGCACATTTAATCAGCTTTTTTTTAGCCAGAAATGTGCATAATAAATGTGTTTTCTAGAAAGACCATATATGAAAATTTTATGGAACAGCTAAAAAATAATTTCATATACAGTATTTTAATGACAGCTAATCAGAGGACTAGTACTATTTCAGTATAGTAAATTAAATGAAAGTCTATCTCAGTGGCGACCCATGCCTTGTGGGCGCATGGGTGCTGCCCCTGCTGCTGCCTTCCTATCCATACGCCCGACCCCTTTCAGGTGCCGGATTCAAGTACACTAGAAATATTAATGCAAAACACAAGATGTAAAAAATATACAATCTTTGCAGTGGTAGAAAGTACAATTGCAATGAACACCAATGAGCCCAGTATGAGATGGTGGCAGGCCTAGAGTGGTGGCAGTTAACAGAGCCAGGCCTGCAGTAGTACAAGGTGGTCTTATGGTTGCTGATGTGCTCATAGGGGAAGGAGATAGGCAGAGTTTCCAACCGCACATTCATTTACTTTTGTAAAAAGAAGGGGTGTTTTTCTCCTACTCGTAAAAGTCCACAGACAGGTGCAAGCCCCAGAAAAAAGTTCCCTCTTACACTGGTAAATAAACACTGTACATGAGCAGTTCCAGAACCAGCTGATTCAAGTTCAACTAAGCTCCCCTTTCCTCATCCTTCCATTTCCCCCTCTCTCCCTATCTTTCTATCTCTCCCTGTCCCCTTTCTATCCCTCTACTCTCTCCCTTCTCCTTCTCCTTCTCCCCCCTTTCTCTCTCCTCTCTCTTCCCCCTCTCTTCATCGTTCCCCCCTCTCCCTCTTCTCCCCCTTTCTCTCCCTTTTGCCCTCCCTTCCTCTCCTCCCCCCTCTCTCCCTCCGCCACCCCTTAATTTTTTCCCCTACCTCTTCTCTCTCCCCTCCCCCACCTCCCTTTTTCTCTCTAACTACGTCTTCCCTGACCCCCCTCTTCCATCTCTTCCCCTCTGTTTCCTCCTCTTTCTTCTCCCTCTCTATCTCCTTGCTTTCTCTCCCTCCTCTCTATCACCTTGCTTTCTCTCCCTCCTCTAACTCCCCTCATCCCTCTCTCTTTTTCCTCAAGCCCTCCTCACTTCCCTTCTCTCTTCATCCTCCTTCTCTCTCCCCTCATCCATCATTCCTATAAAATATAGTATTTGGGGATGGTGATGTTAGAGTAGGTTTAACCTTTGAAGATATCATCCCTTATGTAAGGTACTGTATATAGATAATTGCAAAATAATAGGACTTTGGGGTTTATTTACTAAAGCTAGAGAGGGCAAAAGTAGTCACAATTCTGCAGAGAAACCAATCAGCTTCCAGGTTTTATTGCTCAAGCTTAATTAACCACTTGCCGCCTGCCCACCGTCAAATGACGGCTGGGCGGTGTGGCTCTTGTTCTGGGCGGACATCCAATTGACAACTTCCCAGAATGACAGCTCTTGCACGCCCCCCAGTGTGGCGATCGCCAGCGCTCTGTGTTGCTAGGATACAGCGGAACCCCGATCTGTGTAAAAAGCCATGACCGCGGCTCTTTAACCATGTGATCGGCTGTGTGACAGAGTGTGAAGAGAGGAGAGCCAATCAGCGGCATCTCCTCACAGGGGACACCTAGGTATGTAATCAGGTCACTGATCATTAGTGCCCTGATTACAATTAAGTGCCCACCAGTGCCAGCAATGTTTGCCCACCACTGCCAGCAATCAGTGCCAACCAGTGCCCACAATTGCCACCGATCTGTGCCCACAAGTGCCAGCAATCAGTGGCCATTAATGATGCCAATCAGTGCTGGTTAACAGTGCTACCCATCAATGCCCATCACTGCTGCCCATAAATGCCACCCATCAATGCCCATCAGTGACGCCTAGCCGTGCCGCCTATCTATGCCCAGTGCCCACCAGTGCTACCCTTCAGTGCTGCCTATCAATGCTCATCAGTGCCACATATCAGTGCCACCTATCAGTGCCCATAAGTGTGGCATATTCGTGCTTCCTCATCAGTGCCACCTAATCATTATCCATAAGTGCCACCTCATTAGTGCCCATAAGTGCCACCTCATCAGTGCCCATCAGTGCAGCCTATCAGTGCACATCAGTGCCGCCTGATCAGTGCCCATCAGCGAAGGAGAAAAATTACTTATTTACAAAATTTACTGACAGAAAAACTTTTTTTTCAACATTTTTGGTCTTTTTTTTTAGGAAAAAAAAAAAACAGGAGTGATTAAATACCACCAAAAGAAAGCTCTATTTGTGTGAAGAAAATATAACAATTTCACATGGTTACAGTGTAGCATGACCGCGCAATTGTCATTCAAAGTGTGACAGTGCTGAAAGCTGAAAAATGGCCTGGGCAGGAAGGGGGTGTAAGTGCCTTGTACTGAGGGGGTTAAACAAGCTGACATTAGAAGCTGATTGGTTTCTCTGCAGAATTATGACTACTTTTTCCCTATCTAGCTTTAGTAAAGAAACCCCATTGTGTATATAAATAAGGGCACAATACCGACCAACAATAGAAATGTAAACATTTTTTCAACAATTTATTCAAAATCTATTCATTAAAAAGACTTAAAACTATGTACCGTATATACTCGAGTATAAGCCAACCCAAATATAAGCCGAGGCAACAAATTTTACCACAAAAAACTTGGAAAACTTATTGACTCAAGTAAAAGCCTAGGGTGAGAAATGCGCAGCTACTGTAAGTGGTAAAGAGGGTCAGCAATGCCCATTTGCAGATTCACCATGCCCATTTGCATGCCTCACTGTGCCCATTTGCAGCCATAGGTCGCCCAAACTTCAAACTCTGTAGTTAAGGGTTCCTAGATGCCCCCTAGCTGCAGCCAAAATTTGGGGTCTCTGGATCCAAAGTGTCCCGAAATCATATTGGTGCAGATGGACACAGTTGACTGACTTTCGGGCCCCGTATCTCGGGGCCACTTGGTGCTAGGAACCCCAAATTTGGTGTGCAAACCCAGTGGAACTAGCACTACAACATATCTATGGGGTTCCTAGCACCAATTGGACCCGAGATACTGGGCCCCAAAGTTGGTTTGGAAAATTCAAGCACTTTTCTGCAGGAGAGAATGACATTTTCTGAACCGACTTTGGGGCCCCATATCTGGGGGCCACTTGATGCTAGGAACCCCAGCTGTGAATATGCCAAGGGGGGCACTTTCAGCACAAAAAAAATGTGCTGAAAAACTCAGCTTATACTCGAGTATATACGGTATATAAAAAGGTTGATGTCCCTATGGCCTTAAGATCAGATTGTAAAGGTTAAAGGGTCAACACGTTCTCAAGAGACCCAGCTTCAGCAGGACATGGGATCTCAATATAAAAGTGCAGTAACTAGAGATATATATCTATATATATAGATATATAGATATATAGATCTATATATCTATCTATATATATAGATATATCTATATATCTATATATATAGATATATATATCTATATTTATAGATATATATATATATACACACACACACACACACACAGTGCCTTGAAAAAGTATTCATATCCCTTGACATTTTCCACATTTTGTCATGTTACAACCAAAAACCTAAATTTATTTTATTGGGATTTTATGTGATAGACCAGCACAAAGTGGCACATAATTGTTAAGTAGAAGGAAATTATAAATGGTTTTCAATTTTTTTTACAAAAAAATATCTGAAAAGTGTGGCATGCATTTGTTTGCAGCCCCCATTACGCTGATACCTCTAAGATTTAGTGGAAGTAATTGCCTTCAGAAGTCACCTAATTAGTAATAGAGTCCACCTGTGTATGATTTAATCTCAGTATAAATACCGCTGTTCTTTGAAACCCTCAGAGGTTTGTTAGAGAACCTTAGTAAACACACAGTATCATGAAAGCCAAGAAACACACCAGGCAGGTCAGGAATAAAGTTGTGCAGATGTTTAAAGCAGGGTTAGGTTATAAAAAAATATCACAAGCTTTGAACATCTCACAGAGCACTGTTCAATCCATCATCCAAAAATGGAAAGAGTATGGCACAACTGCAAACCTACCTAGACATGGCCATCCACCTAAACTGACAGGCCGGGCAAGGAGAGCAATAATCAGAGAAGCAGCCAAGAGGCCCATAGTAACTCTGGAGGAGCTGCAGAGATGCACAGCTCAGATGGGAGAATCTGTCCACAGGGCAAATATTAGTCGTGTACTCCACAAATCTGGCCCTTATGGAAGAGAGGCAAGAAGAAAGCCATTGTTGAAAGAAAGCCATAAGAAGTCCTGTTTGCAGTTTACGAGAAGCCATGTGGGGAGACACAGCAAACATGTGGAAGAAGGTCCTCTGGTCAGATGAGACCAAAACTGAAGTTTTTGGCCTAAAAGCAAAACACTGTGTGCGGCGGAAAACTAACACTGCACATCACCCTGAACACAACACCCCCACCATAGAACATGGTGGTGGCAGCATCATGTTGCGGGGATGCTTTTCTTCACCAGGGACAGGGAAGTTGGTCAGAGTTGATGGGAAGATGGACGGAGCCAAATACAGGACAATCTTAGAAGAAAATCTGTTAAGAGTCTGCAAAAGACTTGAGACTAGGGCAGAGGTTCACCGTCCAGCATGACAATGACCCTAACCATACAGCCAGAGCTACAATGGAATGGTTTAGATCAAAGCATATTCATGTGTTAGAATGGCCAGACCTAAATCCAATTGAGAATTTGTGGCAAGACTTGAAAATTGCTGTTCACAGACACTCTCCATCCAATCTGACAGAGGTTGAGCTATTTTGCAAAGAAGAAAGGGCAAACATTTCACTATCTAGATGTGCAAAGCTGGTAGAGACATACCCAAAAAGACTTGCAGCTGTAATTGCAGAAAGGTGTTTCTACAAAGTATTGACTCAGGGTGGCTGAATATAAATGCATTGCCACACTTTTCAGATATTTATTTGTAAACAATTTTGAAAAACATTTATCATTTTTCTTCCACTTCACAATTATATACCACTTTGTGTTGGTCTATCACATAAAAATGTTAAGGGATGTGAATACTTTTTCAAGGCACCGTATATGTAAATTATTACTGAAAAAATTTCATACAAAATGTCAGAAATACATATCATATGACGATATCAAAATAGGAATAGGTAAAAGACAATGCATCTCTACCATACCCACTCTGGATAAAGAAGAAGATGAATAAAGAGGAATAAGAAAAACATAATAAAGAGATGTTTCACCTCTGGTGCCGTTGTCTAATATGACCTTTTTTGGCACAAGAAAAATAACTTAAAGAAATTAAATACCTCTTCGGAACTGACAGAATCTCTCCCCCATTGCCCTAGGCAAACCAGCTGCAGCACTGCATAACTGTGAAAGTACTTGGTACTATTTTGACTGAGCCTTTGCTTAGCCTCTTGAACCCTTGCTGGGGATTGGTGGTTCAAAAGATGACTCCCATGAAAAGGTCATTGAGGAGGAGAAAGAGATGGAGGTGTTTATGCTTTCACCATCACCAACTGTAACGATGTACACTGGCACAATCAGCTTCAATTGTGTGTTTTGCCCTGCACCCTTCCCAACTCCCTGGGGATTTACCTAGTGGGCTGTGAATGATATATATCATCCCTGCCCATGCTTGCAGGACCAGGTTCTGTGGTCAGGTGAACCTTCCTGTTGATTGTGCTGTTCAATGATGTGTTAACATTACCTTCCACGTGATGGTGGAGGGCTAAGATGGCCTTAAAGGCAAAGAAATGGCAGCTGTGAACCTGCCACTGTAGTACAGCACAGGCCAAAGATACACATAAAGATCTGAACCAACCAGCTGGAAAGGCAGGAGCTGTACATTTTTTTGCCAAGCTGACTTTGAGCCATTTAGCACAGGGTTGGCTAGAGGTGTAGGTTCTAGTAAGCATGCATGACTCCAAAAGTCCCATTAAGGAAACAATCCAGGATACATTGTGTGTCAGAGATCAATCAAAAAATTTCAAAGTGAGATTATTATATCCACACTCTGGAGTTACGCTGAATGTAATCTCAATAGGACGGCAAACACTGAGTGAGAGAATAAATAACTTGCCCGTCAGCTGTCGTTTAGTTTTCCCTATGTAATATTTTTGACAAGGACACTCCAACATGTAGATTACCCTTGTAGTAGAATAATTTATAAAGTTTTTAATCTGAAATTCGAAAACCTTTTACATCAAGGTTGGGTAAGTGGATCTGCAGTCCTTTGATCTCATTCACTGGGTTATTAAAATGTGCCCTAAGATTATCCCTGAAGTTTTTGTTATAGCAAATACCAGTGTTTTACATGTCTCACACAGCAACACTGACAATTGTGTTATTTATACCTGAAGGGCAAGTTATGTATTCTCTCATTCAGTGTTTGCCATCCTGTTGAGATTCCATTCAGCGGAACTCCAGACCATGGATATAATAATCTCACTTTGACGTTTTTTGATCGATCTCTGACACACAATGTATCCTGGATTGTTTCCTTAATGGGACTTTTGGAGTTATGCATGCCTACTAGAAGCTGCATCTATATAGGGTTTGGCCAATGTCACATAACCTGTATTGGTTGTTTTTTTTGGAACTTTTCAACCACCCGATGAGTGGCCCATACAGCTTACTCCAGGCCACCATTAGAATACAGGCTCATATGTGAGTGATGCATGAGTGAGCGGTATGATTGTACCAGCTGCTGTCACTGTAGACAATGTTGTCTGTTTTTAACTTTATCTGCCTGGGTGTTGGTGATGGTTTGTTTTAAATCCAGTCTTTTGTACATACTACATTTTCCTTAAAGATCCACTAACAAGCTGCTTAGTCCGCGGTAATTACTTAGGGTCTATCCACACTTTTTTCTCCAGTATTTTGCCCTTTATTACCTGGATTACACCCTGATTAGTGAGTCAGCAATTAGAGGATCGCTGTGTTTATCTTTGTAACCAGAATCGCAGCTTTCACATGATAGTAAGTTACAGGCAATCCCATTTTTGTTTGACTAGAGGTGTACTTATTCCATTCCAGCAGATTCAGAGAAACTTGCCTGATCAAGTGCTACAACTGGATATGGCAGGTGGGGATGGCGCAATCAGGGCAAGGTTGCAGTCTGCACTTGCTCCTTCTCTTCCTCATGTCTTTTCTTTGACCCTTTCACCATGCTGACCCCCTTTTCTACAAGAAAAGCCATAGGGTAAACCTTTGTCACCTCTTGAAGGACTTTCATCCTTCTTACTGGAGGTATTTTATGAGGAATCTTATATAGAAGGAGTAAAGGTGGAGCTGGAAGAAGGGAACATTTGCTGACAATTGTTAGCATTCAGGTGCTGCTCCCTACTAGCTGTGTGTTTAAAATGTGTGGTATTTAGTTATATGTTGAAGTTATTGGCATGCTTTATGATTTTGGCCTACTAGATTAACACTACTGTATCTGTCATTATTTGATGAGTATATACCATATCTCTTTATTTTTTTATTCTTTAGGCTTTGATGTTGTCTCCAAACTCTGAATAAAGATATTTACAATAAAATGTGTGTTTCTTCATACAGTTTGTATCCAAATGACCAATGATATTGCCACACTTGATACACTTTAGGTAGAGACCACAAATTACTACAGTGTGGTCTACAGTATGTGTTGAAAAACATGCACAGAGCTAAGATTTAGGGAGCGTACAGGTGAATAACAGTACCCTGCACACATGGAGCTCTACCATGCAGTAGAATGGCTGCTTCCTCCATGATACTGCAAGCTAATGTTACATCTCTCACTAACTTTCATACTCTGCTACATCTAGCATCCAAGTACAGTCCAAAATCTCATTATCACCACCCTCATTACTGGAGCCAACTTTGCAGTAGGTTTCAGTTGCAGGAGCATCTTTGCCAATTGTTTCTCCCTGCCTTTCTCTATGCTCCCAATGCTCTTCTCTGCAATCTCAGATGCATGTTGATGTTCATACTGTCCCCATCAACATGGGGACAAGGTGTTTTGGGGGGCTACCCCAAAGCACCCTCCCAATGTTGAGGGCATATGGCCTGGTACGGTTCAGGAGGGGGGGCGCTCCCTCATCCCCCCCTCTTTTCCTGTGGCCTGCTAGGTTGCGTGCTCAGGTAAGGGTCTGGTATGGATTTTTGGGGGACCCCACGCCATTTTTTTTATTCTGACGCGGGGTTCCCCTTAAAATCCATACCAGACCTGGAGGGTCTGGTATAGATTTTGAGGGGGACCCCACGCCATTTTTTTAAAAATTTTGGCCGGGGTTCCCCTTAATATCCATACCAGACCTGAAGGGCCTGGTATGGAATTTGGGGGGACCCCACGCCATTTAAACTAAACACGGGAAACATGAGCCCCTTTATAGGCATACTATAGACACCCCCCAGGTATGAAATTTAAAGGAATATTACACTTTTATTGTTTCACTTTAAGCATTATTAAAATCACTGCTCCCGAAAAAACATCCTTTTTAAAACTTTTTTTTGCATTGATCCATGTCCCCTGGGCCAGGTCCCCAAACACTTTTTGTGACAATAACTTGCATATAAGCCTTTAAAATTAGCACTTTTGATTATTCATGTTCATGTCCCATAGACTTTAACGGTGTTTGCATGTTCAAACAAATTTTTGGCCTGTTCGCAAGTTCTGGTGCAAACTGAACAGGGGGGTGTTGGGCTCATCCCTAATTGCCGGACCGACATTTCATTATAGCCACGAGTAGTTTTAAATAACTTTTATTCCTTATGGGCCAGTTCACACCACATGCAGTCCAGTGCATTTTTTTTCTGCATCAAAAACGCATGGAAAGTAGGTTATATGGTTTTCAATGGCATAGTTCACACCAGTGCTTGTAGTTCCAGTGCGTTTCCAGTTCCCAAAAAAGTAGAACATGCTGCATTTTTTATGCACTGGACTGTACTGGAACGCTGTAAAATGCATCAAAAATGCACTGGAACACACCTAAATGCACCAAAAATTCACTGCAACACACTGGTCCTTATTTAAGGTTAAGAAAAAAAGGGGGGGAAGCACTAGACTGCATCAAAAATGCACCAAAAAAGCACTGGAATGCATAAAAAAAGTGCATGCAGAAAAGCACCTGGAACGCATCTGGACTGCATTTCTATGGTGTGATCTGGCCCTAAGGGCCAGTTCACACCATAGAAACGCAGTCCGGACGCATTCCAGGTGCTTTTCTGCATGCACGTATTTGATGCGTTCCAGTGCATTTTTGGTGTATTTTTGATGCAGTCCAGTGCTTTTTTTCCCCTCTCTTTTTTCTTAACCTTAAATAAGGACAAGTGTGTTTCAGTGCATTTTTGATGCGTTTTACAGCTTTCCAGTACAGTCCAGTGCAGAAAAAATGCAGCATGTTCTACTTTTTTTCTGGAACTGGAACACACTGGAACGGCAAGCACTGGTGTGAACTATACCATTGCACACCATATAACCGAATTTCCATGCATTTTGGATGCATACAATATGCACTGGACTGCATTGGTGTGAACTGGCCCTTAAGCAATTTGGCATATTTAAAGGCATTTCTCCTTGTTTCCGTTTGGGGTTGTCCAATTGGTGACATTGATATATGTCCCTTAGGGTGGGACCTGGGCCCCATACTCATTTTAAGGCCAATAACTAGAAGATAAACCAGCCAAGTGGGGACTAGTAAAATTGCCAAGTCAGTTCCCTTAGACTGCAATGGTATTTGTTGTATAACTTTTGCACATGTTAGGCTCTTTAGTTGCTCCCCTGGACTGGGGGCTGTTTTGTCCCATCTGTAATTTTGGTGCATGCTGGATAATGTGCTTAATTTTGGACAGTGGGGTGGCTTATTTTGTGCTAGCTGCATTTGGGTTTGGTCTGGGCATGCTCGGGGACTTTGTTTTTTTTTTTGGTGGTGCTTTTTGTGTGTGAACATTACTTGGATGTTTCTGGGCATGCTCAGAGTGTGTTTTTTGGGTTAGTAATTTAAGGGCATCCTTAACAGGTGTACCCACTTTGATGTTCAGTCTCTACATTGGGTGAACTTGCATTTTGTGTGTTTAATGGACTGTCCATGTGTTTGCAATTGCCTCATTAGCACACAAACCTATGTTATATAAAGCTTGCAGATAGCAATCTTTCCTTTGCCATGAAAAGAGCCAAGATTGGGGGGGCGGCAAGAGAGTGCATTTGTGTGTCCTTATTGAGTTTCTAACACATGTATTTTCTATTTGTATTTTGTGTGTTATGTTGTTGCAAAACAGATGTGCTTTTATGCAATTTATTTGTTACTTTGGTTTGCTGTTTTTTTTTTTTTTGGGTGGTGGTTATTTTACCATGAAATATTTTTTATGTTGGCAATTTTTGTTGTTTTTTTGTTGTTCACTTTGATTTAACTGTCTGTGCTGCCTTATTTTTTAAATTCTTTCTCAAGATGTTGTGCCTAATGTTGTTTTAAATCCTTAATAGATGTCCATTTGTGGGTGCACTCCTTTTTAACTCCTGTTAATTTACACCGCAAAAGGGTCAAACCTTTCCTGTTATGCCCCATACACACGGTCGGACTTTGTTCGGACATTCTGACAACAAAATCCTAGGATTTTTTCCGACGGATGTTGGCTCAAACTTGTCTTGCATACGCACGGTCACACAAAGTTGTCGGAAAATCTGATCGTTCTAAACGCGGTGACGTAAAACACGTACGTCTGGACTATAAACGGGGCAGTGGCCAATAGCTTTCATCTCTTTATTCTGAGCATGCGTGGCACTTTGTCCGTCGGATTTGTGTACACACGATCGGAATTTCCGACAACGGATTTTATTGTCGGAAAATTTTATTGCCTGCTCTCAAACTTTGTGTGTCGGAAAATCTGATGGAAAATGTCCAATGGATCCCACACACGGTCGGAATTTCCGACAACACGCTCCGATCGGACATTTTCTATCGGCCGTGTGTACGGGGCATTAGTGTCTCAAATTAACATACATGTGTATTTTGCTTTCCTTGCTTCTTTTCCAAGGTGTGTGTGTGTGTGTGTGTGTGTGTGTGTGTGTGTGTGTGTTTTTCCAATAAAATTGTTTCAAATTCTTTTATCTGTGTTCTTTTCATGCAACGGCTTTCCCAGCTGCAGCTTAACTAGGCTGATTGGCATGTCTTGGACAAATCCCTTTTTTATTTTTATTTAATTTTTTTTAGTTTTAAGTTACTTTCCTGGTGCCTTCATGGTAGCACATGCATGGATTGTGCATATGCTGCCATGGATAGTGACCAGGAAAGTAACATTTCAGAGTGGTAAGTATTCAAGTTTCTCTTTGAGCAGTGGTTTTCAACCTCAGTCCTCAAGTACCCCCCCTGACAGGACATGTTTAGGAAATTTTATCTTATCTAAAATAGCTGTCCAAGACACAAAGCCGTTGACTTTGATTTAAAGCACCCGTGCAAGATGAAGGAAAATCTGCCAATATGGCCTGTTGGGGGATACTTGAGAAGCACTGATTTAGAGCACTGAACTATAATCAAACTGAAGACAATCCTATTCTAGATGTGGACATTTAAGGTAAATCAAGATTTTTATTTTTTTTTTTTTAAGGTTGGGCTTTGTGTCCCTTTTCTTAAAATTGACTTCACTTCCTGTCACATAGCCAAACAAGAAGGGAGAGTAAAACCCTAATATTTTTCCTTGGGGACACACAAGTCAATCTAACTAGTGCCCCCATTATGCAAATTGCACTCTAGCACTTTGTTGTGTACACCCCAAATTATTAGGTATTTTGGGGTTTATTAAAGGCAAATCCTTTCTGCAGTACAAGTGTAGTTGATGAAAATCAGAGGGGTAGCATTGGTGATTTTATCATCCAATCATGTAGAGGCAAAGATGTTGTTTTTTTCCTTTTCCTTGCATGTCCCCCTCGGATCTCCAGCAACTGCACTTCTAAGTGCACTTGTAGTGCAAAGTGGATTTACCTTTTAGTAAATAAACCCCAAGATACATAATAATTTGGGATGTATATGGCAAAATGCTAGAGTGCAATTTCCCGAATAGGGAAACTATTTAGATTGACCTGTGTGTCCCCAAGGACATACATTGGTAGGGTTTTACCCTCACTTCCTGTTTGGCTATGTGACAGGAAGTGAATCATTTTGAATGTGAAATTGGCAAAATTTGGGAGGTGTCTTCACCCTATCAGGGGTGTAGAAATCCCCCAAAACTTATAATCCCTCTGCAGTCTATCCCCAAGCAAAAATAAGAGAGGATTTTAATTAAGTTCAATAGAGATGCATGTTAATGGCCCGTTTAGACCTTTAATAGAAAGTCATTAGTTGCCTTTGACTCTAAACATTATTTCTCAAGTCATCTTCCAGGACGGCACACCTGAGAGATGAGAGGCTCCTCCCCACAGGAAACACAATCAATCAACAGCTGTTTTAAGTCCACACCCTTCCCCCTGATCCTCAGTTTTTGATTGTGTTTCTCCCTACACGGCGAAACTGTTTGTTTTTTTCCAAATGACCGAAGCCTGGGGCTGGTGGTCTCCCCCTGGGAGCCGGACCAAATGCCTGGGAAGCCTCTGGGTCTGGCGGGATATATTTATCCTTCCCGGGGGGTTCCCCTATCCTTTCCTCAGGGGGGGCAGCAGAAACTGGGAAAGCCCCCCTGAGAGCTGAAGGCCCCTGGGTACAGTGGTGTCCCCAGAACTTCAGGGGCCTTTATCCTGTCTCCCCCCCCTTACCTGTCCGGAAGTCCTTTCAGACGGGGGTGCTGGCCGTCGGTTCTTTCCAGGGGGATCGTATCCCCTGACTCCTGGGTCCCTGGTAGCTCGCGTGGGCTGCTGGGGAGGGCACCGCCTGAACGACCCGCGTTCTTACCCAGAAGGGAAGGCTGAGAGTCAGCAGGAGCAGGCGCCCACATCCTCCTTTCGAGGAGGCACCAGTTTACTATGGTGAATGTCTGCCTAAACCACCTCATGGGAACGTACGGCATTGCCCCCCCCCCCATGTGTATATACTGACTGGACAGAGCAGGACACAGCCTAACCTTGCAGCTCCCTAAAGGGACAGCAGTTGTGGGGGGGGGGGGCACTTTGGCGGCTATCCTCCTTGCGTGTGGACCATAAGGATGGAAAAGCAAGCCCGGTGGCTGTGGAAAAAGGGGAAGACGACAACGGTGAGTCAAAAATCCCCAATCCCAGCCAGATGGTTTCTGGGCATTTGAGATAATCTCCCCTGGGGTCTGGATTCAAATAGCCCAGAAGCTTTTGCTAAAGACACCAGCCACAGCTCCCTCCTACATCAGAGATGCTGTATGGTGGACAAGTGGTGCAGAGGAGCGAGTGTGCCTAAACCACCTCAGATGGGAAAGAGGTAGGTAAGGCATTTTTTCCCCTTCCACCTGTATTTACTGAGTGGTGCAGTGCAGGACCTGGGGTCTCCATAACAAAATAGCCCAGAAGCTACTGCTAAAAACCACCAGCCACAGCTTCCTCTTATAGCAGAGACACTGTGGTTATCACAACAGTAGGTTGCCAGCCTCTCCCTACATACCCGGTTGTGGTACATTAGTAGGGGTGAATACAGCAAAGAGGGTGACCTGGTAGAACAAAGAGTTCCTTACTGGCCAGGTATACCACTGAACAAGTTATTAATGGTGCAATGGTTGAAGGATTCAGGAGTAAGCTCCCTTGCTCAGCAGGTGCACTAGGTTATCTGGCCCTATTTGCCCAGCTGCTAGGAATCTGCTTAAAGTCGCTCCAAGATGCTTAAAAGCTGACCTAACTTTCAACAATGTGGCAGGGACCAAGCTTCTGTGTGGCACAGTAGGGGTTCCCTTGTGACAGATCCTCCTTTTGGGGGTTGCTTGCTATGGGTAACTTTTCATAAGCTCCAACCTCCCACTCCACTCTTACATTGTGGTTATATTTTAATGCAGGGGGTAAGAAAAACCTATTTGTTGGTTTGGGCTACAGTCCACTCAGTGACAGATCTAAAAGCGATTTACCATAAATCGTTTTTCCTATATCCTTTGATTAAGGATTTTCTGTGCAAACATATGCAAGAGCTAGATGGCTATATGATTGCTTCTTTAAGGGCTGCAGGTGGCTATTTACCTCCAGGCTAAATTGGTAACCACCCTTTTTAGAGGTCTTATATTGGTCTCTAGGGCTGGGCTCATTGAGACTTTAGTTACTGATCAGCCCCACCCGTGTATGAGCTGGCTAGTGTTTGCTCAATCTACGGAGGTAAGGTAGGACAACAGCTACTATAGTAAGGTGTCCAACCATTTTAGGATTGGTTCCTTCACTGGTGGTGAAGGATTAGTATCTACAGCCCAGGCTATGCCTATGAAATAATTGACTCCTGTTTGGTTATTTCATAAAGGGATACACCATGACTCCTTGGCTGCTCACCAGTAGACCTCAGTAGTGAAGGTTTGTCCTTGCTGGGGTGTTTGGTGGCACAACTAAAGTACACAAGGTGGTCTGTACTTTCTGGTTTTGTGCCGCATGCCAGAAACGCACATCATTGAGTCTGGTGATGACATTTCTGCTCATAATTGTTATATTGCTGCACATCAGACCTACACAAGATTGGGGTCTGTCTGTGGGGTTTTTGTGTGTCCTGTATTACTGCCTTATTGGTTGCTTATCAGAAAGGCAGCAGGAAAGATTGATGGCAGGGGTAGTACATATACTCGGTACAGCACCACAAGGTGGCGTCGTGCTGATTCAGACAGTGCTATTAACGGCAATAGCTGCCGATTTTAGGCATGTGATTTGACATGTGAGTCGCATGCCAAATCGCTTCAATATGGATGTGCTATCTCTATTCAGAATTGTTAGATTGTTGCACATTAGAGATATACACGATTGAAGTTTGTCTGTGGGTCCTGTATTACTGCCTTATTGGTTGCTTATCAGAAAGGTAGCAGTGAAGATGGATGGTCCTGATTTTGTTGGAAAATACAAATTGAACCTGTGTCATGGGTAGAACACATACTGCCATTTGTAATCAGTGCAGCACCACAAAGTGACGTGCTGATTCAGACAGCGCTATTAACAGCAATGGCTGCCGATTTTAGGCATGCGACTTTGACATGTTGAGTTACATGCCAAATCACTTCAATATGGATGTGCTATCTCTATTCAGAACTGTTATATTATTGCACATCAGACATATACAAGATTGAGGTCTGTCTGTGGGTCCTGTATTACTGCCTTATTGGTTGCTTATCAGAAAGGCAGCAGTGATGACGGATGGTCCTGATTTTGTTGGAAAATACAAAATTGAACCTGTGCCAGGGGTAGTACACATACTGCCATTGGTAATCAGTGCAGCACCACAAAGTGGCCCGGGCTGATTCAGACAGTGCTATTAACGGCAATGGCTGCCAATTTTAGGCATGTGATTTGACATGTGAGTCGCATGCCAAATCGCTTCAATATGGATGTGCTATCTCTATTCAGAATTGTTAGATTGTTGCACATTAGAGATATACACGATTGAAGTTTGTCTGTGGGTCCTGTATTACTGCCTTATTGGTTGCTTATCAGAAAGGTAGCAGTGAAGATGGATGGTCCTGATTTTGTTGGAAAATACAAATTGAACCTGTGCCATGGGTAGTACACATACTGCCATTTGTAATCAGTGCAGCACCACAAAGTGACGTGCTGATTCAGACAGCGCTATTAACAGCAATGGCTGCCGATTTTAGGCATGCGACTTTGACATGTTGAGTTGCATGCCAAATCACTTCAATATGGATGTGCTATCTCTATTCAGAACTGTTATATTATTGCACATCAGACATATACAAGATTGAGGTCTGTCTGTGGGTCCTGTATTACTGCCTTATTGGTTGCTTATCAGAAAGGCAGCAGTGATGACGGATGGTCCTGATTTTGTTGGAAAATACAAAATTGAACCTGTGCCAGGGGTAGTACACATACTGCCATTGGTAATCAGTGCAGCACCACAAAGTGGCCCGGGCTGATTCAGACAGTGCTATTAACGGCAATGGCTGCCAATTTTAGGCATGTGATTTGACATCACATGCCAAATCACTTGAATATGGATGTGCTATCTCTATTCAAGATTGTTGTTGCACATCAGACACATACAAAATTGAAGGTTTACTGCCTTACTGGCTGCATATCAGAAAGGACACAACAGTGAAGGTTGTTTGCCTTTTTCTGATTTGTTTTTGCTGCTCAGCAGGGAGACACATTGAGGGTAATGACATCTCTGCTCAGTATTGGTATATGCTACACATCAGACATACACAAAGATTGAACATTGTTTGTGTCCTGTATGTCCTATATTTACTGACTTATCGTCCGTATATCAGAAAGGCACAGCAGTAAGTGGTGTTTCTCATTGATCTTCCTTGCTGTTTCTTAGGTATATACAGTAGGGGGTTGTTGGCTGCACTCCTCCAGGGAGCCACAGCATGGGGACCCCTTGTTTGTTCGACCCGAAAACTGCTTTTCCTGCGACCTGTGCAATCTTGAGGTCTGTGGTTCCGTAAGCAGGGACTGCTGGATACGCTGCGTCCTGGAGTCGCACAGTCACGAATGATACCCTTTGGAAGCCATAGTATGACTTCTCAAGCGTCTTGCAGTCCCAAGTGGCAGGTTGGGTCGCATGGGTGTGGGAACCCTAAGCTTATCTGTCCCTTCTGGTTCAGGTTTTGCAATGCTGCAGGAATACTCATTGTGGAGTTATTGCCTTATTTTGCAGTAGACCAGAAAGATCGCAGCTGTAAAGGCTGTCTGTTGTTTGTTTTTATGTTGCTGCACAGCAGAAGTACTCAACATTGAAGCTTGTTGGTGATTTCTGTTTCATATTGCCTTACCTTATGGCACTTCAGAAAAACACAATGCTGTAGGTTGCTTGTGTTCTTTCTCTGTTGGTTCTATGTAACTGCACTACAGAACTGCATAACAGGAAGGATTGTCTTATAACTGTACTTGGTGGTTCGTCATAAATACGCAACATAGAAGTTTGGGTCTTTCTGTCTTCTCTTTATAGCCTTGTTTTGCTGTACATCAGTAAAACACCACTGTAAAAGGGGGTTCCCGTCCTTTCTGTATTTACCAGTTATGATCTAGCTATCTGCACTTCAGAAATGCGCAGCATTTAAGGTGTGTTTGTGTCTTAATGCTTACATATTGGCCGCACATCAGAAAACCAGACTGTGAGGTTCAGATTTGGGTCTCTTCCCATATTTGATATTTTGGTTTAGCTAGTCACACAACATTGATGTCTATGCTTGTGTCCTTTCTGTCTAAATCTATTGTGCTATGTCCACAATCTATGATTTTTTTTTATTTGTGATAGTAATAATACATGTATCACCTTTTTGTATTTCAGCCTTCTCTTCTGTGAAAGGGCCAGGAGTTCTAGTGCAGATGTCACATGTCAGAAAGCCTCGACCCCTTACATTCAGGGATGCCAGAGCCATTTCCTAGGGTTGAAGCCCAGTAGAGTTATGGGTCACTGGAGGAAGGCGATAATGAATCGCCCTGTTTAATAAGAACTTAGGAAGTTCGGTTCAGAGGAGTTTTATGGCCTGAAGATGAAGTATAAACATGTATACCCGACCAAATAGGTTACAGCTCGGTGCATGGCCTTCATTTTGCCCTTCTAGCAAAACTAGATGTAGCAATATGAGTGTTCTTCTCCTGCTATAGATGTTAATCTCCTGAGTAGGCTCTCAGGCGTAAGTAAAACTATAGATTGGGCATGCCTTAAACCCAGGGATTAAGTTTTTGTTAATCTATTTCCCTTAAGTAGGTTTCCCTTCAGTCTTTGCTGACGTAAAGCTAAAAATGAACAAAAAGGGGTTGTCTGTCAGGGGCCCCCCTTTTTTGGCAGTTTTATTTCCCTGGACAGGGTTGTGTTAAGACAGGCCCCCTTATGGATCAATGTAGTGTCCTTGTCTTACAACACAGGTCTCCGATTAATCTTTTTAGTGGTTCTAAACAGCACCTATAGGCAGAATAGGCCATTGTTGGTAGATGTGTGACAGGCAACATTGATAACCTACAAGTTTAACATGTTTTCTGATTCCATCTTTAAGAGCCCACTCCACCTAGATCCTGCATCCGAAACAGAGAAGGCAGGGACACATGTGGAGTAGACCGGCAGATCAGCCGCATGATCCAGCTAAGATACCTTCATCAAGCATATGGAGTAAAGGTAAAGCTTACTGCAGAACCGAGGTTCGCCAAGAGTCTTGCAGTGGTCCCACCCTAAGGTAGGCCTGAGGTACTTGATTATCAGGTGTGCCATCCTGGAAGATGACTTGAGAGAAGTACTAGTTACTTACCGGTAACTGTCTTTCTGGGAAATCTTCCAGGACGGCAGGCCTACTTCCCACTCGTTGGAGGAGGGAAAATTTTAGAACACTAGAAGGTGAGTACCTATGAGGAATGATTTCCCTTGTGAACCAGGTTCAGGAGTTACTTCTCTACAAACTGAGGATCAGGGGGAAGGGTGTGGACTTAAAACAGCTGTTGATTGATTGTGTTTCCTGTGGGGAGGAGCCTCTCATCTCTCAGGTGTGCCGTCCTGGAAGATTTCCCAGAAAGACAGTTACTGGTAAGTAACTAGTACTTTTTTGGCCAGTCCTAGAAATCTGCATCTGTTTTTCTATTAACCACTTGGTGTCTGTGCTATAGCCAAACGATGGCCACAGTGTGGACCTGAATTTCTGGGAGGCTGTCATAGGACAGGCTCCCCGTATGCTCCCTGCTGCGTGCGCACTGAGACTCGGGTGATCACAGATCAAAGTAAGGGCCGATCTGTTTATTTTTTCTACTCACGCTGACAGCATGAGGATAAAAAACAAAAGCTGATCACCGTCTTAGGTGCAAGGGACATTGGTCCTGAAGAGGCAATTCTGCCTCATCTGTGCCCACCAATACCACCTTCCAGTGCCACCTATCAATGCCCACCAGTGATCCCAAGCAGTGCTGCCTATCAGTGTAACCAATCAATGCCGCCTCATCAGCGTACATCAATGAAGGAGAAAAATTACCTGTTTGCAAAATTTAATATCAAAATATCCAAAAATATACAAAAAAATCTGTCTTTTCTTTTATTTGAACAAAAGAAAAAAAACACACAGGTGATCAAATACCACCAAAAGAATGCTCTATTTGTGGGAACTTAAAAAAAAAAAAAAAACATTTGGCTAAATATGACCGCGCAATTATCTTTCAAAATGGATCAGCGCTGAAAACTGGTCAGGACAGCAGGGGGGTTTAAGTGCCCAGTAAACAAGTGGTTAATTTCCATGCCAAATATGGATTTCTATAATAAAGATGTGTGCCCGCTGTGTATACGGCATGTGCATAAGCAAGTCGCACACATATGAACGGTACTCATTGTAAATCATGGGGTACAACTTGTGATGCAACTTTTCAGTCCCAAGTGGCCTTAGGCTCTCTTTCCACTACTGCGAGTTGTTGTGTGACTTGACACATGTGAAGTCGCAGGACAAGTCAAAACACATGTATTTCAATGTTCCCCTGTTCTAATTGGTGCAACTCCAAAAAAAGTTCTTGCACTACTTTGTTCCAACTTCAATGTGACTTTTTCTCAGATGTTTTGAATTAGTCGCATGATACGGCATTAAGGCTCAGTTTCCACTATTGCAAGCCCAAAGTTGCGTGTTTTTTGCCGCGAGTTTCCCGCAACCTTTTGCCAAAACTTGAAGCAATGCCTGTGTATTTTTGAAGTCTATGGACCTCAAGTCGCATCAAAGTGGGACCAAAGTAGTGCAGGGACTACTTTGAAGTTGCTGCGACTTGAAGTTGCACACATATGAACGGTACTCATTGTAAATCATGGGGTAGAACTTGTGATGCAACTTTTCAGTCGCTAGTGGCATGACAAGTTGCAATAGTGGAAACCAAGCCAAAAAAGCACATTGTAAATTAGGCAACTTTGGGATTGAAATAGTGGAAAGAGAGCATTAGGCTAAAGCGGTAATAGGAAGATGCACTGTAAGAATTACTTCTAATTTTTAGAAAATCAAACAGGCTCTTCCACTGAATCTAATTTATGGAAGATCTAACTGATTGGCCAGTGTATGGTGAAAACTTGAATTTCTGGTGTTTAAGCCTCATACACACGATGGGACTTTGTACCCCGTGTACAGAGCCCGCTCTGGTCAGCGGGGGATCACTCCGTCGATCCCCGCTGGGCAGGCAGATGACAGGTCTGTCTCTACACAATGTGACCTGTCAGAGTGCCATTCTCCTCTATGCGGGATCGGATGATGACGGACCGTAGAGTCCTTCATCACTCGATCCGATCCGCAGATGGATGGAAAAATACGTTTTTCCTCCGTTACACTTTTTTTAGGATTGGAGTGGGTCAGATGTCAGCGGACATGTCACCACTGACATCCGACCCTCCATAGAGGTCTATGGAGCGACCGTTCAGGTCCGAGGCAGACCTGAAAGGTTCGTCCGTGTGAGGGGAGCCCTAGGCCCCTTTCACACTGGGGCGGTGCGGGCAGCAGCGTTAAAACTGTGCTATTTTTTGCGCTGCTTTACCGGTGGTATTCGGCCGCTAGCAGTTGAAAAGGGGTTAAATCCGCCCGCAAAATGCCACCGCAGTGGCGTTTTGCCGGCGGTATAGCCGCGCTGTCCCATTGATTTCAATGGGCAGGAGCGTTTTATACACCACTCCAAAGATGCTGCTAGCAGGACTTTTTTTAGGCCCCTTTCACACTGGGGCATTTTTAGGCGCTACGGCACTAAAAATAGCGTCTGAAAAACGCCCTAAAGAAGCTGCTCCATTCACTCCAGTGAGGGCTTTCACACTGAAGCTGTATGCTGGCAGGGCATCACAAAAAGTCCTGCCAGCAGCTTCTTTGGAGCTGTGAACTCACTGCTCCTCCCCATTAAAATCAATGGGGTAGTGCTGTGATACCGCTGGCAAAATGCCGATCCAGAGGCGTTTTACGGGCGGATTTAACCCCTTTTCGGCCACTAGCAGAGGGGTTAAAACTGCCCCGTGGGGGGTTAAAAATGCCCCACTAGCAGCCGAATAACGCCGCTAAAACGACAGTAAAGCGGCACTAAAAATAGCGACGCTTTACCGCAGACGCCCCCCGCCCCAGTGTGAAAAGGGCCTTAGGCTCTATTCACACTAATGTGTTTTTTGATGCATTTTGCAGAAATGCGTGGGAATTTTTTAACATGGGTTCCTAAGGAACATGTTCACATCAATGCATTTTTGTGCCTCTATGTTTTCGGAAAGGGTCGGGGACTTTTTTCCCGCAAAATGCAGCATTTTGCTTGTAATAGATTTCAATGGACCTGCATCCAAAATGCAAGTACCACGTTTTTACCACGATTTGCTTTTTTTAATTTCTTTTTTTTACACTGTATATAGCTGGTTGCTAAAAAGGGGGCCGGGAAAACGGCCGCCGCGTCCTTAACAACCTATGAGTCATCAGCTGTCAGCTGATTTCCCGCTCAATGTAAAAAAAAAAAATGCCGGTTAAAAAAAAATGAAAAAAAACAGCGTGGGGTCTCTCCCCAGGTCAATACCAGGCCCTTGGGTCTAGTATGGATTCAGAGGGGACCCCCATGCCAAAATGTAAAAAAAAATGGCGTGGGGTCCCCTCAAAATCCATACCAGACCCTTATCCGAGTACGCAGCCCGCCAGGTCAGGAAAGGGAGGGGATGAGAGAGCGCCCCCCCCTCCTGAACCATACCAGGCCGCATGCCCTCAACATGGGGGGATGGGTGCTTTGGGGCGGGGGGGCTCTGCCCCCCCACCCCAAAGCACCTTGCCCCCATGTTGATGGGGACAAGGGCCCCTTCCTGACAACCCTTGCCCGGTGGTTGTCAGGGTCTGCGGGTGGGGGGCTTATCGGAATCTGGAAGCCCCCAGATCCCAGACCCCCTTATGTGAATGAGTATGGGGTACATTGTACCCCTACCCATTCACCTGTAAAAAAAGTAGTGTAGTGTTAAAAAATACAAGGACCTGGTATGGACCGGGGGGGACCCTACGCTGTTTTTTTTGTCAATTTTTTTTTAGCTGGCATTTTTTTTTACATTGAGCGGGAAAACAGCTGATGACTCATCGGTTGTTAAGGACATGGCAGCCAGATTCCTGGCCCCCTCCTTAGCAACTGGCTATATACAGTGTAAAAAAAACAAATCACAGAAAAATCGCGGTAAATTCACTGTAAAAATGATGGTCCAAAAAACGCGGCAAGCACCGCAAAAAGCACTGCAGAAACACTCAAAAGCAACATGCATAGATGTGAATCAAGCCTTACTGTCCTGCTAGTGCACTGCTCCAGTGTGAAAGCCCGATTCACACTGGAGTGAATAGAGCCACTTCTTTGGGGTGTTTTTCAGACGCTATTTTTAGTGCTATAGCGCCTGAAAAATGCCCCACTGTGAAAGGGGCCTTAGGCGTCTTTCACACGGACAGCTATTCTGCCACAGTTAAAAGCATGTTTTTTTTTCTGTGAAATTTAAGACTCCAGGCACTGCGATCAGCTGCATTGGTACAGTGTGATTAGCTGCGGTTGCGTTTAGCTGCGGTTTGCCATTTTCATAGCAACCCGACAGGGTGCCGACTGTATTGTATCTGACTTGGATCCCTGCCTATGCCCGGAACTGTTTGGTATGAATCTTGAGAGGGAACTCCACGCCAAATTTTAAATAAAATACCGGCATGGGTTCTCCCCAGGGGCATACCAGGCCCTTCAATCCAGTATGGATTTTAAAGGGAACCCCCTACGCTGAAAAACGGCGGGTCCCCCCTCAAAATCCATACCAGACCCTTATCCGAGCACCCAGCCCGGCCGGTCAGGAAAGAGGGTGGGTATGAGCGAGCACCCCCCCTCCTGAACCGTGCCAGGCCGCATGCCCTCAACATGGGGGATGGGTGCTTTGGGGAAGGGGGGCGAGCTGTGGCCCCCCACCCCAAAGCACCTTGTCCCCATGTTGATGAGGACAAGGGCCTCTTCCCAACTACCCTGGCCGTTGGTTGTCGGGGTCTGCGGGTGGGGGGCTTATTGGAATCTGGGAGCCCCCTTTAATAAGGGGGCCCCCAGATCCTGGCCCCCCACCCTATGTGAATGAGTATGGGCTACATGGTACCCCTACCCATTCACCTAGGGAAAAAGTGTCAATAAAAAAAACACACTGCACAGGTAGCACACTCCGCTAGCAAAAGAGCGGCAAAAGAGCAGAAGATAGCGGAGAAGCCCGGTAGAAGACCCGGGGAGCGCGGAGAACAGGTCGAACAACGGGAGAAAAGGCCGGAGACAGTGGGGAAGAACCGGAGAGACCCCCGAAGTCGGAAGAAGACCCCGAAGTCAGAAGAAGATCCCCAAAGCCGGAAGAAGACCCCCCAGAGCTGTCTAATAAATTACTTTAAAAACCTGTGCAGTGTGTTTTTTTTATTGACATTTTTTCCCTAGGTGAATGGGTAGGGGTACCATGTACCCCATACTCATTCATATAGGGTGGGGGGCTGGGATCTGGGGCCCCCTTATTAAAGGGGGCTCCCGGATTCCGATAAGCCCCCCACCCACAGACCCCGACAACCAACAGCCAGGGTTGTCGGGAAGAGGCCCTTGTCCTCATCAACATGGGGACAAGGTGCTTTGGGGTGGAGGGGCCGCAGCGCGCCCCCCTTCCCCAAAGCACCCATCCCCCATGTTGAGGGCATACAGCCTGGCACGGTTCAGGAGGGGGGGGCGTTTGCTCATCCCCACCCCCTTTCCTGACCGGCCGGGCTTCATGCTCGGATAAGGGTCTGGTATGGATTTGGAGGGACCCCCCGCCGTTTTTTCAGCATAGGGGGTTCCCCTTAATATCCATACCAGACCGAAGGGCCTGGCATGCACCCAAAGGGGGGACCCATGTCAGTTTTTCTCACGCTGCTTTGATAGGAAGATGTATTTTTCCTATTGCCGCGAGCACGAGATGTACCTCGCCGAGAACCAGCGCGATCCTATCGCGCTGGAAACATTTGCGTGCAGGTACTCCTGTGTGTGCACTGGTTCACACACTGGATTAAGGATCTATCCAGAGCACCAATTAAGGTCTGAACCAGCGCAGTGCATTCATCTTAGTAAATGACCCCCCCGTCTCTTTATATAGGTATACAATACATACGCTGTGCCTTGAATTATATAACGGCATAACATCATACAGTATTACAAGTACCTAAAATAAGCGATGCAATGAATAGTCCACATAAATATTCAAATCAATGTTATAACACAATCTTTTGGCTTGTGAATCACAAGTGCCAGCAATCTTCAATGCAATCCCATTGTTCTGTCACAACAGATAAACTGCTACCTGCTTACTGGAATCATAGACCCCAAGAAATAAGAGGTCATCAGTGCTTACATGTGGGATGAAACCTAAGAGGCAGCTTGGTCACCATGCAGCAAGAAATGCCAAATCCTTAGCGACCCTACTTCAGATGTAATATGTCAAGGTAACAACAGGTTCACACCAAACAAGGCCCCAGCACAGCTATAGTGCATTATAATTTTAGAACAATTTTTCATATCTTATCTTTGGTATTTTATTTATTATAAGCACAGGGAGACCAATAACAAAGCACGGGTGTAGTGCTACCCCCATTGGAGCTGCTGGATATTGCTTGTTCTTTTCTGCTGCCCTGACCCTAAGAACTTCTCAGACCTTCTGACACGCTAGGTTCTGACATGATGTATACCCCTTTAAATGAACCAGAGACACAATGTAAATTGAATGCAGCAGATATCTGTATTGGCTAAGACAAGCAATGGGTTTAAAAGGTGTCAGTCAGCCAAACCCTGGGACAGCACCCAAGACCGGTCAAAGTAAACACCTGGCTATTAGGTATATTCAGAATAACAAAGGCAGACAGTGATGAATAAAAACACTTGAATATGTGAAGAATAGTAGACACTGAATAATTGAATGGGCCCAGAGAGTTCAATGATGGGGGAGACAATGACTAGAGAGAGACTTGATTGCAGGGGACTCTACTCCTATGGGGAAGAGGTCAATCACCATTTGCGCCAGCTCACACCCTGCATATAGTGGGATTAGGGCAGTCCAAGTGTCAGGCCTAAACACAGTCTTCGCCGCCACGTTGGAGCTCAAAGATGTTGAAAGGAAAGTCCTTGGAGAGGGAAAGGGGGAGTGTTCAAACAGTCATCAAGCAAATTGTGGGTATAACAGAAGTGACAAGTTCCTTTGTTATCTGGGTTATGTCTGCATGCAGTGTCCATGTGCTGAGTGTTGCTGAAGAGAAAAGGTTTTGGGCATAAGACTGTTCATCAGATCCTGAAGGTAGTTGCACACACAGGAAGGGTGTCAGAAACCATAAATCAGACTGAAACAGAAGTACAGTAAAATCACACTTGTTTAATAATAATAAAAAAAGTAAACAGAGTAAACATAGTCAAAACATAGCCAGAGTTCAGGAACTGAAATGGATAGTCAGACAAGCCAAAACATCAGGGAGCCAGAGAGGAGAGTAGTAGAACAGCAAGCAGGATCTCATCAACAGGTGAGTCACTGTGGAGAGATAGGAGCTGAGCAGCCAGCTTTGAGAAGGAAGGGCTGAGCCCAGCCCTGACAGTACCCCCTCCTCAATGACCCCTCCCCCTCGGAGGACCACCAGGCTTGAGAGGAAAATGTCTATGGAAATCACGGAGAAGGACAAGGGCATGTATGTCCGAGGATGAGACCCAAGAGTATTCCTCTGGACCGTACCCTTTCCAATGCACCAGGTACTGTATGCGCCCACGGAACCTACGGGAGTCAACAATGGACTGTACTTCATACTCCTCATGGTTCTCAACCTGTACAGGGTGAGGACAAGGCACCGAGGTGGTAAAGTGGTTGCAGACCAAAGGTTTTAATAAGGCGACATGAAATGCATTCGAGATACGCATATTAGAAGGAAGGTCTAATGTATAAGCCACTGGGTTAATCTTGCGAAAAATACGGAAAGGCCCAATAAACTGAGGTGTGAACTTCAGAGAGGAAACACAAAGTCAGAGGTTGCAAGATGACAGCCAGACCTGTCCCCAACCTGGTAGGAAGGCGCAGGCAAGCATCTGTGGTCAGCATGGAGTCTGTACCTATCATTAACATGTTGCAAAGCCTCCTGGACTTGTGCCCAAGTGTAACGAAGACCATGGAGATGCTCCTCTAATGCAGGAATACTCTGTGGAACAAATGAGTCAGGCAATATGGAAGGTTGGAAACCATAATTCGCCATAAATGGGGACAATCGGGAAGCAGAATTCAAGGCACTACTGTGAGCCAACTACGCCCACAGTAAGAGGTCTGACCAGTTGTTATGATGGTCAGAAATATAGCAACGTAGGAATTGCTCCAAGGACTGATTGGCTCATTTTGCTGCCCCATTAGACTGCGGGTGATACGCAGAGGAGAAAGCAAGCTGAATTCCCAACTGTGCACAAAAGGCTCAACAGAACCAGGACATAACCTGATTACCCCTGTCTGAGACAATCACCTTGGGTAGCCCATGTAAGCGAAAGATCTCCCGAGCAAAAATGGAAGCCAGTTCCTTAGAAGTGGGCAACTTCTTAAGTGGAATACAATGGGACATTTTCGAGAACTGGTCAACCACCATAAGTATAACTGTGTTGCCCTGGGAGTTGGATAACTCCACAATGAAATCCATAGACAGGTGGGTCCAGGGCCTCTCTCCATTGGGTATGGGTTGTAGGAGGCCCACTGGAAGGTGTCATGGAGTCTTACTCTGAGAACACATAGAACAGGCCGCTACGAAGGCGGTTACATCAGCACGTAAACTAGGCCACCAGAATTGTTGGGAAATGGCCCAAAAAAGTTGATTCTTCCCAGGGTGGCCAGAAGCCTTGGGAGAATGGTAAGTCTGGAGCATGGCAGTACGGAAACTCTCTGGGAGAAAGCAGCGGCCACAAGATTTCTCAGGAGGAGCATGGACCTGAGCAGCAAGAATTTTGCCACCCAAAGGAGAAGTGAGACTGGTGCGAACCGTAGCCAGAATACGATCAGGAGGAATCACAGGAACCGGAACCGACTCAATCTTTGGAAGTGGAGGAAAATTGTCGTGACAAAGTGTCAGTCCTTACATTCTTAGTCCTGGGTAAGAATGAGACAATGTAATTGAAACTAGACAAGAAAAGAGCTCATGGCGCCCTTCTGGGAGAAAGGCATTTAGCCTCAGACAAGCATGTGAGATTCTTATGGTCAGTAAGAATAAGAACCGGCACAGTGGTACCTTCGAGGAGATGTCTCCATTCTTTCAGGGCTAAAATGATTGCTAACAGCTCTCTGTCACCAATCTCGTAATTGCTCTCCGCAAGTGATAATTTCTTGGAAAAGTAGCCACAAGGAAACGTAGCACTCTCAGAGGTAGGATGTTGAGACAAAAGGGCGACAACTCCAGTCTCAGAACCATTAACCTCAAGGACAAAAAGTAATGTAGGATCAGTATGTGCCAACACAGGAGCAGAAACAAAGGCAGCCTTGAGATTCTTAAAGGCCTTAATAGACTCTGGAGACAAACTTTGTGGGTTACCGAACCTTTCTGGTCATATCAGTCAGGGGCTTGACCAGAGACGAGAAGTTACGAATAAACTTGTGATAATAGTTGGCAAAGCCAAGAAAACCCACGGGTCAGGGCCACTGTAATGCCCTGTACACAGGATCGGACATTGATTGGACATTCCGACAACAAAATCCATGGATGTTGGCTCAAACTAGTCTTGCATACACATGGTCGCACAAAGTTGACGGAAAATCCAATCGTTCTGAAGGCAGTGACGTAAAACACGTACGTCGGGACTATAAACGGGGCAGTAGCCAATAGCTTTCACCTCTTAATTTATTGAGCATGCATGGCACTTTGTGCATCTGATTTGTGTACACACGATCAGAATTTAAACTATCGGATTTTGTTGTCGGAAAATTTTATATCCTGCTCTCAAACTTTGTGTGGCGGAAATTCCAACGGAAAAAGTCCGATGGAGCCCACACATGATTGGAATTTCCGACAACACAATCCGATCGCACTTTTTCCTGCGGAAAATCCGACCGTGTGTACAGGGCATAAGACTGCTGAAAGTTTCTCTGCGTCCATCGAAAAAACCAGCAGTGGAAATTACATAACCCAGGAATTTAACCTGTTCACGATGGAATTCGAACTTCTCCAATTTACAATAGAGATTGTTCTCACTTAGTTTCTGAAGCACACGACAGACATCTGTGTGGTGGCTCTCCAAGGACTTGGAAAATATGAGGATGTCGTCGAGATAAACCACCACACATAACTGCAACAAATCTTGGAGGACATCATTAATAAATTCCTGGAAAACTGGCGGGGCGTTACAAAGGCCAAAAGGCATTACGAGGTACTCATAATGGCCTGTTCTGGTATTAAACACAGTTTTCCACTACTTGCCCTCCTTAATCCTCACGAGATTGTATGCCCCTCTCAAATCAAGCTTCGTGAAAACCGTTTCTCCCTTGAGGCGGTCAAATAACTCCGTAATCAATGGAATCAGATAGGCATTCTTAATTGTGAAATGATTGAGACCCCTATGATCAATACAAGGTCTCAGTTCACCACTCTTCTTCCTCACAAAGAAGAAACCAGCACCAGCAGGAGACAAGGATTTGTGGATGAAACCTTGAGAAAGTGCACCTGCAACATACTCCTCCAAGGCCTTATCCTCCAAGACTGACAAAGGGTAAACCCAGCCACGAGGGGGTATTGCACCAGGTTGAAGATCAATTGTGCAATTATATGACCGGTGTGGAGGCAAACTACCATCTTGACCTTTGTCAGTCTTTTAAAAGTAACCACAAACTTAGGGTAACTAAAGACAACAGGTTTTTGTGTCTCCCTTAGAGTGTTTGCCCAGGCCAAGGCTCTCTCAGAAAGCAAAGATATCACAAAACCTACTTTTCTTCTGTCCGTGGGAAATGCCTGGGGCAGCATCTCAAAGTATATGTCAATCCGGTTGAGAAACCCTCTGCATTGGACTGGATCCCCCAAATCGCTGGGCAAGCAGAGCAGAACCAGACATACCTCTTATAGAGGTAATATTCGAGGCGGGTGCCTACACAGTGACTGGAGCAGCAGCAGGGATGGCCTGCAACACAGATTGTACCAGAGCATCCACAGTGGGAGATTTCAGGTGAGCCGTGTGACTTAGGAGTGTTTGTAACTCTATGGCAAACTGATCCATGCAGTGATCCTGCTCATCCAATCTAGAATAAATATTACCGACAAGTGGATTGACTGCGTCTTCTGAATTCATGGCCTACGCCTACTGTCAGAAACCATGAATCAGACTGAGACAGAAGTACAGTTAAATCACACTTGAGTAAACATAGTCAAAACATAGCCAGAGTTCAGGAACTGGAACGGATAGTCAGACAAGCCAAAATGTCAGGGAGCCAAAGAGGAGCGTAGTAGAACATCAAGCAGGATCTGGAGCCAGAAGGAATGTCAGCCAAGCAAGTCTTTAACAGGAACACAGGAGAGCATCTCTAGAGATGTGACCAAGGCGAAGGCAGAGATCATCTGGACTGTACGGCTTAAGTAGGCAGGACTGATGAGCAGGACATCATAAAGATATGGCAAAGTACTAACGCGCTACCAACAGTGTATCAATACAAATAAATTGCTAATTAATAAAGTGCATACATATAAAGTGCTAAATGAAAAAAGCAGCTAAACTTCTATGGTGTAACCAACACCTCTAAAAATGTATATCGTGTAGTGAAATAGCGCTTCCGGAAGTGACTCTCACTAATATAGTTACATACTCACAAGAAGTGGTATAAAAACAGATACTGGTAAAAAAAAAAGGGGGGAAGAGAGAAAAAAAAAGGGGGAAAGAAAGAGCAAAAAAAAATTATTGCGTGATATCAATAATCAGAAATAAAGCAATTTAAATCAAACTCAATATTAAGATCTCAAAGAATATTTGAAATGCAATCCTTTGCCCCCCTAGGTCTTAACATCGAGTTTGATTTAAATTGCTTTATTTCTGATTATTGATAACATGCATTTTTCTTTTCACTCTTCCTTCCCCTTCCCCTTTTTTTTCCCCCTCACTCTTCCTTTTTTGCTCTTACTTTTCCCCTTTCCTCTTTTTTTTTCTCGCTCTTCCTTTTTCCCTTTCCTTTTTTTTTTCCCTCTCGCTCTTCCTTTTTTGCTCTTTCCCTTTTTTTTTCTCTTGCTCTTCCTTTTTCGCTCTTCTTTTTTTTTTTTTTTTATCAGTATCTGTTTTTATACCATTTCTTGTGAGTATGTAACTATATTAGTGAGAGTCTTTTGCTTTGCCAATCTGACTTACCCAGAGTCCTTTGCTCCTTTGCCTCATTTACATATTGTCCATTTACATGATTAGTATTGCTATTTAAGATCACCACTGTCACCCAGCACCTATACCCATGATGAAGTCACATGTGTTGTGACGCAACTAGTCAGGAGGAGCTTGGTGATGTCACTTCCGGTTACGGCCGTGACCAGAAGTCTTTTCATTTGTTTGACGCGCTTGTTTGCTGCCTGGCCATTTTTATTTTAAAGGAGTTTTTAGATTTTCTTAAATAAATTACTTTTGAACCTTTAAACCTACTACCCTATGGAGAGCCTTCTTTTTTATCTTCTATCTTCCGGATTGGGAGAAACTTTTTTAGAGGAAAGGACTGTGGAGACCAGAGAAAAAGTTACAGCGATCCCTTGGACCTTGTGAGGAAAGCTTCAACAACAGGCTGGTTGTTTACTGTTGCCCCACCTATAGGATTGGGAGAAAACTTTGTTATAGGAAAAGACCGTGGAGACCAGACAAAAGTTGCAGTGATCCCTTGAAAGCTGTGAGGAAAGCTTCAACAACAGGCTGGTCATTCACTGTTGCCCCATTAGACCCATTGGGATCTATAAGGTGAGATGCTAGCACTACTGGGGGAGGATTGCAGAAAGACATGTTTACCATCTTACATCTTTAATTTGGACTCTTTCACCTGTTCTTATCCCCCTCGTCTCTTCGGTTATCTGCTCTGATTTATATTTTTCACTTTGGAACTGATCATCTCTCTGAGTCACCTGATTTTTTTGGATGCTGATTACACCTGGAAAACAATTTACCTTTTTTTTGCATTATTGCATTATTGCAGATATATATTATGGGATGCAGCTTTTAGGACATTGAGCACTTTTAGATGAGTTTTATTTGCCATGAGCATCTGAGAAATTCCTGTTTTTTTTTGCTTTTGTTTTTTTACGTGCTATATTATATACTACTTCACTACACGATATATAGGATATCATAAACAGGTGAGTCATTGTGGAGAGATAGAAGCTGGCAATTAGCTGACAGCTGAGTGGCCAGCTTTGAGAAGGCAGGGCTGAGCCCAGCACTGACAAAGGGATATACATCAGCCAGAAGAAGGATGGATGTGGTAGGTCAGTCGGATGTGAACACAGTGGTCTGGGTTGGCACCTGCT
The DNA here is from genome assembly GCF_042186555.1 of Aquarana catesbeiana. Taxonomy (NCBI): domain Eukaryota; kingdom Metazoa; phylum Chordata; class Amphibia; order Anura; family Ranidae; genus Aquarana; species Aquarana catesbeiana. The sequence goes on from NC_133326.1 coordinate 307,851,415, forward strand.
GGACGGTCCACCAATCTCCAGAAGGAGGGGCAGGGGATCTTCTAATGTTGTACAGCGATGGGTCACAGGGTCCTGATAGGCCATGGTTCCAGCAGCTAAACAGTAGCTCTGATGCCCCTTGATGGATTCTGGGGAGAAGAGAGTGAGGGCCTGTCGAAAACAGCTCGTTAAATAGCCCTTCCCATTCCCTTTCAATTAGAAGCTTTTTTGGAGATATAGTCTAATGGAGACTCTGGAGTCCAGTTATGGCTCAACACAGGACAACAAGTCCCACAGTCATTTGCTTCTTGGCTCAGGAATATGATGCAAGAAGTCTGAGTGCAGCACTAGACGAAGAAACTGGAAAAGTCTGCAGCAAGGTAGGTAATGCCCACTGCATTCATATTTGCCATGGAAGGCATGTCCATAGTGTTGATGGAGTTTCTCGGCGCATGCACAGACCAGCAACTAGCTGGACAGATGTGCATAGTCGTGGGCATAGGCAATTGCGCATCTATGTGTGCCTGTCACTAATGCTAGCGCCAAACGGGCTATTTAAACAGGCTTCATTATGGGTTCATTGCTGTTTGGTCTGCAACTTCTGTGTGTTGATTCCTGACCCGGCTTACTTCTGACCTGCGTTTGCCTGCTACCTGTACCAACCTCGGCTTGTCTCTGGATTCTGCTTCTGCCTCTTGTTTCTACTTGATCTATCTCTCGTTGCTAACTTGGCTTGTGACCTGACTATCTTGCTGTCTGCCATCTCTGCCTAATTTTCCTGACCATTACCAACTCAGCTCATCTGACCCCGTATCTTGCTCATCCAGCCTGCTACAGCTCTTCAGTCCAGCAAGCTCTTATCTGTCTCCTGCTTCCAGCTGCCTACCACAGTCTGCTACCAGCCAAGCTCTGTGCCAGCTCATCTTCTATCAGCCTGCTCTGCTGACACATCCACCTGCTGACTTCTGCCACGCAGACTACTGGACTGATCACAGGCACTCGTGCTTCGCTGTGATCTTGTGACCGCTGTCTCACTACCAGTGGCCCCAGAGCCAGAGCTGTATGAGAGGCCTTCCACTGCACGTCAGGCTCATTAATCAGGTACGTGACAATATTATTGTAGTCAGCACCTGGCTACACAAGTAAAACAGCAGACCGTGTACATGTTGAGTTCAGTACTAAAGCTCTGCCCCTCCGTGTTTCATTCTCACAGACATCCTCAAGGGGATGAAAGATTGGCAGTAACACTTACAATATACCATGCTGTGCAGAAATTTCAGGGGAGAGGACTCCCACCCCCAAATGGGCAAATCTTACAAGCCAATATTAAAATTACAAAGCAATACAACAATTTTAGAGGTAGATATATATAATGTAGACCCACCAATAAACCAATCTTTAAGACAGTGTACACAAAATCTCTGTCAAAAGGAAGATATACTGCCATCTAGTGGCCAAATTAGTAATTTCAATGGAAAATGACATATCATAACTTTATATGGATTTATTTCACCTTTAATATTCTTAAAAAAATATTCTAAAAAAAACAAATTTCCGTGCTACAAAAACAGACATTTCAATTAATAGATGAAACCATTAAAGTGGCTGTAAAGGCAGAAGGTTTTTTATCTCTAAGATACAAAAGCCTGGGGGGGCATGGCTAGCGCGCACGGCGGATGACTGACTGAGAAAGGAGCTCCAGAGCCCTGACAGAGATGCCAGTGACAAACGGAGGCACAGAGCACCGCTCAACATCTCCTAAGTACCCCACAGAACCCTGAATACAGCAGCTACCTCCCGGAGATGTCTCGGAAATGGCAGGGAGACTGCAAGCCTAAAAACTGACAGCTTACTTCCACTGGCCTGAAGGTGGAGGAGGTCAAGATGGCGCTGGCAGCTCGGCCCCCTCCTCCACGCCATGCAGCAATCACTACTTAGACCTTCCTGACACCGATGGTACTGGGCACAAAGCTTAAAGAGATGCTTTTCTCATTACACCACTCTCTGCATGCTTATTTTACTAACATCACCTATAAATTCTCCAAAGAAGTGTCCATGATGGGAGATAGGGTTAACCAAGTAAATCATGCAGTTACAGATATTATTTCAACAGTCAATGACATAACTGACGCCAATGAGGAAAGTGAAGAAGAAAGGCACTGGATGCATGCAAAAATTGCAGACCTCGAGGATCGCTCAAGGCGTAATTAAGGGGGGTACCAGAAACCATGCATGCCCAAGACCTCACGCATTATGCCACAGAGCTCTTTGACTCAGTAGTGCCAGAATTAACCCCGCTACAGCTCAAGATAGATTGTATACACCATATACATAAACCCTCATTTCTGCCCATTGAAACCCCCCATGGGATGTGCTCATGAGCGTGCACTTTTTCTCTACCAAAAAGCAATTATTGGGGAAGTCACGTGCCTTAGCTAAACTCCCTGATCCCTACTCCAACATACAAATTTATGCTGACCTTGCCAAACACACCCTGGATCTCCCCTGAGCATCACCATTGCACCCTCTACATCCTCAAACCCAACGAGAATCTGGAGAGCCAATACTTGTGTCATGCAAACGTCCCCATACGCTGAACAAATCCAGTACCACTTGACTGCCTTCTTTCTAAACAACCAAGGATCTGTCCCCCACTCTACCCTCTGGATGGCACATAAAGCCTTCACAAGAGGAATTCTGATCCAACTAAGCTCATTGGTAAAAAAGAGGAGGACGCAGCGTCTAGATGAGCTTACCACTGAAATCTCCAATATTGACGCCCAAAACAAACTAAACCCAGCCCATGACCTTAAAATTAAATCATTAGCCCTCCGCCAAGAATTAAGAGCACTTCTCTTAAATTCCTTTGAAAAAGCACTAAGCACTAATATTTAAGCTCAAAGCCACATCCTATTCTACCTCTAACAAGGCAGGGAAGGCCATGGCACAACGCATCCGTGGCCAACCTATCAAGACCTCAATCCCCCATATTTTCCACCCTTTTACAAAAGTAAAATTAATTAACCCACAAGACATAGCCAATGCTACTATGACTCCCTTTACAACCTCAAAAATTACAAGAATACTCCCCAACCCTCTCAAGATCTGATCCAGCAATTCTTATCTAAGATACATCTCCCAACCCTTAGTGAAGACCAACTAAGAGAACTGAATTCTCCCTTCTCAAAGCCAGAAATTGATCAAGCAATCCATTCCCTTCTAACTGGTAAATCTCCTGGACCTGATGGCCTGCCAGGAGAATACTACAAACAGTTTGGTAATGTACTTAGCCCCCATATTCAAAACCTCTTCAATGATGCTGCCTCCTCCTCAATGTTTCCCCCTGAAATGTTGTTGCAGTAATTGTCGCCCTACCTAAACCAGGTAAAAGCCCAGACACCCCCAAAATTTTAGACCTATCTCCCTACTCAACGAAGATTTAAAATTGTATGCAAAAATATTAGCCCCTACAATATCCAAATGTCTCCCCCTCCTCATCAACGCAGATCAAACAGACTACATCAAAGGTAGACAATCTTCTGATGCTACAAGAAGACTTGTAGACCTCATCCATGCAGCCAGCACTGACGGAAGGCCTTCTCTGCTACTATCTCTGGACGCAGAGAAGGCGTTCAACAGAGTTCACTGGGGATACATGAGAGAGGTTCACATCAAATTCGAATTTAAGGACTCCATACTATCCGTCATAATGGCATTATACTCTGTCCCTTCTGCCCAAGTTTATGTGGGATAAATGCTCTCCACCTACTTTTAAATATCAAATGGCACACACCAAGGATGCCCCCTATCACCCCTCATCTTTAACCTATCCATTGAACCATTGGCAGAAAACATTCATAGTTCCAAACTAATTTCAGGGCTTCAAGTGGGAGAATACAACCATAAAATAAGCTTGTTTGCCGAAGACATCATATTAATGCTGACCAATCCAAACTTGTCTCTACCAGCAGTGTATTCTTTACTACTTGACTTTGGTGCACTGTCATATTACAAAGCCAATGCCACATATCCTAGATCTAGGGGTAGATGGCACAACCCATAATCTTTTATCTTCAAAATTCCCATTTCAATGGGCAGAAACAGGCTTAGAATATCTCAGAATCACACTAACAAGACACTTAAAGAACCTCTTCAAAGAAAACTTTACCAGATATAGACAAAAATGTATCCAGTCCCTTCAACTAGAAAAACACAAATTATCTTGGGCTGGCCAACTGACGGCATTTAAGATGATCATCGTCCCTCAAATTCTGTACCTCTTCTGAACCCTACCCCTCCCAATACCTAAAAGCTTCACCAATTCCCTCCAAACATACCTACAAAAATTCATTTGGGCAGGAAAAAAAACACGAGTGGCTAAAAGTAGACTGGTCAAACACGGTAGGGGGATCAGGCCTAGTGGATATAGTAGACTATCACACAGCAAGCATACTAGCCCAACCAAGAGAATGGTTCCTTCCAACACCATCTACTCAATGGGGAGACAGAAAAATATTTAATACTAGGTAAAGATTTAAAAAATTGAATCTGTAGCATCCATCCAAAAATGAAACCCCCCAAAATTCCTCCCACTAACCATAAAAGCAACAGTCCAAGCATGGCATAAATATACCTTCACCACCTGGAGAGGCACCCCAATAACACCCATCAAATTACCCCTATCTGCTCTCAAATTGCTTAACCCTGACCTCCACATACATAAATGGTCCAAACAAGATTCCCTACCCTTGAATAAACTAATACATAACAACAAGATCAAACCTTTTCACAACCTGAAAAACAGAGCTAAAACTTGGCCTAGAATCACATTAACAATACCTACAAATTACCCACTGTCTTAAAAGTAATCCACAACTTATAATCTCCATTCCTATACAAGCTATCACATTTTATTCACCCCACAGCCTGGGTGGCACAGTGGTGTAGTGGGTAGCACTCTCACCTAGCAGTAAAAAGGGTTGCTGGTTCAAATCCCAAACTTGGCGCTATCTGCCTGGAGTTTGCATGTTCTCCCTGTGCCTGTGTGGGTTTCCTCCAGATACTCCAGTTTCCTCTTACACCCCAAAGACATGCTGGTAGGTTAATTGGCTTCTGTCCAAAAATTGGTACTAGTATATGAATGTGAGTTGAGGATCTTGAATTGTGGGCTCCTTGAGGGTAGGGACCAATGTGAGTGTGTGATGTATGTGCGGAGTGCTGCATATTTTGATGGCACTATATGGGTACCTTAAATAAATAATAATATAATAGATGAGTAACTTAATGAGACACAAGTGATAGGGACAATTGTAGACATGCACACTCACTCAGGATGGACTGGTGTCTTTATTCAACCTTACTAACTATGAAACAAAGGTATTTCCTTATTTTATAACCTTCTACAGGAAAAAAAAAACTATTCCACCATTCCCTGGGCCTTGATCAATGGGAGCAAGATCGAGGCAGATTATATTCAGGGACAGAATGGCAAAGTACACAGCACTGTGGGAACTCACACAGAACATTGTTCAAAGGAGGTACTTAACCCCAAATAAAATAGATAAATTTGACCATCATACATCCCCCAATTGCTGGAGAAAGTGCGGAAGACAGGGATCTTTAATCTACAGCCTATGGCAATGCCCACAATTAACAAAATATTGGCATGAAGTCTTCTTAATCCTTTCACAAATTACAGGATCAACCATATTACCATCGCCTGGTCTAGCTCTACTAAACTTAAATATAGATCTCATACCTGTAGCTCACAGGAAAGTAATTACCCACAAAAACCCCCAGTTGTGCTGGATGTCATTACAATGGTTCAGACTCACCACAATTATGAGACACTTTTGTTCAACAATAACCAATCTCATACCAAGCTGAGTCAAATGTGGAACTCCTGGTCAAATTGGTGTAACAAATTCACTAGGCTTTAACTCTTGATAACCACTCATGCATGCTCCCTTCCCTGCCACCTCCCACCCCCTACCCCCTCTTCCTATTCTCCCAACCTTCCCAAACCTTAAATATTCTTGTAGAATTTCTCATAGAACTTACTTATATAACTGAGAAACATTGTTACTACTCAAATACTATATAGTATGATGATATTGAACTCATCTGCCCGGTTGTCAACAAACCAGTTTTCATATCTTTGAGTATATTACAAATATATTTATGTTCATCTGTTTCTTATAGCACAATATGACAAAGTAACAATGTTTGTAACTTGTAAATGCACAATAAAAAAAACTATTGAAATAAAAAAAAGATAAAAAAAACCTTCTGTGTGCAGCAGCCCCCCTAATACTTACCTGAGCTCCATCTAGATCCAACAGTGTCTCGGCTGCCCAGGACTCCCCTCCTCATTGGCTGAGACAGCAGACTGTCAATTAAAGTCAGCCAGCCAAAAAGGAGAGCAAGGAGGAGGGGTTGGGTCACATTTCCATGTCTGAATGGACACAGGAAGCTGCATCTCGGCTCTGGTGCCCCCATAGCAAGCTGCTTGCTGTGGGGGCACTGAATAAAAAGGAGGGGCCAGGAGCACCGAAGAGGGACTGAGAAGAGGAGGATCCAGGCTGCTCTGTGCAAAACCACTGCACAGAGCATGTAAGTATAACATGTTTGTTTTTTTTTAACTAAAAAAAACAGACTTTACAATCACTTTAATAATTACGTGATACATGATCAAAGTAATATCAATAAAATAAAATAACAATTCCACACCCAAATAACACATTATATTAAAAATATTTAAAATCAAAATCAAAGTGCTATGTTGTAACCACAACTGATTGGAGAGAATGTAAATCCTTAAAATTCAGCTTTTGATGATAAAACACTTAAGATGCCAATCTATATTTAGGCCCCGAAGATGATAAGTTGTCAATTCAGATTTCCATTGGTTTTCTGATGGTGAGATCCCTCTTTTAATAATACTGCCCCTCAAATTTTTTTTTTCCCTCTCGCTCTTCCTTTTTTGCTCTTTCCCTTTTTTTTTCTCTTGCTCTTCCTTTTTCGCTCTTCTTTTTTTTTTTTTTTTATCAGTATCTGTTTTTATACCATTTCTTGTGAGTATGTAACTATATTAGTGAGAGTCTTTTGCTTTGCCAATCTGACTTACCCAGAGTCCTTTGCTCCTTTGCCTCATTTACATATTGTCCATTTACATGATTAGTATTGCTATTTAAGATCACCACTGTCACCCAGCACCTATACCCATGATGAAGTCACATGTGTTGTGACGCAACTAGTCAGGAGGAGCTTGGTGATGTCACTTCCGGTTACGGCCGTGACCAGAAGTCTTTTCATTTGTTTGACGCGCTTGTTTGCTGCCTGGCCATTTTTATTTTAAAGGAGTTTTTAGATTTTCTTAAATAAATTACTTTTGAACCTTTAAACCTACTACCCTATGGAGAGCCTTCTTTTTTATCTTCTATCTTCCGGATTGGGAGAAACTTTTTTAGAGGAAAGGACTGTGGAGACCAGAGAAAAAGTTACAGCGATCCCTTGGACCTTGTGAGGAAAGCTTCAACAACAGGCTGGTTGTTTACTGTTGCCCCACCTATAGGATTGGGAGAAAACTTTGTTATAGGAAAAGACCGTGGAGACCAGACAAAAGTTGCAGTGATCCCTTGAAAGCTGTGAGGAAAGCTTCAACAACAGGCTGGTCATTCACTGTTGCCCCATTAGACCCATTGGGATCTATAAGGTGAGATGCTAGCACTACTGGGGGAGGATTGCAGAAAGACATGTTTACCATCTTACATCTTTAATTTGGACTCTTTCACCTGTTCTTATCCCCCTCGTCTCTTCGGTTATCTGCTCTGATTTATATTTTTCACTTTGGAACTGATCATCTCTCTGAGTCACCTGATTTTTTTGGATGCTGATTACACCTGGAAAACAATTTACCTTTTTTTTGCATTATTGCATTATTGCAGATATATATTATGGGATGCAGCTTTTAGGACATTGAGCACTTTTAGATGAGTTTTATTTGCCATGAGCATCTGAGAAATTCCTGTTTTTTTTTGCTTTTGTTTTTTTACATGCTATATTATATACTACTTCACTACACGATATATAGGATATCATAAACAGGTGAGTCATTGTGGAGAGATAGAAGCTGGCAATTAGCTGACAGCTGAGTGGCCAGCTTTGAGAAGGAAGGGCTGAGCCCAGCACTGACAAAGGGATATACATCAGCCAGAAGAAGGATGGATGTGGTAGGTCAGTCGGATGTGAACACAGTGGTCTGGGTTGGCACCTGCTGGACGGTCCACCAATCTCCAGAAGGAGGGGCAGGGGATCTTCTAATGTTGTACAGCGATGGGTCACAGGGTCCTGATAGGCCATGGTTCCAGCAGCTAAACAGTAGCTCTGATGCCCCTTGATGGATTCTGGGGAGAAGAGAGTGAGGGCCTGTCGAAAACAGCTCGTTAAATAGCCCTTCCCATTCCCTTTCAATTAGAAGCTTTTTTGGAGATATAGTCTAATGGAGACTCTGGAGTCCAGTTATGGCTCAACACAGGACAACAAGTCCCACAGTCATTTGCTTCTTGGCTCAGGAATATGATGCAAGAAGTCTGAGTGCAGCACTAGACGAAGAAACTGGAAAAGTCTGCAGCAAGGTAGGTAATGCCCACTGCATTCATATTTGCCATGGAAGGCATGTCCATAGTGTTGATGGAGTTTCTCGGCGCATGCACAGACCAGCAACTAGCTGGACAGATGTGCATAGTCGTGGGCATAGGCAATTGCGCATCTATGTGTGCCTGTCACTAATGCTAGCGCCAAACGGGCTATTTAAACAGGCTTCATTATGGGTTCATTGCTGTTTGGTCTGCAACTTCTGTGTGTTGATTCCTGACCCGGCTTACTTCTGACCTGCGTTTGCCTGCTACCTGTACCAACCTCGGCTTGTCTCTGGATTCTGCTTCTGCCTCTTGTTTCTACTTGATCTATCTCTCGTTGCTAACTTGGCTTGTGACCTGACTATCTTGCTGTCTGCCATCTCTGCCTAATTTTCCTGACCATTACCAACTCAGCTCATCTGACCCCGTATCTTGCTCATCCAGCCTGCTACAGCTCTTCAGTCCAGCAAGCTCTTATCTGTCTCCTGCTTCCAGCTGCCTACCACAGTCTGCTACCAGCCAAGCTCTGTGCCAGCTCATCTTCTATCAGCCTGCTCTGCTGACACATCCACCTGCTGACTTCTGCCACGCAGACTACTGGACTGATCACAGGCACTCGTGCTTCGCTGTGATCTTGTGACCGCTGTCTCACTACCAGTGGCCCCAGAGCCAGAGCTGTATGAGAGGCCTTCCACTGCACGTCAGGCTCATTAATCAGGTACGTGACAATATTATTGTAGTCAGCACCTGGCTACACAAGTAAAACAGCAGACCGTGTACATGTTGAGTTCAGTACTAAAGCTCTGCCCCTCCGTGTTTCATTCTCACAGACATCCTCAAGGGGATGAAAGATTGGCAGTAACACTTAAAATATACCATGCTGTGCAGAAATTTCAGGGGAGAGGACTCCCACCCCCAAATGGGCAAATCTTACAAGCCAATATTAAAATTACAAAGCAATACAACAATTTTAGAGGTAGATATATATAATGTAGACCCACCAATAAACCAATCTTTAAGACAGTGTACACAAAATCTCTGTCAAAAGGAAGATATACTGCCATCTAGTGGCCAAATTAGTAATTTCAATGGAAAATGACATATCATAACTTTATATGGATTTATTTCACCTTTAATATTCTTAAAAAAATATTCTAAAAAAAACAAATTTCCGTGCTACAAAAACAGACATTTCAATTAATAGATGAAACCATTAAAGTGGCTGTAAAGGCAGAAGGTTTTTTATCTCTAAGATACAAAAGCCTGGGGGGGCATGGCTAGCGCGCACGGCGGATGACTGACTGAGAAAGGAGCTCCAGAGCCCTGACAGAGATGCCAGTGACAAACGGAGGCACAGAGCACCGCTCAACATCTCCTAAGTACCCCACAGAACCCTGAATACAGCAGCTACCTCCCGGAGATGTCTCGGAAATGGCAGGGAGACTGCAAGCCTAAAAACTGACAGCTTACTTCCACTGGCCTGAAGGTGGAGGAGGTCAAGATGGCGCTGGCAGCTCGGCCCCCTCCTCCACGCCATGCAGCAATCACTACTTAGACCTTCCTGACACCGATGGTACTGGGCACAAAGCTTAAAGAGATGCTTTTCTCATTACACCACTCTCTGCATGCTTATTTTACTAACATCACCTATAAATTCTCCAAAGAAGTGTCCATGATGGGAGATAGGGTTAACCAAGTAAATCATGCAGTTACAGATATTATTTCAACAGTCAATGACATAACTGACGCCAATGAGGAAAGTGAAGAAGAAAGGCACTGGATGCATGCAAAAATTGCAGACCTCGAGGATCGCTCAAGGCGTAATTAAGGGGGGTACCAGAAACCATGCATGCCCAAGACCTCACGCATTATGCCACAGAGCTCTTTGACTCAGTAGTGCCAGAATTAACCCCGCTACAGCTCAAGATAGATTGTATACACCATATACATAAACCCTCATTTCTGCCCATTGAAACCCCCCATGGGATGTGCTCATGAGCGTGCACTTTTTCTCTACCAAAAAGCAATTATTGGGGAAGTCACGTGCCTTAGCTAAACTCCCTGATCCCTACTCCAACATACAAATTTATGCTGACCTTGCCAAACACACCCTGGATCTCCCCTGAGCATCACCATTGCACCCTCTACATCCTCAAACCCAACGAGAATCTGGAGAGCCAATACTTGTGTCATGCAAACGTCCCCATACGCTGAACAAATCCAGTACCACTTGACTGCCTTCTTTCTAAACAACCAAGGATCTGTCCCCCACTCTACCCTCTGGATGGCACATAAAGCCTTCACAAGAGGAATTCTGATCCAACTAAGCTCATTGGTAAAAAAGAGGAGGACGCAGCGTCTAGATGAGCTTACCACTGAAATCTCCAATATTGACGCCCAAAACAAACTAAACCCAGCCCATGACCTTAAAATTAAATCATTAGCCCTCCGCCAAGAATTAAGAGCACTTCTCTTAAATTCCTTTGAAAAAGCACTAAGCACTAATATTTAAGCTCAAAGCCACATCCTATTCTACCTCTAACAAGGCAGGGAAGGCCATGGCACAACGCATCCGTGGCCAACCTATCAAGACCTCAATCCCCCATATTTTCCACCCTTTTACAAAAGTAAAATTAATTAACCCACAAGACATAGCCAATGCTACTATGACTCCCTTTACAACCTCAAAAATTACAAGAATACTCCCCAACCCTCTCAAGATCTGATCCAGCAATTCTTATCTAAGATACATCTCCCAACCCTTAGTGAAGACCAACTAAGAGAACTGAATTCTCCCTTCTCAAAGCCAGAAATTGATCAAGCAATCCATTCCCTTCTAACTGGTAAATCTCCTGGACCTGATGGCCTGCCAGGAGAATACTACAAACAGTTTGGTAATGTACTTAGCCCCCATATTCAAAACCTCTTCAATGATGCTGCCTCCTCCTCAATGTTTCCCCCTGAAATGTTGTTGCAGTAATTGTCGCCCTACCTAAACCAGGTAAAAGCCCAGACACCCCCAAAATTTTAGACCTATCTCCCTACTCAACGAAGATTTAAAATTGTATGCAAAAATATTAGCCCCTACAATATCCAAATGTCTCCCCCTCCTCATCAACGCAGATCAAACAGACTACATCAAAGGTAGACAATCTTCTGATGCTACAAGAAGACTTGTAGACCTCATCCATGCAGCCAGCACTGACGGAAGGCCTTCTCTGCTACTATCTCTGGACGCAGAGAAGGCGTTCAACAGAGTTCACTGGGGATACATGAGAGAGGTTCACATCAAATTCGAATTTAAGGACTCCATACTATCCGTCATAATGGCATTATACTCTGTCCCTTCTGCCCAAGTTTATGTGGGATAAATGCTCTCCACCTACTTTTAAATATCAAATGGCACACACCAAGGATGCCCCCTATCACCCCTCATCTTTAACCTATCCATTGAACCATTGGCAGAAAACATTCATAGTTCCAAACTAATTTCAGGGCTTCAAGTGGGAGAATACAACCATAAAATAAGCTTGTTTGCCGAAGACATCATATTAATGCTGACCAATCCAAACTTGTCTCTACCAGCAGTGTATTCTTTACTACTTGACTTTGGTGCACTGTCATATTACAAAGCCAATGCCACATATCCTAGATCTAGGGGTAGATGGCACAACCCATAATCTTTTATCTTCAAAATTCCCATTTCAATGGGCAGAAACAGGCTTAGAATATCTCAGAATCACACTAACAAGACACTTAAAGAACCTCTTCAAAGAAAACTTTACCAGATATAGACAAAAATGTATCCAGTCCCTTCAACTAGAAAAACACAAATTATCTTGGGCTGGCCAACTGACGGCATTTAAGATGATCATCGTCCCTCAAATTCTGTACCTCTTCTGAACCCTACCCCTCCCAATACCTAAAAGCTTCACCAATTCCCTCCAAACATACCTACAAAAATTCATTTGGGCAGGAAAAAAAACACGAGTGGCTAAAAGTAGACTGGTCAAACACGGTAGGGGGATCAGGCCTAGTGGATATAGTAGACTATCACACAGCAAGCATACTAGCCCAACCAAGAGAATGGTTCCTTCCAACACCATCTACTCAATGGGGAGACAGAAAAATATTTAATACTAGGTAAAGATTTAAAAAATTGAATCTGTAGCATCCATCCAAAAATGAAACCCCCCAAAATTCCTCCCACTAACCATAAAAGCAACAGTCCAAGCATGGCATAAATATACCTTCACCACCTGGAGAGGCACCCCAATAACACCCATCAAATTACCCCTATCTGCTCTCAAATTGCTTAACCCTGACCTCCACATACATAAATGGTCCAAACAAGATTCCCTACCCTTGAATAAACTAATACATAACAACAAGATCAAACCTTTTCACAACCTGAAAAACAGAGCTAAAACTTGGCCTAGAATCACATTAACAATACCTACAAATTACCCACTGTCTTAAAAGTAATCCACAACTTATAATCTCCATTCCTATACAAGCTATCACATTTTATTCACCCCACAGCCTGGGTGGCACAGTGGTGTAGTGGGTAGCACTCTCACCTAGCAGTAAAAAGGGTTGCTGGTTCAAATCCCAAACTTGGCGCTATCTGCCTGGAGTTTGCATGTTCTCCCTGTGCCTGTGTGGGTTTCCTCCAGATACTCCAGTTTCCTCTTACACCCCAAAGACATGCTGGTAGGTTAATTGGCTTCTGTCCAAAAATTGGTACTAGTATATGAATGTGAGTTGAGGATCTTGAATTGTGGGCTCCTTGAGGGTAGGGACCAATGTGAGTGTGTGATGTATGTGCGGAGTGCTGCATATTTTGATGGCACTATATGGGTACCTTAAATAAATAATAATATAATAGATGAGTAACTTAATGAGACACAAGTGATAGGGACAATTGTAGACATGCACACTCACTCAGGATGGACTGGTGTCTTTATTCAACCTTACTAACTATGAAACAAAGGTATTTCCTTATTTTATAACCTTCTACAGGAAAAAAAAAACTATTCCACCATTCCCTGGGCCTTGATCAATGGGAGCAAGATCGAGGCAGATTATATTCAGGGACAGAATGGCAAAGTACACAGCACTGTGGGAACTCACACAGAACATTGTTCAAAGGAGGTACTTAACCCCAAATAAAATAGCTAAATTTGACCATCATACATCCCCCAATTGCTGGAGAAAGTGCGGAAGACAGGGATCTTTAATCTACAGCCTATGGCAATGCCCACAATTAACAAAATATTGGCATGAAGTCTTCTTAATCCTTTCACAAATTACAGGATCAACCATATTACCATCGCCTGGTCTAGCTCTACTAAACTTAAATATAGATCTCATACCTGTAGCTCACAGGAAAGTAATTACCCACAAAAACCCCCAGTTGTGCTGGATGTCATTACAATGGTTCAGACTCACCACAATTATGAGACACTTTTGTTCAACAATAACCAATCTCATACCAAGCTGAGTCAAATGTGGAACTCCTGGTCAAATTGGTGTAACAAATTCACTAGGCTTTAACTCTTGATAACCACTCATGCATGCTCCCTTCCCTGCCACCTCCCACCCCCTACCCCCTCTTCCTATTCTCCCAACCTTCCCAAACCTTAAATATTCTTGTAGAATTTCTCATAGAACTTACTTATATAACTGAGAAACATTGTTACTACTCAAATACTATATAGTATGATGATATTGAACTCATCTGCCCGGTTGTCAACAAACCAGTTTTCATATCTTTGAGTATATTACAAATATATTTATGTTCATCTGTTTCTTATAGCACAATATGACAAAGTAACAATGTTTGTAACTTGTAAATGCACAATAAAAAAAACTATTGAAATAAAAAAAAGATAAAAAAAACCTTCTGTGTGCAGCAGCCCCCCTAATACTTACCTGAGCTCCATCTAGATCCAACAGTGTCTCGGCTGCCCAGGACTCCCCTCCTCATTGGCTGAGACAGCAGACTGTCAATTAAAGTCAGCCAGCCAAAAAGGAGAGCAAGGAGGAGGGGTTGGGTCACATTTCCATGTCTGAATGGACACAGGAAGCTGCATCTCGGCTCTGGTGCCCCCATAGCAAGCTGCTTGCTGTGGGGGCACTGAATAAAAAGGAGGGGCCAGGAGCACCGAAGAGGGACTGAGAAGAGGAGGATCCAGGCTGCTCTGTGCAAAACCACTGCACAGAGCATGTAAGTATAACATGTTTGTTTTTTTTTAACTAAAAAAAACAGACTTTACAATCACTTTAATAATTACGTGATACATGATCAAAGTAATATCAATAAAATAAAATAACAATTCCACACCCAAATAACACATTATATTAAAAATATTTAAAATCAAAATCAAAGTGCTATGTTGTAACCACAACTGATTGGAGAGAATGTAAATCCTTAAAATTCAGCTTTTGATGATAAAACACTTAAGATGCCAATCTATATTTAGGCCCCGAAGATGATAAGTTGTCAATTCAGATTTCCATTGGTTTTCTGATGGTGAGATCCCTCTTTTAATAATACTGCCCCTCCAATGTGGGGCATGTTTATTTACCAATAACTTTAATTCCAGAGGGATCTTTTTTATGGTACTGGACATAGTCTTTGGACAAGTTGTACTCAATTCTCATTTGTAGAGCCTGTGTGGTCCTGCTGACATATTACAGGCTACATGGGCACTGAAGGAGATACAAAATATTGTTAATAGAACAGGGGATAAAGTCCCCAACATTGTAATTTTTATTAGATATGAAAAGGACCCTGTATGTACTATATTCTGTTGGCCACATTTACACACAGCAAAAAAAAGCAGCCAATTCTTCAAATAATGAATTCTTTTTTTAGTTGTTCTACAAGATTATCATGTCTCTCAGAGACAAAGTTTTTTCAAAGATGGCATTAGGATGTCTACAAGGATGGATGGAGCTTTGGTGCTGACATCATTGTGCTCATGTGTTCCGCTTAAATGGCGTGCTGTTTTACCTGTGCTTTGTAATCAGTCTCCCTGTGAGTACAATACAGCTGAAATAACATTTGTTTTAAAAAAGATAATGCACTATAGTTCTTCCATTTTCTTTTATGGTGAACCGGATGCTGTGCTGGGCCAATTTTTGGTGAGTCTGTTATTACCTTGACATATTACATCTGAAGCAGGGGAGCTGAGGAGTTGGCGTTTCTTGCTGCTGGGTTTCATACCACATCTACCTCTTATTAATGGGGGTCTATGATTCCAGTGAACAGGTAGCAATATATCTGCAGTGACGAAATATTGGGATAACATTGAGGAGTGCTGGCACTTGTGGTTCACTGGCCAAAAAATTATGTTATAACATCAATTTGAATATTTACATGGACTATTCACTACATCATTTATTTTGGGCATGTATATCAATGTATGGTGTTATAGGTTTTTATTACAACATGTGTATGTGGGGGATATTATGCTTGGTGCACTGGGAACTGTGGTGTTTGTGGACTAAACTGCACCACAATAAGTATCTCACTGCAAAGTAAGGCAGCTTTTGTGATGTCACCAACAACTTCATGATGCTGCTGCTGTTGGCCATGTAAAAAGAATAATAAATAAATAAACTGCAACAAAGTGAAACACAAACTCCAAAAAAGTAAAACAGCTAAAAAATGGGAAGAAAAACTGTACGGCAGCCCTAAACCACTACAAGCAAATCAAGCCCCTCCTCCCCCAATATTAAGAAAGAAAAAGTAAATGCTAATACAATTAAAACAAAAGAAAATAAATATAAAAATGGGGAAACAATAGCAACATAACAACAGAAGTTGCTGCTACAACACTTTCTACTGTCAACTGCCCATCACACTGAGACTGCAGCCTTTTAAGCTGGTCATACATTGATCAAGATTCAGTCGGTTCAGAAGGGACTGGCTGAATTTTGATCCAAGTATGACCAGGCTGGTCATATACCAACTGTACAACCACCCTGGCAGATATTCCCCGCTCTTATAGTCTGTGGGCTGCGACTTTTGACAAAACCATAACTGGCCATAGTCTTGTACCGGGCCTCTCATTTTCAGTGCATTGCAGTTTGTGTGGCTAGGGAGAGTGGTATATGAACCTACCTGCATTCACTGTGATTTTCTAACAGTCCTTTTTAGGACTCCTTTTTTTTATGTTTTTTTTTCAATGCAATATGGGACATTCAGAGGAGCAATTTCCACTGAACATCAGCTAAATTAGGATCAAACTCTCAGTTCATCCTTAGTCACCTTGCCTATTTACTTTCTCTCACTCATTTCTGACTGGATTGGTCAGCCTTCATTATACCACCTGATACAACCTTGGTATTCTAATGAGAAAAGTTGCAGTGTACACAACCCTTTAACCTCTTCAGCCCCGAAAGGATTTGCCCCCTTCTTGACCAGGCCATTTTTTGCGATACTGCACTGCGTCGCTTTAACTGACAATTGCGCTGTCGTGCGACGTTGTACCCAAACAAAGTGTATATGCTTTTTTCCCCATAAATTTCTTTTGGTGGTATTTGATCACCTCTGCGGTTTTTATTTTTTGCGCTATAAACAAAAAAGAGCGACAATTTTGAAAAAAACACAATATTTTGTACTTTTTGCTATAATAAATATTCAAAAAACAAGCAAAAAAAGAATTTCTTCATCAGTTTAGGCCGATATATATTCTTCTACATATTTTTGGTAAAACAAAATTGCAATAAGCATATATTGATTGGTTTGTGCAAAAGTTATAGGGGGTTATTTACTAAATGAAAATCCACTTTGTACTGCAAGTGCGCTTGAAAGTGCACTGAGGGTGCACTTGGAAGTAAAGTCACTGTAGATCCGAGGGGGACATGCAAGGAAAATAAAAAACAGCATTTTAACTTGCACATGATTGGATGATAAAATCAGCAGAGCTTCCACTCATTTCAGATCTACCCCTTAGATTTTAGAGCGACTGCACTTCCAAGTGCACTTTTAGTGCACTTTCAAGTGCACTTGCAGTGCAAAGTGGATTTGCCTTTCGTAAATAGTGTCTACAAAATAGGGGATAGATTTATGTCATTTTTATTATTTTTTTTTTACTAGTAATGGCGGCAATCTGCAATTTATAGCAGGACTGCGACATTGCAGTGGACAGATCGGACACTTTTGACACTATTTTGGGACCATTGACATTTATACAGCGATCAGAGCTAAAAATAGCCACTGATTAATGTATAAATGTCACTGGTAGGGTAGTGGTTAACACTAGGGGTCGATCAAGGGGTTAACTGTGTTCCTTAGGTGTTCTAATTGTAGGGGGGATGGGACTGACTAGGGGAGGAGACTGATCGGTGCTCATACATAGTATGAGCACATGATCTGTCTACCCTCCCCACGAGCCAGTGTGGGTGCCCGGCAGTCATCGTGCCCGCTGGGCACGTGCATTGGCTCTGGCAACATGTGGCAGAGCGACGTACAGCTACGGCGATTTGTGCAGCCATGCCAACCTGCCACAGTATAACTGCGGAGGCTGGTTGGCTAGCGGTTAAAGTGGTTCCAAAGGTTGAAGATTTTTTACCTTCATACATCCTATGCATGAAGGTAAAATGATTTTGTGTGCAGCACCCCCAGCTGACACAGCATGGGAACCCATTGGCTCCCACTGCTGTCAATCACAGCCAGTGAGCCAATGAGGAGAGAATGGGGGGGGTTGAGCCATGGGTCTATGTGTCTTATGGATGCATAGAGCAGCGGCTTGAGAGCGAGCAGGCAGCAGTGCCCCCAGGGCAATTGCCTTTCTCTGGGGCCAGCAGGGGATCACGGCTGCTCTGTGCAAAACCACTGCACAGAGCAGGTAAGTTTAATATGTATGTTATTTATAAAAAAAACGAAAAAAAAAAAAAACCACAAGCTTTAGTATCACTTTAAAAGTGAATGATGCTTAGAGAGTATCTCACCAAAAATTAAACTTTGGTAACATGATAAACTTGAAATTGTACCTGCAGCTCAGAGCAAACATTTAGGAAAAGCAGGACAAGACAAACACAAAAAAGAAAATTACATTTCTGGGAGCGATCTGTACTCCTATTTATAAAACCTCTTTTGTAGCTGTTACACATATTTTTTCAAAATTAGAGTTTAAGTTATAGTTTATTTTGTAGGTAGTAGGTTTGGAATATGAGTAGTGTCCAAAGTACTTGGAAACCTTCCTTGGGTGTCCATATATTTTTTTAGTATGGAATTAAAGCGGGATTCCGGCCAGCTAAAAAATTTTTTTTAAAGTCAGCAGTTACAAACACTGTAGCTGCTGACTTTAAATAAGTAGACTTACCTGTCCTGGGTGCCCGCGATGTCAGCCGCCCAAGGCTGACCCGTCCCTCGGCTCTCGTCTCCCGGAACCGCCATCTTAGATAAGGGAAACAGGCAGTGGAGCCTTGCGGCTTCACTGATAGTGTCCTACTGCACACTCGCGAGTGGTGCGGCAATCTGTGAATGGCCCCGTGGTTTTCTGGGAACACACACAGTTCCCAGAAGGCAACGGGGCCGCTCAGCTAGGAGAAGAACATGCCGCGGAATAGGAACAGGCAGAATAGGAAGAATGCCTAGCAACAAGGGTTCAGGTAAGTATAATTTTTTAATTTTTTTTTTAATTTTTTTTAGGATTTTTGGTGTAATTTTTTTTTTCAGGGTGGCCCTCCACTTTAACTAAGCAGTGTGTTCTCTGTGGAGTAAAAGCAATGGGGGAAAATAACTAAAATTGGTGCACACAGAATCTGGTTCAACTGTGCATAGTAATCAATCAGCTTCTAGGCAAGGCTTAATTGAACAAGCTGAGCTTAGAAATTGATTAATTACTATGCACACCTGCACCAGATTCTGTGTGCACCAGTTCTAGTAATTCGCCACATTATCTTGTCAACATATTCATTACAGGCCCCCCCGCCACCACCGGAAGGCACCTGCAGTGGTTCCCAGGCGCTCCCATTCCACCTGGGATCCCAGGACGACAGGAAACTTCTTCCCTAGTGAAAGCAGGAGTAACTCAGGGAACATCTGATCTGCAATCCCTCCTGCGTCTACAGGCAGTGTGTCAGGATCTGAGAACATAAAAATCTAGAATTAATTCATTCTGCCAAGAGGATGTCTTCTAGACAAGCATGTTGGTCACTGTTCTTTTCCAGGTTTAATTTTCGTCTCGTATTGACCTGGTCAAGGAATGGTAAGGCTTATGCATTATCAAGGATGTTCACTGAACCATGCCAGGAAGAAAACCCTGAATGTACTATCCTGCCTTAAAAGAACTCCATAGGGGCCACGGGTTTCAAGACATTCTTGAGTCTCCTAAAGGAGAGGTATGAAAATGACCCTCTTCTCAATCATCCACCTACGGATATTAACCTTGTGTACCAGAATGGCTTTTGGACTCATGCACATAGTCTCTATGTACCTGAATCTGCTTGGATTGAAGCCCTCAGCTTGGTTCTTCACTCAAAACTTGCTGGGCATTTTGGGATTTCCAAAACAGAAGAGCTCTTGTCACATTCCTTTTGGTGTCCCAGCTATAAGAAAGATGTCAAACGCTATGTGGCCTCATGCCTGACCTGTGCACGCAGTAAGACTCCCTTCTTCTCCTTTGGGGTTGCTCCAGCCACTCCCTATTCCATCAAGACCATGGGACTCAATTTCTATGGACTTTGTGGTAGATTTACCTCCCTCAAAAGAAATGACCACTAGCTTGGTCGTTGTTGACCGTCTCACTAAGATGGCTCATTTTATACCTGTTAACGGAGTACCTTCAGCTGAACAAACTGCTGAGTTAATGGTTCGAGAAGTATTTAAACTACATGGAATTTCTGATGGTGTGGTGTCTGACAGAGGAGTACAGTTTACTACAAAATTTTGGAAAAAATTTTGCTCGGCCTTAGGTGTAACAGTTAATCTGTCTTCTGCTTTTCATCCCCAGTCTAATGGTCAGACCGAAAGGACCAATAAAAGCTTGGAGCAGTACCTTCAATGTTTTGTCATTTATCTTCAGGATGACTGGGTGGATTACCTTTCTACAGCAGAGTTTGCATATGACCATTCTAAACATAGCTCCACTTCTCAAAGTCCTTTTTATTTAACAATGGATATCATCCAGTTTTTATTCCTGATCTCCCTATGTTAACTCCAATTCCTTCTGTTACCAACAGATTAACTACTCTGCAGGAGATTCAGGAGAAATTGATTGAAACTTTGAGGGAGGCTCAGGAATGTTACAAGAAGGCTGCTGATAGACATTGCAGATCACTTCCTACCTTTAATGTGGGTGACAAAGTTTGGTTATCAACCAAAAATTTGAAGGTCAATGTTCCGTCTGCAAAGCTGGTCTAGAAGTGTGTAGGACCATTTAAGACTTCTGCTCAAATCAATCCAGTTACCTTTTGCTTAAAACTACCTGATAGTATAAAATTTCATCCTGTTTTTCACATATCACTACTTAAACCATTTCATGAAAATCCCTTTTCTTGAAGAATTCTTCCACCTTCTCCACCTGTTGAGGTACAGGGTGAAGTAGAATTTGTGATGGAGAAAATTCTTGATTCCAGGATCTTTAGAAGCAAGCTACAATATCTGATCCAATGGGAAGGATATGGGCCAGAAGAAAATTTTTGGGAGCTTGAGGAGAATGTTCATGCCCCTAGATTAACAAGAGAATTCCACCAGAGGTTTCCTCACAAACCCATCCCTAAGACATCCAGAGAGGAGGGGAGTACTGTCAGGACATGGATTCAAACCTGGGACCTCTTTGGTGTCTAGCATTGACCCATCCGACTGAGCTATCAGGCATGCAGTACAGCTCCCTGCCTGATAGGACAATCCTATCTGATCCATTGGACAACCCTGCCTTGTGCCTTGATTGCTGTTGAACCTTAAACTCCTTGCTCCTCCCATGAACGTCCTATATAAGTCTTGTCTCAGCACTTCCTCTTTGCCAGTCTATTGTGCCTTCTCAGGCAATGCCTTGCTCTTGTCTTCCCTGCTGCTGTCTGTATTTTGCTACCACTCGTGATCGACCCTTGGCTTGTTCCTTGACTACTCGACTGCCTGATCCCAACCTGCAACTTTGCGTTACTGACCTTTTGGCTTGTTTACTGACCACTCTGTTTGATCCTTATCTGCTCATCCACTTCTGGACCCTGGCTTACTCATACCATTGTGGGGAAAACCTGAGGACAGCGACCTGGTGCTAGCACACAGCTAAATCCATCTCCACCATCAGGAGCTCTAGTGAACTCCGTTTAGTACTTAGACTCCACATCTCAGGTGAGCCTGTGTCATCTGCCAGGGTGACTGCCTGTGTACCTATCCTGCTGGTCAGTGGTAGTTCTGCAACTGCTATAGCAACTGGCTTTCAAGCCTGACGCCTGATTGTGACACAGTGGGAGCCCAGGACCACAGGAAACTGATGGAGGCAGGAGGAACTCAGGGAACATCCAATATGCAATCCCTCCTGTGACTAATGACCCCAGAAACAACACGTATTATGTCACTTCTGGGGTCACAGCTGTCATTCTGTCATGTTACCCCCTTAACCCCCCCACACACACACACACACTCCCTATATTAAAAGAATAGCATAGGGCAAGCACATGTATGTAACATCTACTGTGCCACACATGTGAGGGATCGTTGTGAACATCAAAGTGGGAATAATAATTCTAATGTCAAAGTTCATTGTTAATTCTAAATTTGTGACCTGTAAAGGCTTTTAAAAGTATTGCCTATAGAGAATTTTGGCTACCATTTTTTTTTGCTATTCCACAGGCATGCACAATTTTAAGACTTGACATGTTTGGTATCTATTTAATTGACCCAACCTCATCTTTTATATTTTACCAAAAAATTGGGTATAATATTGTGTTTGTTTGCTCTAAAATTAATGTATTTTTGTTGAAAATATGTGTTTGACAAATAATTGCTCAAATATTATGCAACATCCAGCTTTGTATTTTATAGGGTTTCTGCTTTCAGAAAATTCATACTTTGTGTGTGTGTGTGTGGGGGGGTTAATGAGGGTTACAGTAATTTCTAGAAAAAAAACACAGATTTTAGCATGTGTGCAAACAATGAGCAAATTGCCCTGGTAGACAAGTGGTTAAACACTATCTACTAAAACAGACTTGTTAATCACATATATTTGCAAATATATGTGGAAACAATACTGCATTCGCCAAGGCCCCTCTGAAGTGTGGCCTTTGACTCTAGAATAAAGTTGGCCCAACAAACTGTGAATGGATCACACATATTAAGCATATTAAGACCAAGTGAAAGCAACAACTCCAGGCCCTGGAGAATAAAATAGTGGAAGTTTCATTGTTTTATGTCACACACTATTTGTGCAATGATTTATCAAGCATACATGTTCAGTAAAAAAAAAAACACACAAATTTTCAGGAACACAAATGCAATTTATTACACTTTTTTTGTAAAAGAGGAGGTTGTACAGAATAAATAGATACCAACTCAAGCCTGTGCAATGGTGACAAACCCAAGTACCCTAAATGTTCCATCATTGAAGCTTTTAGGGCTTACCATGATAAATGCCCCTAGAATTGTTGCTCTCCCTCCAGCTTGTGTGGACACCCATAACGGGTAGCCCAATCATTGTTTTCAATGTTTTGTTTGTATGTGTGTGTCTAGCAGGGCATGCTCAAAATTTTTAGGGGGTTGAAAGTAACTTTATTTTTTACACTTTTTCTCTATAACTTTATTTATATCACGTAGGGGACCAAAATTTCCCTATGTGACTGCCAAAAGTGACAGTGACAGCTGAACCAGAAGTGATGTAATACACTAAGCTCCTGGGTTATTACTAGATAAGGGAGATCAGAAAATGGATGTTCACTTGCCTCCCTGCACTCTACATAAAGGAATCAGCCATGGGGTTTCTGAGTCATCAGGTGGGAGAAAGGAGCACAGAAAACATGGTGGGGGGACATGCGGGGGTTGGGTAAATGTATTAGGAGTGTGTGGGTGTAATCAGGCAGCTGTATAGCAATTGAATTGCTCCTACCTGATAGCTGGCAATTTACATGCATGGGTGGGTGTGTAAAACCACAACTGCTGCCGATATATGATATATATGGATGGCAGCAAAAAAGGTTAAAGTGTCACTTATGAAAAAGTTTAGGTTCTGACATTTTTCACCCTTTCACAAGTGCAAGCAATTTTAAGGCTTGCCGTATTAGGTGTCTATTTACGTGAAGTAAACTCATCTTTCATATTTTATTGGTTCATATGTATAGAATGTGTTTGCAAAGATACACAAGGAAATGTGGGTCTTCAGTTTTAAAACTTGGGTTAAAAATGGAAGTAAAATCAAATGAAGAAATATATTTATTTTCATTATGCTGGTCCCAGTCGTATATGGTACACTAACATTTTTGCTAATATTTCCAGTGATATACACATTTAGCTTTAAAATGCAGCTGTTTTAACATTTGGACAATTATATTCACTCTGGTACCAAGTCTTGCTTTGATGGTACCAATCAAGTTTAGTCAAGTAAAAAAAAACACATTTAAATGTTCATAAACATTTCAAAGAAATGCTATGAAAAATGGCAGCTGTGTAAAAGAGGCACTGACATAACTGACAAGCACAAAGGAATCTATCTGGAAAATGATAACAGAAATTCATTCTTCTGAAGGTGACAGGTAGTGTATATGAAAATACAATTTTGTAAAGTCAAGGAGAAACAACTTCACAAAATAGGCAGGCAAAATTCAAATGGCAAAATGCTATAATTCAACATGTCATGTACTGAAAAGACTGATATCCAACATAATGTTTACATTATTTAGTGATGAGAAAAATTGTAAAAATAGACACTTCCCAAATTTACAAATGTGAAAATTTGTGCAGTTTGAATCAAATCTAGATTCAGCCAATTCTCAATCTAGTCCTATACTATCAAGGCTTGTTTGAGCATGTGGCTGAGTATATATTGTAGTTGCTATTTGTGCATGATGAGAAATACATGCATAATAATGTGGAATCAAAGCCTGCTATCAGTTATTCTGACTCTAGAATCTAGACTCCATCTGCTCTGTGGATGCCTTTATTTATCACTTGGTTTCCAACCTAGCATTCCTGTTTGATCTATCTAGTGTGATTTTTGCCAGCCCTGATTACTGTCACTTTCCTGAGTAGGGATGAAGTGCTGGCCGAAGTAGAATTTAGTCCAAACTTTGTCTGTGTAGCATTTGATGAATTGGAGATTATTTGTGTAGCGCTGGTAGATTTTCCAATCTACTGCTTATAGGTAAATTTAGTGGGTTATCTGTTCATACATAGTCACATTTGCCTCTGTTCCAGCTTGGCTGAGTTGCATGTAGTTTCACACTGTGCCTGTGGGTGTCGTTGTCACCATGGGTCGGTGTTGGAAAGGCAACACGTTGAAGTGTATGAGTGCTCCTCTGTCCCGGAGATAACTCAGTGGAGGTGGTCCTCCGAGTTGCATTCTGGGAGAGGGTATTTATGGGACAGACGCCATATTTTAGGGTTCTTTTCGTTCCACCTGCTGGCTCTCCTGGCCTACAGGTATGTGTTAGGAGTACTACCGCGTGGTCCTCCGACCGGGAGGGCCACGCTGCTGCAGCGTGCTGGTGGGCCCAGAAGCCTGTCTGGGGCCTACCACCGCGGCAGGGGAATGGTCCTGGGCTGTCTGTCCTACGGGAAGAAGCTGGACAACTGAGAAGATCCCAGGGGAGGACCCGTCATGGAAGGATCATGCAGAGTGCTGGTCTGGAGAGGGACCTGGTGACTCAGTTGGAGGACGCATCCTAAAGTTAACCTGCCGCATAGTACTGTGTTCTAGTGCGGTGTTTTCTATCCATCGTAAACCATTACATCCTGTGGCAGAAGATTGTACGGAATATGGAATACCATTCAAGTCTGTGGCAGAGACTTTTGTTTGTGCTGCGTACTGGCTGCTAGGTTAGTGAGAGAAACCTATCCAGGTGGGCAAAGATTCAACTCTAAGAGGAAAGTACATTCATCTACAAGATTCCAATTTCTAATACTACACTAAGAAAAGGTATTTGAACTTCCCTGCAACTCTTCTTCTACCTCTTTCCTGCTACTTCCTTCAGTTACGTTTATTAAAGCATTGGAAAAGATACTCAAGTGTCCGGTGCCTACATTGTCTGGTATTAAACTCAACGGGACCCTAGACCCGGTTCTGGTGAAATTGAGGTAAAGAAGGTGACGGTAACAGCCCGCTTTAAACCAGCAGCTCCACCGAGAGTTATTGCTACATTTGGAATTGGAGAAATAAGTATTTCTTATTTGTATCAATCCATGCAGCTGCATCAGGTGGACTACAATTGGGTCTCTTCCCTAGCAATAATCCTTACTGTTTAAAACATAGCATATGACACTTTCCCGGAATTTAGGCCCTTTTCTTTGCTCATCTGCAGTAAATTCTGGTTATAGTGATATCTTTATATAATTTATTGTATTATACTCTCATCAGAACAGTACCTCTATCCTGATAATTAATAAACTGGTCAGGTTTGATTTGCCATTCCCCAAGGTGGAGGGAGTGGCTCAGGACACAATGAGCCCTCTCCACTGCAAACACAGAGAGAAGCCATACTCTGATACAGTACATTATCCCTCTCAACCTTTTTCAGAACTTCAACAAATCTAATGTTGTTCAAATGCAGTCTATTTTCAGTGGTATTCATTTTATCAATATTAACATTTGCCTTTTGCATAAGATGATGCATATCTTGATTTAAAGGGTAAATCAGGGGTAGACAACCTTATGAGCCTAGTGTACTGAAAAATGTCAGACAGGGCTGTCATTGCATGACAGCCCTCTCCCTAGTTTCTCCTCATACACTTTAATTCCCCCTATACACATTAATTCCTCCAACCCATTGTCCCCCTACAACCTAGCAGACACCCCTATGAACTTTAAAACTTGATGAAAATGGACACTTTGAAAACAAGGATCTGTGCTTTTGGATTCTGAGACTACTATATACACCATGCCTGTAGGATGTGGCCTTAGTACTCACAAATAACTCCTTAAAGCAGTATTAAACCCAAAACCAAAAATGTAATATATCACAGCTTACCAATCATTAGATGTGGTGGCTGCATTTGTTTTCTTTTTTTTAGACATTTTGCTTCTGTTTTCCCCTACTGATTTGGCCAGTAACACACCTCCTGTATTAAAGTGTTCCCACTCTAGGAGATACACGCTGTGTCCAGGAGGTGGGAGATACACTCTGTGTGTGCTGTGTGAAAGCAGGGGAGCATGAGAGAGCTACCGGGACTGGGACCGTGACGCCAGGGCCGTGACACACAAACCCAAATGGGAGAGGCAGCAGGGACTGGGAGAGGCAGCAGGGACTGGGAGAGGCAGCGGGGACCGGGAGAGGCAGCGGGGACCGGGAGACCGAGGGGACCGAGAACCAGATAACCGATCAGTAGAGGCAGCGGGGACCCAACAGGGTTGACCGTGAGTGTGGGACTGATCAGGAGAGGCGGCGGGGGCCCGGGGGATTGATAGGCAGACAGGGGGATCGGTAGATACGGGATCGGAGTGAGACAGGCTGACTGGGGAAGGCTACAAGAACTGACAGGCAGTACAGGGGAAGCAGAGCAGCTGCACACACACAAAAATCACAGATAGTTTCTTTTTGAAACCTAGCTATGTTGTGTGTTTTGGTAGCTGGGAATACCTTTAGTACTGGGGGTAACTGGGAATACCCTTAGTACCTGGGAGTACCCTTAGTGACTGGGAGTACCCTTAGAAACTGGGAGTACCCTTAGTACCTGGGAGTACCCTTAGTGACTGGGAGTACCATAGTACCTGAGAGTACCTTAGTGCCTTGGCGTACCTTAGTACCTGGGAGTACCCTTAGTGACTGGGAGTACCATAGTACCTGAGAGTACAGTACCTTAGTGCCTGGGAGTACCTTAGTGACTGGGAATACCCTTAGTGACTGAGAGTACCTTAGTGTCTGGGAGTACCCTTAATTACTGGGAGTACCTTAGTACCCTTGGAGTACCCTTAGTGACTGGGAGTACCTTAGTACCTGAGAGTTTCAGGCTTAGAGTGATGGCCAGGGATGGCAGATTTACATCGATTCACAAAGCAGATCTCACATGCTCATGATAATCATCCATAGATAATAGTACCCAAAATGAGTCAAAAAGGAGGGAACTATAATGAAGTAGTGATTGTCAATATCTTTATTGGGCAAATAGAGTGAATACTTACAAAATGCAGAGTACAAACAGGCATATATTATCAAAGAGATTGCAATAGGAAACACAGCTGTTGGTGTGCGTTCCACTGACAACCGGAAGTGACGTTTATTGGACTCGGAACCGGAAATTGCATCAACGCGTTTCACCCTCCCACAGAGCGTCATCAAGGACCTCATTTCTGGTTAAAAGAGTCGTCTATAAATACAGGGAGGAGGACACATCCCCCTTTTCTCAGCCAATCAAATTCCATATGGCGGCCATTTTGTCGGTAGGACAAACAAGTCTCCTCTACCACATGGCTGACCCATGTGGGAGACTGGCGGCCATGATAGTGATTAAATATAGATTCTTTACATGATTCCTATAATACTAATTGTTCCAACTGACGTCAATCTAAATAAGAACATTTCATCATGGCAAATCCCTATAAAAAATGTAAATAAGCAATCCCATTATTAAAAAACATAACATTTTAATATTAATTCACTCAATAATTGCAGACATTAAAAATAAAAATAAGATAAAAAAGTAAAAAATGTATGACTGTGAAAACTAATAATACATAAGAATTAAAAATAAAAAATAAAATGAAAAAAAAATTAAATAAAAGTAAAAATAACATAAATGAAATCTCCAAAAAATAATAATAATATTAATGACGAAATATTATAAAATTAAAAATTGAAATAAGATAAAAATGTTACCAATCGACAAAAAACAATTCAAGTCCAATTTGATGTTCAACCCCAATGGACTCATCCTTCTTAGATGATGGATCCACTGGGTTTCATTATGAGAGATGGCCCTCTTAAGGTCACCCCCTCTCCAATGACATTCAATTCTATCTATACCACAGAATATCAAACAACTCAGATCTCTCCCATGATGAAGTCTAAAGTGGTTGGACAGGCTGTGGTACTTATAGCCCTTCCTGATCCTATTAACATGTTCACAGAGTCTTACTCCTAGTTTTCTAATGGTTCTACCCACATAAAATCATCATGAAAGAGGATATGTGACATGCGTGGTTCCACAAGTGATGAGCTTCCTGATTTTAAAGGACTCACCAGAAGAGTGAGCGGTGAAATGTGTTGTCTTCCTTACCTTGTGCCTGGAAGTCCTACACATTACACACCTTCCACAACTGAAAAAAAACACTTGATTCAAAAATGTACATATCTTCTTGGGTGGGTCTATTACATTGGGTGCTAATTTTAGATGTAAAGTGGGGGCTTGGTATAGCTAAACTGTGGTCTACCTGGTAATATCTTATTCAGATCTACATCCTTTAACAGCAGAGGCCAATGCTTACAAATAACTTTTTCTATTTGTTTGTGTTGGCGTGTGAAACCAGTCATGAAAGCGACTCCAAAGTCCCTTTCATTGTTTTTTTTTCTTTTTAAAAAGATCCTCTCTCCATATCTCCTACTGCTAACCTGGTTTTTACAAAATCTTTGGAATTGTAACCTTTTTATTCAAATCTATCTGATAAAATCTTATCCTTTATGTTATAATCCCCTTTTTTGGTGCAATTGTGTTTTACTCTCATAAATTGGCTTTTGGGAATTGCCCTTAACCATCTTGGCTGGTGGCAACTAGGGATGGGCAAACGGTTTGGCCCGAGCATAAGTTAGGGACAAACTTTGGTTGTTCAGGTGTTCTGCGAACACCCAACAATATGCAGTGTTTGGGGCAAATTCGAAAGCCGTCGGAACACTGTTAAAGTCTGTGGGACACTAACATGAAACATCAAAAGTGCTCATTTTAAAGGCTTATATGCAAGTTATTGTCATAAAAAGTGTTTGGGGACCTGGGTCCTGCCCCAGGGGACATGTATCAATGCAAACATTTTTTTTTCAAAACTGACATTTTTTCAGGACCAGTGTTTTTTTTTTAATGCTTAACTGCTTCAGCCCTGGAAGATTTTACCCCCTTCCTGACCAGAGCACTGTGTCGCTTTAGCTCGGTCCTGCGACGTTGCACCCAAACAAGATTGATGTCCTTTTTTTCCCACAAATAGAGCTTTCTTTTGGTGGTATTTGATCGCCTCTGCGTTTTTTATTTTTTGCGCTATAAACAAAAAAAGAGCAACAATTTTGAAAAAAACTCAATATTTTTTACTTTTTGCTATAATAAATATCCCCACAAAAATATATAAAAAACATTTTTTTTTCCTCAGTCTGATATGTATTCTTCTACAAATTTTTGGTAAAAAAATTGCAATAAGCGTATATTGATTGGTTTGCGCAAAATTTATAACGTCTACAAAATAGGGGATAGTTTTATGGCCAAAGGCTGTAAGAACCATTTGCGCAATAAAGATATTGCCAAACAGTACTTCACTATAGTTACCTCCTTTTAAAAGACTCTTGGATGGGCATCTTAGCAAAAACAATATACGGGGATATGGGAAATTAAAAAACACACACACCTACACAGGTTGAACTGGATGGACTGTTGTCTTTATTCAACATTACCATCTATGTAACTCTGGATGGAGGAGCACAGGAGCACCTTTGGATACAACATTGTCAGTTTGGGGGAGGTGAGTGTTAGATATACTAGCAGATTTAGACACTAACAAATTAAAGCCAAACTTCAGCTACCACTGCAGTTACACAAGCAGCTACAGCAACAGTTTTTTCTTTTGGGGTAAAAGTTTTACATGAATTTAAAAAAGCTAATCATTGTAAGCACCCCTGTCAGTGGCAAATGGTTTGTCTCAACACTCTCACTAATACAGGGAGAACTTGTTCTGCTGAAGAAAACAGACTTACTGGCTGAATCACCAGGTGAAAATAAAGGAAAGAAAGCTTAAAAAAACAAATGCAGTCATGGCATCTAAGAAATGATAAGCTGCAATATAATAAATGTGTTCTTTTGGGTTTAAATTGAAAGTAAACCCCCCTATACTTTACAGCCAAGGAAGCTGCCATCTTAGCCTCTGCTTGATCTGCAGTTGACATGGTGCTACACATGTGATCTGTTATAACACCAGCCATTTGATGGCTTGACATTTCAGTTGAGAACTAACATAAGCACATCAGTAACGGAAACAGTTATCATTCAAGGCATGCCTTAATAGTAGCATGTTTTTGGAATAAGATAGATTGATGCGTGTTTTACACGCACAGACAAATCCCAGCACAAAGTTGTTGTTTTTGTTTTTTTTAGATTAAACTCTTTCATTACTCCCCCTTCTTACCCCTTGGGTGGTTATTGTTCCATGAGTACTGGTAACAAAAAACAAAAGAGAAAGAGTTCTCTAAAGAGGGTCAACAAAGAACACTGATGTTAATACAAAACCAGCTTTATTATTTACCCAAATTATAAACCAAATTGAAATACAAAAAAGTGAAAAAAGCAGCAATAGAGACTGACGGTTACCACAAACCAATTAAAAAATGGACAACGTTGTCACAGGGGGTGATTAAAAACATATGGGAGCCGCGGTTACACATCCACTTATACACATCATTCACACCTCTGGTATATTGATAAGGTATAATGAACAGGAAGGAAGTCCAGCCCAGTTGGAGTAGCAGTTGTAGGTAACAGTTAACCTGAAATGGAGTGTCCAGTGTAGCAAGGGCAGATCTTATACCAATATATCTAGGATGTGGGTGGATGAATGATCTGGCTGTAGGTTAGGTGTAATATGTTCCAAACAGATGGATCGATCTCATAAAGAGATAACTTTACACTAACATTGTGTACATAACAGCTGTTAAACAGGTTGCAAATCAAACCATGTCCCGATTCCAGCAAGGAAAAATGTAGATTAAACTACACAAGCAGCAGGATATATGTCCATGGAGACAGCAATAGGGAAATGCAAAGAAAACTGACATACGTTTTGAAGGTGCTGAATGAAGAGGATCTCACCAGCCGCAGTATCACCGTCGTCAGATTGCAATAAGCTTTTGGATTCCTAGGTCTCTACATGGATGGGTGCCGCTGTAGTGGTACAGATAAAGTCCAGAATAAGGAACCGTCTCTTGCTGTGAAGACGCTGTGTAGCGGATGTCTCCGTAATGTGCGATGTTAGCAGGGGAGACTGGCATCAGCTGTTGAGTCTGTGTAAACACAGGTCGGATTGAATTGCCAGATCAAATTGCGCGCGGCTCCCGGTGATGTGCTGACGTCACACCGCTGATGCGTTTCACCAGCCAATGGACGCTGGTTTCCTCAGAGCAAGGAGGGGTCTGTGGTAAGAGACTTAAATAGGTGCTTAAGGATGCAATTCCTGCATATATCCACTAGATGTCGACATCCAAACCCCTCATGTGTAAGACATTCAGCAAAAGGAAAAACGTACACACTAAGCACATAAATGGACTAGTATAGATGGCGGTTGTGAGATATAAATCAGGGAAAAGAGGGAAGAGGGGGGGCAGGGGAGGGGGGGAAAAGGGGGGGAGGGAGGGAAGGATCAGGGGAAAGGGGAATGGGGAAATGATTATTATGTAATGACTAATAGAAAATGGCCATAGAAAGAGTGAAGAACTTAGTTATTCATGATGACTGTATTAGAAGTTCACCCAAAAAACCCAAAGTAATTTCTCTAAGAAGGGTTGTAGACTACATTCAGTGTTCAACCCCTTAGGGGCTAAAGAGTCTAGGTAGTATGTCCACATTTTCTCCTTTTGAAGGAGAATAGTGTCGAAATCCCCTCTTCTAGGGGGTAAATTTAGCACATAAATCCCTTTAACTGTAAGGCCCCTTGGATTACTGTCATGGAATTTGGCAAAATGTACTGGAATAGATCGGTCATCTTCTTTATTCTTTTTCTTGTTCCTAATGCCACTGATGTGCTCGCCAATCCGGACTCGGAGTTGGCGTTTAGTTTTGCCTATGTAATTTTTATTGCAGGGACACGTGAGCATATATATGACACGTGTCGTAGAACAATTAATAAATTGTTTAATTTGATAATGCCTACCTCCTCGCGGGTTGGCGAACACATCAGTGTGATGTACATATTTGCATATGTTACAGTGTCCACATGCATGCATGCCTGGAGGGGGTCTTCTCTCGGTAAGCCAATTTTTATTAATGGTTCTGGTGTATTCTGAATGGACTAAAACATCGCCCAAGTTCCGTGCCCTTTTAGCTGTAAGTAGTGGTCTGGGGCTAATTAAGTTTGTAATTAGGGGTGCCGATTTAAGGATGTGCCAGTGTCTATTAAGGATCTCCTGGACTTTTGTCCATTGTGAACCAAACCTAGTGATGATTCTAGGGAAATCATATGCTAGTTTTTCAGGTTCTTGGATGTTTTTCTGTGTAGTTAGGAGATCTTCACGTTTCTTTTCTAATGCGTTTTTTTTGGCTTTTTTGAGGGAATTATGTGAATACCCTCTTTTCCTGAACCTTTTATACATCTCGTGTGCTTCAGATAGAAATTGATCCTCCTCAGAGCAGTTTCGCCTGATCCTTAAAAATTGTCCTGTAGGTATCCCTTTGATCAGGGACTTCGGATGATGGCTCTGTGCCAAGAGGAGGGTGTTGGCTGCTGTTTCCTTTCGGAAAGTACTAGTTACTATCCGATTTCCACATCTGGTGATTTGTAGGTCAAGGAAAGAGAGGGCTTCAGCAGAATAGGAGTAAGTTAAGTGGATATTCCTTTCGTTAGTATTTAGTTGGGATAGAAATTCCACAAGTTGTTCTGCTGTGCCCTCCCATACCATGAGTATGTCATCGATGTACCTTAACCACAACGCACAGTGGTCAAGGTACATCCAGGACTTATATACCACCTCCTCCTCCCAGAGGCTGAGGTGGAGACAAGCGTATGAAGGGGCCCAGGGGGCACCCATACTGGTGCCTCTCACCTGTTGATAGAATCTCCCAAGGAATTGAAAGAAATTGTTGCCCAACATGAATTCAAGTATATCGATAATGAATTCATTATGGGCTCCCAGTAGTGGGTAGTGGATGTCAAGGAAGGTTTTTGTCGCTAGAATACACCAGTGGTGGGGAATTGATGTATATAAACTTTCGACATCAATTCCCACCAGTAGGGCATTCGGCGACAAAGAAAAGTTGGATAGTTTAGAGAGTATGTCTCTGCTATCGCGGACGAAGGACCGTAGCTTGGTTACCATGTCTTTGATCATCGAGTCCACAAATTTACCGGCTCTCTCAAGGGGACCCTTGATAGCTGAAACAATCGGTCTCCCTGAGGGGTTGGTTAGCGATTTATGTAATTTGGGGATTATGTAGAAGGTTGGGATAGTAATATTTTCAGCTCTGAGGTATAGATATTCCTTTTTAGTGAGCAAACCTGCTTCCATAGCTAATTTTAACTTGGTATTCAGAGTGTCTACCAGGGCTGGGAATGGGGTACCAGTCAGTTTTTGATAAGTAGAGGTATCATTTAGTAATCTAAGAGCTTCGTCCTCATAGATTTTTTCACTGAGTAGGACCACATTACCGCCCTTATCACTTCTTTTTATCACCAAGTTAGGAGCTTCCTGTAGTTCTTTTAATGCTTTTCTCTCAGAGCTGGTTAAGTTATTTGATCCCAACCATTCCCAATTAATCCTCCCAAGATCAAGTTTTACCTGATCTAGGAATAATTGAAGCCATTTGTGCTTTGATAGGGCTGGCATCTTGGTGGACTTGTTTCTCAGATTAGATTTCCTTCTGATTGGGTAGCTGCTTTCAGTTTCAGAGTCGCTATTGGCATTTTCCTCTAATAAAGATATTAAGTTGTTAATGGCCTCATTTTCCTCCTTGTCAAAATTAGGGTCGGGGTAGATCTATTATCAGGATCATTATGATGCCAAAGTTTGAAGAGGACCTTTCTAAGGAATAAATTTATGTCTTTAAACACTTCAAATTCATTCATGGGCGCAGTGGGGGAAAAAGATAGTCCTTTTTGGAGAAGTTTAATATGATTAGAATCCAACTCCTATTCTGCTGATGCCCTCTCTTTCCTTGACCTACAAAACACCAGATGTGGAAATCGGATAGTAACTAGTACTTTCCGAAAGGAAACAGCAGCCAACACCCTCCTCTTGGCACAGAGCCATCATCCGAAGTCCCTGATCAAAGGGATACCTACAGGACAATTTTTAAGGATCAGGCGAAACTGCTCTGAGGAGGATCAATTTCTATCTGAAGCACACGAGATATATAAAAGGTTCAGGAAAAGAGGGTATTCACATAATTCCTCCAAAAAAGCCAAAAAAAACGCATTAGAAAAGAAACGTGAAGATCTCCTAACTACACAGAAAAACATCCAAGAACCTGAAAAACTAGCATGTGATTTCCCTAGAATCATCACTAGGTTTGGTTCACAATGGACAAAAGTCCAGGAGATCCTTAATAGACACTGGCACATCCTTAAATCGGCACCCCTAATTACAAACTTAATTAGCCCCAGACCACTACTTACAGCTAAAAGGGCACGGAACTTGGGCGATGTTTTAGTCCATTCAGAATACACCAGAACCATTAATAAAAATTGGCTTACCGAGAGAAGACCCCCTCCAGGCATGCATGCATGTGGACACTGTAACATATGCAAATATGTACATCACGCTGATGTGTTCGCCAACCCGCGAGGAGGTAGGCATTAATTAATTAAACAATTTATTAATTGTTCTACGACACGTGTCATATATATAATAAAAAATAATGCAGCGCTAAGGGTAACCAAAAGATGAAAAGAAATTTTTTGTTTGTGATCAAAAAATTATTATGAAAAATTCGTGAACTATAATGTCATAAATGATACCACAAAAAACATACCATAAGATTATTATAACCACTGAAAAATTGTGCAAAGGATTGTGCGTTCAAATGATGATATCAAACAAACCAAAAAGTGATCATAAAAAAAGTCCCATCACAATTAGTGCAAATATAAATATATGTAAAGTTCATAAACATAAAAAAAAGGATAATCCAAAGTCCGTGATGAAAAGATCCAATCTCCCAAGAGGTGAATACACCTAACTGAATATGAGGCTCCTTACCGACTCAGAAGACCACAACGGTCTGACCAGGCATATGGGAGATTAAAGGTTTCCCAATAACCTATACCAGCAACTGGATCTGCGGCTAAAGCTGTATGGCTCCGGGAATAAAAACAAAAAAAGCTCCCATAGTGTAATCGTTCCAACCAGCCCCCAGACGACGTCCTATCGTGACGAAACGCGTAGGGTGTGGCCTATGACGCTGACGTCACTACGTTGTTCCTCTTTGCCGAGCTGGATGGGAAGTGTGTATACAGTGGGAAGCCTGCGGAGACGCCGTTACATTGCGATTGCCTTTACACTTGCTTATTGGATTCGTTTGTAAGTGCATTTTTTATTCATTAAACTTCTTATTGGTTGGAACGATTACACTATGGGAGCTTTTTTTGTTTTTATTCCCGGAGCCATACAGCTTTAGCCGCAGATCCAGTTGCTGGTAAAGGTTATTGGGAAACCTTTAATCTCCCATATGCCTGGTCAGACCGTTGTGGTCTTCTGAGTCGGTAAGGAGCCTCATATTCACTTAGGTGTATTCACCTCTTGGGAGATTGGATCTTTTCATCACGGACTTTGGATTATCCTTTTTTTTATGTTTATGAACTTTACATATATTTATATTTGCACTAATTGTGATGGGACTTTTTTTATGATCACTTTTTGGTTTGTTTGATATCATCATTTGAACGCACAATCCGTTGCACAATTTTTCAGTGGTTATAATAATCTTATGGTATGTTTTTTGTGGTATCATTTATGACATTATAGTTCACGAATTTTTCATAATAATTTTTTGATCACAAACAAAAAATTTCTTTTCATCTTTTGGTTACCCTTAGCGCTGCATTATTTTTTATTATTAATATCTGAAGTTTGTGTCTGACTTTTTGATGCTGGCTGCTTTTGGTAATTTAGGGTAAAATCTCTTATTTTTTGTTTATTTTTGTATTAATTTGCTTTAGTCTGTAAGGGTTAATCCTTTATAGCTATCAATTAATTACTAAGTTTCTAGCGCAGCGTTAACCTTTGGTTTTTTTATACACGTGTCATATATATGCTCACGTGTAACTGCAATAAAAATTACATAGGCAAAACTAAACGCCAACTCCGAGTCCAGATTGGCGAGCACATCAGTGGCATTAGGAACAAGAAAAAGAATAAAGAAGATGACCGACCTATTCCAGTACATTTTGCCAAATTCCATGACAGTAATCCATGGGGCCTTACAGTTAAAGGGATTTATGTGCTAAATTTACCCCCTAGAAGAGGGGATTTCCACACTATTCTCCTTCAAAAGGAGAAAATGTGGACATACTACCTAGACTCTTTAGCCCCTAAGGGGTTGAACACTGAATGTAGTCTACAACCCTTCTTAGAGAAATGACTTAGAAATTTTGGGTGAACTTCTAATACAGTCATTATCATGAATAACTAAGTTCTTCACTCTTTCTATGGCCATTTTCTATTAGTCATTACATAATAATCATTTCCCCATTCCCCTTTCCCCTGATCCTTCCCTCCCTCCCCCCCTTCCCCCCCCCTCCCCTGCCCCCCCTCTTCCCTCTTTTCCCTGATTTATATCTCACAACCGCCATCTATACTAGTCCATTCATGTGCTTAGTGTGTACGTTTTTCCTTTTGCTGAATGTCTTACACATGAGGGGTTTGGATGCCGACATCTAGTGGATATATGCAGGAATTGCATCCTTAAGCACCTATTTAAGTCTCTTACCACAGACCCCTCCTTGCTCTGAGGAAACCAGCGTCCATTGGCTGGTGAAACGCGTTGTGTGACGTCAGCACATCACCGGGAGCCGCACACAATTTGATCTGGCAATTCGATCCGACCTGTCTTTACACAGACTCAACAGCTGATGCCAGTCTCCCCTGCTAACATCGCACATTACGGAGACATCCGCTACACAGTGGCTTCACAGCAAGAGACGGTTCCTTATTCTGGACTTTATCTGTACCACTACAGCGGCACCCATCCATGTAGAGACCTAGGAATCCAAAAGCTTATTGCAATCTGACGACGGTGATACTGCGGCTGGTGAGATCCTCTTCATTCAGCACCTTCAAAACGTATGTCAGTTTTCTTTGCATTTCCCTATTGCTGTCTCCATGGACATATATCCTGCTGCTTGTGTAGTTTAATCTACATTCTTCCTTGCTGGAATCGGGACATGGTTTGATTTGCAACCTGTTTAACAGCTGTTATGTACACAACGTTAGTGTAAAGTTATCAGATCATTCATCCACCCACATCCCAGATATATTGGTATAAGATCTGCCCTTGCTACACTGGACACTCCATTTCAGGTTAACTGTTACCTACAACTGCTACTCCAACTGGGCTGGACTTCCTTCCTGTTCATTATACCTTATCAATATACCAGAGGTGTGAATGATGTGTATGAGTGGATGTGTAACCGTGGCTCCCATATGTTTTTTAATCACCCCCTGTGACAACGTTGTCCATTTTTTAATTGGTTTGTGGTAACCGTCAGTCTCTATTGCTGCTTTTTTCACTTTTTTGTATTTCAATTTGGTTTATAATTTGGGTAAATAATAAAGCTGGTTTTGTATTAACATCAGTGTTCTTTGTTGACCTCTTTAGAGAACTCTTTCTCTTTTGTTTTTTGTTACTAGGAATTTAGGGCAACTGGAACTGTATGCAGGCTTAGCCTACATGATTGGTTTATACTCACCCGCTAAAATGGCCATTTACTTAATTAATTAATTGGTTGATCCAGGCAACACCTCTGTTTTTTTTCCATGAGTACTAGTAGCAATGTTTTTTACCCACAGAAAATATTTTGAGCCCAGCAGAAATCACTTCCCTGAAGCCATGGGGTCACTCTGTCAGCATAAATCATGTCTGGTGGTCTTGATACCTCGGATAAGGCATTTTGTGTCTGAGATTATAAAAATACAGTGCTCTCCTCTGTTGAAAATTTATGACAGCTGCTGAGGAAAGGGAACTGATCTCTGGAGTGTGAACAGGTTAATATTTCATGACTTTGATGCTAAAAATGATGGGAGGTGGGGGGTGGGGGGCATTGGATGTCAGGCCTTTGGACTTTTCTGCAGTAGACCTCATCAGGCTGTTCTCCTTGCACAGGAGCAGTATGTCCTGGAGAAAGCCAAGAGCATGAAGTAGATGGCACTACGGAAATGCAAGGAGAGAAAAGAGTGCAGAAAACTGGGAGCAGTGTGCTAAGGATCCAAGACAAGAGAATAGCAAATGTGTGCTCTGGCACCAGGACACAGTGCAGACTGGGGCATGTATAGTCAACAGCAGCATTCAGTTGAGACGGGATGTGTAAGGGCAGGTGTTTGTAAGGGAGTCAGGGAGTGTGAACTGAAGAATCTGAAGCAGCAGCAGTGTGAAGCGGAGCTGGAATTGGAAAAGGTGAAAATGTGGTGAGGAGTAGGGATGAGCCGAACACCCCCCGGTTCGGTTTGCACCAGAACCTGCGAACGGACCAAAAATTTGCACGAACGTTAGAACCCCATTGACGTCTATGGGACTCGAACGTTTGAAATCAAAAGTGCTCATTTTAAAGGTTAATTTGCATGGTATTGTCCTAAAAAGGGTTTGGGGACCCGGGTCCTGCCC
Organism: Aquarana catesbeiana; assembly: GCF_042186555.1. Taxonomy (NCBI): domain Eukaryota; kingdom Metazoa; phylum Chordata; class Amphibia; order Anura; family Ranidae; genus Aquarana; species Aquarana catesbeiana. Next base: position 307,890,910 of record NC_133326.1, read on the forward strand.
CAGGGGACATGTATCAATGCAAAAAAAACTTTTACAAATGCTGTTTTTTCGGGAGCAGTGATTTTAATGATGCTTAAAGTAAAAAAAAGAAAGTGAAATATTCCTTTAAATATCGTACCTGGGGGGGGGGGTCTATAGTATGCCTGTAAAGTGGCGCGCGTTTCCTGTGCTTAGAACAGTCCCTGCACAAAATGACATTTTTAAAGGAAAAAAAGTCATTTAAAACTGCTTGCGGCTTTAATGTAATGTCGGGTCCTGGCAATATGGATGAAAATCAGTGAGACAAATGGCATGGGTACCCTCCAGTCCATTACCAGGCCCTTTGGGTCCTGTATGGATATTAAGGGGAACCCCGCACCCAAATTAAAAAAAGGAAAGGCGTGGGGCCCCCAGGCCCTATATACTCTGAACAGCAGTATACAGGCGGTGCAAACAAGACAGGGACTGTAGGTTTGTTATTAAGTAGAATCTGTTTGTAATTTTGAACTGGTACATTTTTAAAGTGTAGCTCCAGCCAAAAAATCTGTTTTTAAGCTTTTTGGAAAACATAGGGAAGGATTATCACCCCTGTGACATTTGTTTTGCTGTCTGTGCTCCTCTTCAGAAGATTTCACCTCACTTTTTGTCCCAATGACAAATGTTTTTTGAAAATGTGGGGTTCTTAGTGAAACAAGGATTGGTGATAAAACATCACTGGAAATGAGAAACGTTTTTTCCCATATTAACTCTTACAGGAGAGAATTTCCCTTCCTAGGGGTAGATTTCATCTCACTTCCTGTTGTCTCCTTCCATTTGCAAGTAGGAGTCGTTTGTAAGTTGGATGTTTGAAAGTAGGGGCCTGCCCTATATACTCAGCAGAAATTTGGGCCTTAGGTGTTGTTGTGGCCTTAACACTGTAAGCCCTCACAGGGCCCTGCTGTGAAATATTAGATCAAGAATTGTAATTACATGCCCTTGTTAAACAGGGGCTGAAAAATTGGGCCTTTGGTGGTGGTGTTGGAGCTGGTTCCATAACACTGTAAGTCCTCACAGTTAATCTTGGTGGGCGCAGAAACGTGCCCTGCTGTGAATTATTCAATCAAGAATTGTAATTACATGCCCCTGTTGAACAGGGCCAGAAAAATTGGGCCTTTGGTGGTGGTGGTGCTGGTGGCACAACACTGTAAGTCCTCACAGTTAATCTTGCTGGGCGCGGAAACGGGCCCTGCTGTGAAATATTCGATCAAGAATTGTAATTACATGCCTCTGTTGAACAGGGGCTAAAAAATTGGGCCTTTGGTGGTGGTGGTGGTGGTGGTGTTGGTGCCACAACACTGTAAGTCCTCACAGTTAATCTTGGTGGGTGCAGAAATGGGCCCTGCTGTGAAATATTAGATAAAGAATTCTAATTACATGTCCCTGATGAACAGGGGCTGAAAAATTGGGCCTTAGGCACTGGTGCCACAACACTGCAACCCCTCACAGATACTCTAGTTGAAACGCAGGAACGAGCCCTGCTGCAAAAGAATTGCATCAAAAATTGTAATTACACGCCCCTGTTAAACAGGGGCTGAAAAATTGGGCCTTAGGCACTGGTGCTGGTGCCACAACACTGCAACCCCTCACAGATACTCTAGTTGGAACGCAGGAACGAGCCCTGCTGCAAAGTATTGCATCAAAAATTGTAATTTCACGCCCCTGTTAAACAGGGTCTGAAAAATTGGGCCTTAGGCACTGGTGCTGGTGCCACACCACTGCAACCCCTCACAAATACTCTAGTTGGAACGTAGGAACGAGCCCTGCTGCAAAGTATTGCATCAAAAATTGTAATTACACGCCCCTGTTAAACAGAGGCTGAAAAATTGGGCCTTAGTCACTGGTGCTGGTGCCACAACACTGCAACCCCTCACAGATACTCTAGGATAGAGACATAAAAGGATAGTCACTCAGCAACAGCATAGGCAGTCTTTGAAGGGATCTGACATTTCAAAAAAAAATATTCGGTTACATCAGCATCAGGTGCTTGGTAGCTGGTGGTGATCCAAGACTGATTCATTTTTATGAAGGTCAGTCGATCGACCGAGTCGGTGGACAGACGTACCCTGTGATCAGTTACAAAGCCTCCAGCAGCACTGAATGTGCGTTCCGAAAGAACGCTGGATGCAGGACAGGCCAGTAGCTCAATTGCATACTGTGCAAGCTCTGGCCAGTGATCCACCCTCAAGACCCAGTAACCCAGAGGATTTTCGGTGGGAAAGGTGTCCAAGTCAGATCTTGCCCCTAGGTATTCCTGCACCATGTAAAACAGACACTGGAACCGCTGGAACCGATCATACCTTGGGGCTGTGGACTAAAGAATTGTCTGAACGCATCGGTCAGACAGCCACCTTCTCCACCGCTCCTTCTTTGACTGACCGAAGCCTCAGCAACACATTGTCCAGAAAAAGGAGTTTGTAACCTCCCGGTCTCTGGGAACGCATTGCACAGACCTTACTGCAAGGCCTCCCGAAGATGTTTCATCCTCTGCTCCCTCTGCAACGGCAAGATAAGGTCCGCAACCTTACCCTTGTAATGTGGATCAAGGAGGGTTGCCAGCCAGTATTGGTCCTTCTCCTTAATACCACGAATACGTGGATCCTTACGCAGGCTTTGCAGGATCAGGGAGGCCATGCATCGTAGGTTTGCTGAGGCATTCGGTCCGGAGTCCTCTGGGTCACTAAGGACGACATGGTCCGCAGCCACCTCCTCCCAGCCACGTACAAGGCCATGTGTTTCTTGGGACTGATCCCTTAAAGACTGCTGCTGATGCTGAGTGCCAGGCTCCACCTCCATACTGACACAATCCTCCTCCTCTTCCTCCTCCTCCTCCTTGTCCTCTTCCTGTGTGATCGGCGGGCACACAGGAACACTGTCTGGATAAAGGGGACCTTGAAAGCTAAGGAAGTCCTCCTCTTCCTGCCTCTGTTCTGCCTCAAGTGCCCTGTCCATTATTCCACCCAGCATGTGCTCCAACAGGTGGACAAGGGGGACAGTGTCACTGATGCATGCACTGTCACTGCTCAACATCCTCGTTGCCTCCTCAAATGGTGACAGGACAGTGCATGCATCCCTGATCATGGCCCACTGGCGTGGGGGAAAAAAAAACAAGCTCCCATGACCCTGTTCTGGTGCCATAGTCGCACAGGTACTCATTGATGGCCCTCTGCTGCGTGTGCAGCTGCTGCAGCATGGCCAACGTTGAGTTCCACCTGGTGGGCATGTCACAGATTAGGCGGTTCTTGGGCAGGTTAAACTCCTTTTGGAGGTCTGCCAGCCGAGCACTGGCATTATATGACCGGTGGAAATGCACACAGACTTTCCTGGCCTGCCTCAGGACATCCTGTAAGCCCAGGTACCTGCCCAAGAACCGCTGCACCACCAAGTTAAGGATGTGAGCCAAACAGGACACATGGGTCAGTTGTCCCTGTCGGAGGGTGGAGAGGAGGTTGGTGCCATTGTCGCAAACCACCATTCCTGCCTTAAGTTGGCGTGGCATCAGCCACCTTTGAACCTGCCCCTGCAGAGCTGACAGAACCTCTGCCCCAGTATGGCTCCTGTCCCCCAAGCACACCAGCTCAAGCACCGCATGGCATCTTTTGGCCTGCGTACTTGCGTAGCCCCTTGAATGCCTACGGAGCACCACTGGTTCCGAGGACAAAGCACAGGAAGAGGCCATGGAGGAAGAAGAAGAGGGGGGTGGAGGAGAGAGGTGTGTCACAATCATTAGTAGTGGCATTTTGGAGGCGTGGTGGCGAAACAACCTCCAACACTACTGCACCTTGTCCTGCATCCTTCCCAGCTGCCAGCAGAGTGACCCAATGCGCTGTGAAACTTAGGCAACATCCCAGTCCATGCCTGCTGGACCATGAGTCAGCGGTAATATGCACCTTACCGCTGACCGCCCTGTCCAGCGAGCCCCAGACATTGCCTTCCACATGCCAGTAGAGAGCTGGAATCGCCTTCCGTGAGAAAAAGTGGCGTTTGGGTACCTGCCACTGAGGAACCGCACATTCCACAAACTCACGGAAGGGGGCAGAGTCTACCAACTGAAAAGGTAGCAGTTGAAGTGCTAGCAATTTTGCCAAGCTAGCATTCAACTGCTGGGCATGTGGATGACTGGGAGCGAACTTCTTTCGGCGGTGCAGCAGTTGGGGCAGGAAAATTTGCCTGGTACAATCTGACAACGGTGTACTGAAAGCAGATTGCCCACAAGTACTTGGCTGTGACACACCTAATTCTACACCTTCATTCCTCTCAGTGCAGGTCTCAGAGAGGACTGAAGGTATAGTGGGGTTGGAGATCTCAGCTGATGAGGAGCAAGGAGAGGTCCTCTTTGTTCTTTGGTGTGGGTCTTTTAGATATGCTTGCCAACGAACTGCATGGCAGGTCAACATATGTCTGGTCAAGCATGTGGTGCCCAAGCGGGAGATGTTTTGGCCACGCGAGATATGCTTGAGACATATGTTGCAAATAGCAGGGGTGCGATCTGATGCACTCGTCTCAAAAAAGGCCCACACCAAAGAACTTTTGGAATAACGCACAGAGACAGCAGCGTCCTGCACATGCGGAGCTTTGCGGTGTGATGCAGTCAGTGTGCTGCCCTTAGGCTGGCCCCTGGAGGGCATCCTGCCTCGTTGGTGATGTGCCTCCTCCTCCTCTCTTCTATCAGGCACCCACGTTGAGTCAGTGACCTCATCATCCCCTCCCTCCTCATCACTGGAGCAAACCTGGCAGTATGCTACAGCAGGGGGGAGCATGACTGCCAGATTGCTGTCCTTCTTGGGCACCCCCTCTGTCCGTGCTCACGTTACTGCCTTCATCTAGCTCAGTATCATCATCAGAGCCTTCTAAATGCTGGGCATCCTCCTGGAGCATGTACCCAACACTGTGGTCAAACAGTTCGAGGGACTCCTCAGGAGGACATGGTGGGGCTAGGGAAGGAGTCACTGATGCCATTGAGCCGAGGGAAGAGGCCGTGTTGGCAGCTGCTTTGCCAGACAAAGTACCCTGAGCATGGGTGAGGGAGGATGAGGAGGATGAGGACGGCTTGGTCATCCACTCGACCAAGTCTTCTGCATGTTGCGGCTCAACATGGCCAGCTGTCGAGAAAAAGGCCAAGCGTGTCCCACAGCCACGTGCTGATGAGGATGCACCATCTCCATGACCAGTACCGTTGCCTCTAGACACAGAGCCTGCTTGCCCTCTTTTATTGGCTTGTGACTGTCTGCCTCTCCTTGTTGGCGTTCCAGACATACTAATGGCCTGTAGCTGCACTAAGCTGGGATATATATATATATATATATATATATATATATATATATATATATATATACTGATACTGCAGCTAGCAAGATCAACTGCCTGCCTACAGTATGAGAACACCACCAACCTTCTACAGGTAGCGTTAGCTGAACACTGTGCAGAGGTCGCACTACACTAACGTGTAAATAATTTAGCTGCCTGCAGTAGTGATAGGATCAGGAAAACACCACCAACCTTCTACAGGTAGCTTTAGCTAAACAGTGCAGAGGTCGCACTACGCTAACGTGTAAATAATTTAGCTGCCTGTGGTAGTGATAGGATCAGGAAAACATCACCAACCTTCTACAGGTAGCTTTAGCTGAACAGTGCAGAGGTTGCGCTACACTAACGTGTAAATACTTTAGCTGCCTGTGGTAGTGATAGGATCAGGAAAACACCACCAACCTTCTACAGGTAGCTTTAGCTGAACACTGTGCAGAGGTCGCACTACACTAACGTGTAAATACTTTAGCTGCCTGCGGTAGTAATAGGATCAGGAAAACACCACCAACCTTCTACAGGTAGCTTTAGCTGAACACTGTGCAAAGGTCGCACTACACTAACTTGTAGCTTTAGCTGAACACTGTGAGGAGGACGCACTACACTAACTTGTAGCTTTAGATGAACACTGTTCAGAGGACGCACTACACTAACTTGTAGCTTTAGCTGAACACTGTGAGGAGTACGCACTACATTAACTTGTAGCTTTAGATGAACACTATTCAGAGGACGCACTACACTAACTTGTAGCTTTAGCTGAACACTGTGCAGAGGTCACACTAAACTAAACTGTAGCTTTAGCTGAACACTGTGAGGAGGACGCGCTACACTAACTTGTAGCTTTAGCTGAACACTGTGAGGAGGACGCACTACACTAACTTGTAGCTTTAGATGAACACTGTTCAGAGGATGCACTACACTAACTTGTAGCTTTAGCTGAACACTGTGCAGAGGTCGCACTACACTAACTTGTAGTTTTAGCTGAACACTGTTCAGAGCATGCATTACACTAACTTGTAGCTTTAGCTGAACACTGTGCAGAGGTCGCACTAAAATAACTTGTAGCTTTAGCTGAACACCGTGCAGAGGTCGCACTACATTAACTTGTAGTTTTAGCTGAACACTGTGAAGAGGACGCACTACACTAACTTGTAGCTTTAGCTGAACACTGTGAGAAGGATGCACTACACTAACTTGTAGCTTTAGCTGAACACTGTGCAGAGGTCACACTAAACTAACCTGTAGCTTTAGCTGAACACTGTGAGGAGGACGCACTACATTAACTTGTAGCTTTAGCTGAACACTGTGCAGAGGTCACACTAAACTAACTTGTAGCTTTAGCTGAACACTGTGAGGAGGATGCACTACACTAACTGTAAATAGTCTAGCTGCCTGACTGTGGTACTAATAGGATCAAAAGAACACCAGCAATTTTCTTCAGGTAGCTGTAAATACTGGAACAAGACAAGCCTGCCTGTCAGTAGGAAGATAACAGGAACTGATCTAGCTAGACTGAATACAGTGTATTTATATATATATGTATATATATATATATATATGTATATATATATATATATGTATATATATATATATATATATATATATATATATATATATATATATACATATATATATATATATACATATATATATATATATATATATATATATATATATATATATATATATATATATATATATATATATATATATATATATATATATATATATATATATATATATATATATATATATATATATATATATATGTGTGTGTATATATATATGTATATATATATATATATATATATATATATATATATATATATATATATATATATATATATACATACAACACCTGGGATGCATATATATACACAATACACTGTAAGTGCAGCTAACTGACTGACTGTCCTGCCTAATCTATCTAACTCAAATGAAATGGCACTGTCTCTCTCTCTATCTCTCAGCACGCCGGAACACACTACACAGGACCGCCGTGCAGGCGGCCTTATATAGTGTGGGGCGTGTTCTAAACCCTCTGAGCCATAATTGGCCAAAAGCCACCCTGGCTTTGGCCAATTACAGCTCTCTCTACTGACGGCGCTGTGATTGGCCAATCATCAGCCAGCAATGCACTGTGATGCCGCAGTGAATTATGGGCCGTGACACACCACACGAATTTGGCGCGAACGGCCCATAGCATTTGCAATTCGACGAACGGTCAAACAGACGATGTTCAAGTCGAAGAAGGGTTCGACTCAAACACGAAGCTCATCCCTAGTGAGGAGCAAAGAAAGAGTGCAGGTCCACTACTGTACATGTAACCACATAAGTTCCCAGACTTTTTTCTCCCTTAATCCACTTGAGTTCCAGAGCAATATTTTTTTTTTCAATTTAATTATTTCTCAGTATATCATTTAGGGATTGAATCTACCTTAATGTATTACATGTATTGGAATAGATAGTGATTTAACTTGGTAGTTACCTCCAAAGGCAAATTTTAGTAGTGTAAAAATGTTTTTTAAGATTGGATTTTGTTTTGACAGTGTATTGTTTCAACAATAAAGCAGTAGCAGCAAGTAGTGCGCATTACAATTTGGCATACAGTGAAAGAAAATAGTAGAATAATTTGCAAATGACTGGTCAACATGAGCTGTCTATGGTCAGCTCTATTTAAAGAATGGCAACATATAGCTAATAATAGATATGTTTTTGTAATATGACTGTACCATTGCACAACTGGTCCTGCTTAAAATGAACCTGAGAGTTTACCTATGGTCTAATGCAATCTCAGGATCATAGAGCAGCTAACTCCAGGTGCATAATTGGTTAATCTGTAGAGTGCCTGAATTTCAATAAAGGTGCTCTATAATGCAATGTCCAGCACAGATTTTATGGTCAATCTCTACTTGCCCTTCTCTTCAAGCCATCCCTTTGGATAGCACACGTGATTCACAAATCATCTGCCTCACGGGTCAATATGAATGTAGGCTGTGGTAGTGGGGGATAGGAAAAGGCAGGCTGTGTATGAAGCATGGAATCTGTTGCAAGTATTTGAATGATGAACATGTTTTTAGGATACCTAGGTACCCTTAAAGCAGTTGTAAAGGCTCAAGTTTTTATTTACCTTAGGTAAAAAAAACCTTCTTTATGCAGCAGCCCCCCACCCCTAATACTTATCTGAGCCCTCACAGGTAGAATCCTTGCATCAGGGGGCAGAACATCAACCACTCATAGACAGGTGATCCAGTAATCGTGGACAATGGACCAGGCAGTTTACCCAAAAAGGAAAAAGCTCACCATAGTGTAAATCGACAAAAATGGTTTATTGAAGAGTAAAAATTGCACTTACACAAAGAGAAAAAAGCAAGGCATCAATTGTTAAAAAAAAAACGGCCGTCTAGGAACACCCATCCTTCCGGGATCACAGCGTGATGATGTCAGCACACCACTTCTCCCAACGAATAAAAAAAGGAATACCCTTAAGGAGGTTACACTCATGGAGAGGGAGGATTTACTTAGGGAGAAGCCCCCACAGGGGGACAGAATTTCCACCTCAATGGTTCCCTTCATTACTACATATTCTGTACAGCATATGAACATCAATAAGTTGATAGGGAAACACTGGCATATTTTGGGCAATGATCAGGTTTTAAATACCGTCTTACCTAATAAGCCCCAAAGTATTTAAAGGAGGGCTCCATCACTTATGGACAGAGTGGCCCCCAATATTTTTAACCCTCCACCAATAAGAAAGCACTTTTTTCAAAACCTCACAGATTTTTATCAATGTAGGAGATCCCGCGTGTGCTCTCTGAGTGGGTGTATACATGGAAGAACCCAACGTTTTACTTCTACTAGTACCTCCACAGAGTTTAAAATGAAGCCTTTTATTACATGTTCAACCGAGGGGGTCATTTACCTGCTCCAGTGCCCTTGTGCGCTACAGTATGTGGGCAGGACCAACGCCCCTTCCGGGAAGATTGAACGACCATAATACCAATATTAAGAATCGGTTTTCGGTTCGATTCGGTTTCTAAACATTACTTGTTGACCCATAGTAAAGATCCCTCAAAAACAATCTTTTTGGGAATAGACAAATATCATCCCCATTGGAGATGTAGTTCTCTGGTAAGGGAAATATCCAGATATCCAGATCTGAAATGTCTTGGATACATAGGGTTAAGTGTTATGTTCCATTTGGGCAGAATGGGGATGTTGATACAAATTCCTTTATTGATAATTCATAATCTTTGCGCTGTGAACTCGATGTGAGTTATGGTCCAATAAAAAACCAAACCTCGCACCATACAAAGATATGGGGTTATCATAATTTTTAGCTCCTTTATGGGTTTAAGTATGTTGATTAATTATAACATTAAAGATCTATAATTATTATCCCTTAGCCTTATGCTGACCCTGTTGGGCATTAGGGATGAGCTTCGAGTTCGAGTTGAAACTCATGTTCGACTCGAACATTGGCTGTTCGCAAGTTTGCCGAACAGCGAACAATTTGGGGTGTTCGCGGCAAATTCGAATGCCGCGGAACACCCTTTAAAAGTCGATTGGAGAAATCAAAAGTGCTAATTTTAAAGGCTTATATGCAAGTTATTGTCATAAAAAGTGTTTGGGGACCCGGGTCCTGCCCCAGGGGACATGGATCAATGCAAAAAAAAGTTTTTTTTTGCATTCTCCTCCTGAACCGTACCAGGCCACATGCCCTCAACATTGGGAGGGTGCTTTGGGGTAGCCCCCCAAAACACCTTGTCCCCATGTTGATGAGGACAAGGGCCTCATCCCCACAACCCTGGCCGGTGGTTGTGGGGGTCTGCGGGTGGAGGGCTTATCGGAATCTGGAAGCCCCCTTTAACAAGGGGACCCCCCGATCCCGGCCCCCCCCTGTGTGAATCGGTAAGGGGGTACTTACCCCTACCATTTCACTAAAAAATTGTCAAAAATGTTAAAAATGACAAGAGACAGTTTTTGACAATTCCTTTATTTAAATGCTTCTTCTTTGTTCTATCTTCCTTCATCTTCTTCTGGTTCTTCTGGTTCTTCCTCCGGCGTTCTCGTCCAGCATCTCCTCCGCGGCATCTTCTATCTTCTTCTCCTCGGGCCGCTCCGCACCCATGGCATGGGGGGAGGCTCCCGCTCTTCTCTTCATCTTCTTCTTCATCTTCTTCTCTTCTTCCTTCTTCTCTTCTTCTCTTCTTCATTTTCTTCTCCGGGCCACTCCGCATCCATGCTGGCATGGAGGGAGGCTCCCGCTGTGTGACGGCGTCTCCTCGTCTGACGGTTCTTAAATAATGGGGGGCGGGGCCACCCGGTGACCCCACCCCCCTCTGACGCATGGGACATGATGGGACTTCCCTATGGCATTCCCCGTGACGTGACAGGGAAGTCCCGTCAAGTCACCGTGCATCAGAGGGGGGCGGGGTCACCAGGTGGCCCCGCTCCCCATTATTTAAGAACCGTCAGACGAGGAGACGCCGTCACACAGCAGGAGCCTCCCTCCATGCCAGCATGGGTGCGGAGCGGCCCGGAGAAGAAAATGAAGAAGAGAAGAAGAGAAGAAAAGAAGAAAAGAAGAGAAGAGCGGGAGCCTCCCCCCATGCCATGGGTGCGGAGCGGCCCGAGGAGAAGAAGATAGAAGACGCCACGGAGGAGATGCTGGACGAGAACGCCAGAGGAAGAACCAGAAGAGCCAGAAGAACCAGAAGAAGAAGATGAAGGAAGATAGAAGAAAGAAGAAGCATTTAAATAAAGGAATTGTCAAAAACTGTCTCTTATCATTTTTAACATTTTTGACAGTTTTTTTAGTGAAATGGTAGGGGTAAGTACCCCCTTACCATTTCACACAGGGAGGGTTGTGGGAATGAGGCCCTTGTCCTCATCAACATGGGGACAAGGTGTTTTGGGGGGCTACCCCAAAGCACCCTCCCAATGTTGAGGGCATGTGGCCTGGTACGGTTCAGGGGGGGGGGGCCGCACTCTCGTCCCCCCTCTTTTCCTGCGGCCTGCCAGGTTGCGTGCTCGGATAAGTGTCTGGTATGGATTTTTGGGGGGACCCCATGCTGTTTTTTTTTTTTGGCGCGGGGTTCCCCTTAAAATCCATACCAGACCTGAAGGGTCTGGTATGGAATTTAGGGGGAACCCCACGTCATTTTTTTATTAATTGTGGCCGGGGTTCCCCTTAATATCCATACCAGACCTGAAGGGCCTGGTATGGAATTTAGGGGGACTCCCACGTCATTATTTTTTTTTTTTTAATTTTGGTTCGAGGTTCCCCTGTGGGGAATTCCCATGCCGTTTTTATCAATGAACTTCTATGTGTATTGTCGGCAATGCAATAGCCGCAAGTAGTTTTAAATTGTTTTTTTTCCTTCGAAATGTCATTTTGCTGTCAGACTGTTCTAAACATGGGAAACATACGCCCCTTTACAGGCATACTATAGACACCCCCCAGCTACGAAATTTAAAGGGATATTACACTTTTATTGTTTGACTTTAAGCATTATTAAAATCACTGCTCCTGAAAAAACGGCCATTTTTAAAACTTTTTTTTGCATTGATCCATGTCCCCTGGGGCAGGACCCAGGTCCCCAAACACTTTTTATGACAATAACTTGCATATAAGCCTTTAAAATTAGCACTTTTGATTATTCATGTTCGTGTCCCATAGACTTTAACGGTGTTCGCGTGTTCGAACAAACTTTTTTCCTGTTCGCATGTTCTGGTGCGAACCGAACAGGGGGGTGTTCGTCTCATCCCTATTGGGCATATGCCACATCTGGTTGCCAACATGGTATCTAGGTATTTTGTACTTATTTAATGTGTGAGGATGGGTTGGCCTTTTGCGGTGACATATAGGCATACCACTAGAGACAACTGTGGGCCAGTTTTCTCCTTTGTGGTGAACCTTGGCACATATATGACATTTAAATTTTGTTACGGGTCTCTAGGATTTTTGGTAACATACATCAAGATGAACAAATGTTAGTTCAATTGTTGTTTTTATATAGCAACTATTTAATATGCACCTACTGAGGAACACAGCTAGTAATGGACTCTGAGTCTGTGAGTATTAGGGATGGGCTTTATGTTTGAGTCGAATATGAGTTTGACTCGAACATTGGCTGTTCGCCCGTTTGCCAAATAGCGAACAATTTTGGGTGTTTACGGCAAATTCGAAAGCCGCGGAACACCCTTTAAAAGTCTATGGGAGAAATCAAAAGTGCTAATTTTAAAGATTAATATTAAAGTTATTGTCATAAAAAGTGTTTGGGGACCTGGGTCCTGCCCCAGGGGACATGTATCAATGCAAAAAAAGTTTTAAAAATAGCAGTTTTTTTGGGAGCAGTGATTTTAATAATGCTTAAAGTGAAACAATAAAAGTGTAATATTCCTTTAAATTTCATATCTGGGGGGTGACTATAATATGCCTGTAAAGTGGCGCATGCTTCCCATGTTTAGAACACACTGACAGCAAAATGACATTTCTAAAGGAAAAAAAGTCATTTAAAACTACTCATGGCTATAATGAATTGTCGGTCCCGGCAATACACATAAAAGTTAATTGATAAAAACGGCATGGGAACCCCCGAACCAAAATTTTAAAAAAAATGCGTGGGTGTCCCCCCAAATTCCATACCAGGCTCTTCAGGTCTGGTATGGGTATTAAGGGGAACCCCGTGCCAAAATTTAAAAGAAAATGGCATGGGGTCCCCCTCAAAATCCATACCAGACCCTTCAGTTCTGGTATGGATTTTAAGGGGAACCCCGCACCAAAGTTTAAAAAGAAAATGGAGTGGGGGTCCCCCTCAAAATCCATACCAGACCCTTTATGTAAACAGGTGACTCTGCCCCCTCTGATACCACGGGGAAAAGCCATAGGGAAGTCCCCATGCGTCAGAGGGGGGCGGGGACACCGGGTGGCCCAGCCCTCCGTTATATGAGAAATGTCACCTGAACAGCGTCACACAGCGGGGCCTGGTATGGAATTTGGGAGGACCCCCATGCATTTTTTTTTTTAATTCTGGTTTGGGGTTCCCCTGTTGGGGAATCCCATGCAGTTTTTATTAATGAACATTTATGTGTATTGCCGGACCGACAATTCATTATAGCCGCGAGTAGTTTTAAATGACTTTTTTTCCTTTAGAAATGTCATTTTACTGTCAGACTGTTCTAAACATGGGAAACATGTGCCACTTTACAGGCATACTATAGACACCCCCAGGTATGAAATTTAAAGGAATATTACACTTGTATTGTTTCACTTTAGGCATTATTAAAATCACTGCTCCTGAAAAAACGGCCATTTTTAAAACTTTTTTTTGCATTGATACATGTCCCCTGGGGCAGGACCCAGGTCCCCAAACACTTTTTAAGACAATACCATGCATATAAGCCTTTAAAATTAGCACGTTTGATTATTCATGTTCTTGTCCTATAGACTTTAATGGTGTTCGCGTGTGCAAACAAATGTATCGCATGTTCTGGTGCGAAACGAATGGGGGGGGTGTTCGGCCCATCACTAGTGAGGATGATTTGAATCTATATCACCCTTACTGGTTTTCATGTTCACCACTGGGGAGTTATTTCTCTCATGTACCTTCAATGTTGTTTGGCCTACATCCGGTGGACGGAGCCTCCATGGAGATTTATGGGGAATTTGTTAACCTTGTGCGCCCTCCAAGTGAGGGCCTCCTTAAAATGCGATAATAGGTATAGAACATAGTGTTTTTGAAATGGCATGCTAGCTGGCCACATTGGTTGTAATTTTCTGATATGGCACTAACTTGGGATTAGAACAATTAGGGTGGGATTGGCTTGGAGGGTCTTTTTTTGTTACATCCCTGGGTTAATAGGTTGATAATCTATGCTAGTTGGCAATTGTCCCTAATATATCCCACTCTAACTAATTTTTTGTGAGGTTATATTAAAGAATGTAAAAAATCTTTTATCCATTTTTTTATGGCAATTCGGGAGATGGGCTATTTTGCCAGCCTCCTACATGGAGGACTAGGATCCACCACCCGAGACTCAGATCGAGACGTGGTTCTTCCTATTTACTATTTGCTGCAATGAGTCAAGAAAAGGGAGGAGTATTCGCTAGCCGGCCAGATTTTTTAAACAATTGATGCCTTACTTTCTGCTCTTAGTGTAAGTGCAATTTTTACTCTTCAATAAACCATTTTAGTCGATTTACACTATGGTGAGCTTTTTCCTTTTTGGGTAAACTGCCTGGTCCATTGTCCACAGTTACTGGATCACTGAGTTTTCCTGGCCAAGAGTGGTTGGTGTCCTGCCTCCCTGATGCAAGGATTCTAACTGTGAGCTGGTACCTCAGTGCCCCCTGGATAAAGGCCCTGGATGGGTTAATGGCCACAAGCTATTCCTAGCTTGCCTTCCTGTAAGCATACACTCTGGGGTTGATTTACTAAAGGCCAAAAGACTGTACACTTTGGAAAGTGCAGTTGCATATGGCAAGAACAGTTGCTCCAGAGTTTAGTAAACGAGCAGAAGCTCTGCTGACTTTCATCAACCAATCATGTGCAAGCAAAAATGCTGTTTTTCTTTATTTTCATTGCAAGTGAAGCTTTACCTCATTTACGAAGCTCTGGAGCAACTGCACTTGCAGAGTGCAATTGCACTTTCCAAGGTGCACAGTCTATTGGCCTTTAGTAAATCAACCCCTCTATGTGGTGGCGGTTCTCGAGTTGGTAGCTGTGTTTGTTATTTGTTTCAAGTCATTTGAACAATTCAAGATATACACATTCACTTGTGGTTGATGGACTACTTATGAACTTTTTCTATTATTATAATTATTATCTATTGAATTCCCCCTTAACACTGATAATCAATATTTATTTGTATATATTAAGCTGTAGCATTGTTCAGAGCAGGTTCATTTTTTAATTTCTAAGCACATGAGGGCTTATGCTTAAGATGGTTCTAGTGCTTACATTTTATGCATATTTGAAAAAGGAGTTAAATTAAGTTCTAGCATTGCCTCGAATGTAATAATGTATAATAGACCTCTGTGTAGATTTATGATGAAGATTTGTTGATACACTATATTAAACAGGAAAGGCATAGCTGTTATAAATAGAAAAGCAAATGTTTGGGTCATTTCAGATATCTGATAAGGAACATTTACAATGTATCATTATTTGACATACTGAAATAAGCAGTTGATTTGTATAACATCCATGAAAATGTAATCTTAACAAATACAAAATCAGAAGCCATTAAAACACTTTAAATACCCCACAGAATCCATGACACCACATTAATTAAACTATGCTCAACACTGAGCACGGTAACTCATATTTATCTCCACAGATTTAGAAGTGACAGATGATCATCATTAAGGAAATGACAACATGATGTATCTGACATTAACTGTGAAATTTGAGCTAATTTCTTTCTCAGGTAATGACACCTAGGTACAGTGTATTACTTTTTTATATTTATAAATTATGGTTTACTTTTAAAATAGATTTGAAAGAAATCCCCACGAATATATGTGGCAATGTTTGTAACTTTACTGTAACAGCTTTGCACAAACATCTTTATCAGTCAAACACAATGTGTTAATGACTTTCACTCTTTGTAAAAAGATTGACTGAAGAACATTGCCAGTCCCATATACTATGATTG
Organism: Aquarana catesbeiana; assembly: GCF_042186555.1. NCBI lineage: Eukaryota > Metazoa > Chordata > Amphibia > Anura > Ranidae > Aquarana > Aquarana catesbeiana. The sequence continues at coordinate 307,906,894 of NC_133326.1, forward strand.
ATCTCAGCTAAAATCATTAAAGGGATTGTATTAGCACCAAAGAACAACACAATTGAGTAACCCTAGAAGTAGGGGGTTACTCTTGAAATCTTGCCCCAAAATGTAACTGTTAGTGCACATAAAAAAGTATTATGGACAGTACCCAACTGAGCTGGTCAACACTTTTGATAAAGGCTACTAATATAAACATAGTTTCTTTCATTCTAGCTATGCTTAGCTGGCTAAGCAACCACCACAAGTTTATGATTTACATAGTCTTAGACAATTGTAAAGAAAAACATTTTTTAATCAAGAGTCATGATTGGACACTGTCATCATGACTTTATCCAATCATGGCTCATTTCCACCCCACAGTATAAAAGTATTCTTTCAATAGCAGCCATTTTTAGAGTGATTTCAGCATGGAGAGAGATAGAACAGGGCTCTGTTCAGTGTTATTAGTTGGTTAGTGTGCTATACTGTGCTATTTTGCTTCAATTGTCAGTGTAGAATATTAGTTTAGTGTCAATCTAGGGATAGTGTGAGTGTAGTGAGGAGGACCATCATTCAGCTTTGCATAGTGTTCAGCTAGAGTAGGGACAGCTCAGTTTCATTGCAGTGTAGTGAGACCGTGTCATTCATACATACATTGGTGTAGAGTAGGGACAGCTCATATAGTTTCAATGTAGTGTAGTGAGGCCGTGTCAGTAATCTTTACCTTTGTGTATAGCTAGAGTAGGGACAGTTCAGATAGCGTCAGTGTAGTGATGGTTGAACACCGTCTATTTGATTGTGTTACTGCCAGTTTAACGCCATTTACTTCTGTGTGCATTACTGCCAGCTAAACGCCATATAGTTCTGTGTGCGTTACTGCCAGTTTAGCGCCATATAGCTTTGTGTGCATTACTGCCAGTTTAACGCCATATAGTTCTGTGTGCGTTACTGCCAGTTTAACACCATATAATTCCATGTGCGGTACTGCCAGTTTAACGCCATATAGTTTTGTGCGTTACTGCCAGTTTAATGCCATTTACTTCTGTGTGCGTTACTGCCAGTTTAACACCATATAATTCCATGTGCGGTACTGCCAGTTTAACACCATATAGTTTTGTGTGCGTTACTGCCAGTTTAATGCCATTTACTTCTGTGTGCGTTACTGCCAGTTTAATGCCATTTACTTTTGTGTGCGTTACTGCCAGTTTAACACCATATAGTTCTGTGCGTCACTGTACGTTTGGCACATTATATTGCAGTATAATATAGTTTATCCGTGGAGTGTGTCTGTGTAGTGTGAGTACTCAAATTAAAGTGCACCAAACACTTCTTTACATTGATTAAAGTACATCTAATTACAGATTTCAATTTCCTCTTTACATTTGCTTATAAGCACCGCCCCCTCCCTCCAAATAATGTCTGTCAGGAAACAAGGAGAGGCAGATGTTCCCTTGGCATTTTAAGGGGGCCAGCAACAAATGTGTCCACAGGCAAAGGTGGACGTAGTGGTCAGTCCTCAGGCAGAGCATCATGTCCTCTGTTTAGTGAGTTTGCCCATGCTATCCAGCCACAGTATGCAAAGGAGGTGGTGGACTGGCTTACTAAACCTTCCTCATCCTCTTCATTCTGTCATGCAAGCAGAGACCAGTGTGCAGGCCCCTGCAGTTGCCAGAGTGGATAAACCTGCCTCATTGTCCAGATCTATTCCTGCCATAGCCCCAACATCAGCCATTGAGCTCCCTGATGATGCCCAGCCATTACTTGATTCAGATGTTGGTTCTGAGTTGGTTCTGAGGATGACAGGAACATGAGCTAGAGAGAGGAAGGAACACTGGTAGATAAATAGGCATTCATGTTCCCCAATCCACAGCGTATTGCCAAGTTGTCTCCAGTGGTAATGCTAAAGATGGAGGAGATGGAGATGATGATGATGATGATGAGGTCACCGATGCAACTTGGGTGCCAGATAGAGCAGAGGAGGAAACTGAAGGTAAGGTGGCACAACCCCAAGGAGGCCGATATCAAGAAAGAGTAGAGAGCAGGCACCCTATTCCATCACATTCTGCAACTGTTTCCCGGTTCACTCTCCAAAATTCAGCAGTCTGTGCCTTTTTCAGCACATCTGCAGCAGATCGCACTGTTGCTATCTGCAAACGGTGTCTCAGGCACATCAAATGTGGCAAAAACACCAACCATTTGGGTACCACATGCTTAACAAGACATTTTACTTCCAACCACTCAGCCCATTGGCAAGAGCATATAAAAGCCACACAAAAGGGGCACAAATCTGTCCCTCCTCCTCCTCCTCCTTACCCACTTCAGTCTTCCCCTGCTATACCGAGTCATTACCTCTCAGCAGCCTCCACTGACAGGGATGATGGTATAGCACAGGGTGTCCCAGGTCCTAGCAGCACATCTGCAGCAGCACGCCACCAGCTGTAGACTGTAGCCAGCAAATTTCTCTGCCCCATCTGCTGCAGCGGAAGAAAATACAGTCCCTGCCACCCACATGCCCAGCGTCTAAATGCAAGATTGTCAAAGCTGTTGGCTCTCCAACTTCTGCCTTTCAGCCTGGTGGATTCTGCCCCCTTCCATGAATTTGCACAATGTGCTGTACCACAATGACAGGTTCCCAGTCCCTACTACTTTTCACATAAGGCCGTTCCATCTCTCTAACATAACATGGAAGGGAATGTTCTGGCATTGTTGGACAAGGCAGTCAGCCGTTAAATCCACTTTACTGCTGACATGTGGTCCAGGGACCACATGTCAGCAGTAAGCATGGACAGGGGCGATATATTTCGTTCACAGCACACTGTGTAATGCTGCTTGCAACTCAAAAGGATGCAAGACAAGCTCAGTGCTGCAGCTTGTTGTTCCCCCACGTCTCCATACAGCTGGTGGTGATGATGCCAGACCTGTGAACTCTACCCCTCCCCCTCCTCCTCCACCACCTCCATGCCCTCCTCTGCAGAATTGTCATATGAACATCAGGTACCCCCTAACCACACCAAAGCAGAGATTCTTGCAGCTCTGCGGGGACGGGCCCAGAGGTGGTTCACACCACACCAGCTGGAGCCAGGAATGGTGGTGTGCAATAATGGCTCAAACCTCCTGTCCGCCCTTAGACAGGGAAAGTTGACACATGTGCCACGCCTGGAACATATCCTCAATTTGGTGGTGCAGCATTTCCTAAATACGTACCCAGGGTTGCAAGATGTGCTAAAGCTGGCCAGAAGAGTCTGTAGCCATTTCAGGCAGTCATACACAGCCAGTGCTCGGTTGGCTGAAATTCAGCGGGAAATCTACCTGCCCGTAAACTGCCTGATTTGTAACATGCCCACCATGTGGAACTCGACTTTGTCAATTATGCAGCGGCTATACATGCAGCAGAGGGCCGTCAATGAGTTCGAATATGGTACGACGACAGGCTCAGGCCGCCTCTGCTTTTTTTCCCCACGCCAATGGCTGATCTTTAAGGATGTATGAACTGTATCGTCACCATTTGAGGAGGCCACAAGGATGGTGAGCAATGACAGTGCATGCATCAGTGACACAATCCCTGTTGTGTTTCTGCTGGAGCAGAATCTGCTTGGCATTATGGACAGGGCACTGGAGGCAGAGCAGCAGGAGGAAGAGGAGGACTTCCTTTCCTCTCAAGGCCCACTTTATCCAGACATCATCATTCCTATGTCACAGAACACATAGGAGGAGAAAGGAGAGGAGATTGAGGAGAGGATTCTAGCACTTTCATAGGCTTTGAAGAAGAGGAAGACATGCGTCAATCTGTAAGCGATGGGTTTCCAACCCCAGGACCTTTGAGAGTAGTACGTGGCTGGGAGGAGGAAGTTTCAGATGCTGTCATCCTGAGTGACCCAGAGGAGTCTGATTCTCAAGCCTCTGCAAATTTGAGGTGCATGGGCAACCTCATGCTTCAAAGCCTGTGAAAGGCCCCAAGAATACGTGGCATGAAGGAGAAGGATGATTACTGGTTGTCAACCCTCCTTGACCACTGTTATAAGGGGAAGGTCTCAGAACTCATCCCGTCCCCACAGGGAGTGCAGAAGATAAAATCTCTTGAGGACACGTTAAAGAGGATTTTATTGAACATTTTTCCTGACTCCTGTAAGTTACAGTGTCGTGGAAAACATCATTTTGAATCTTCTGTTGGTCAAGAGAGGAGCATTGGAGAAGGTGTCCGCCTAAGTGAGGCATTTCTGAATTTTTTTTAGTCCTCGCCACCCAGGTCTGTCAGCTTCCACATCCCATCGGCAGCGTTTGCATCACATGGTGGACGATTACCTCGGGGCCAAAACAGAGATGGAGAACTTTCCAGCTGATGATCCACTGACTTACTGGATCATGTGAATAGACCACTGGCCAGAACTTGCCCAGTATGATATTGAGTTGTTGGGCTACCCTTCATCCAATGTGCTTTCAGAACGGACATTCGGTGCTGCAGGAAGTTTTGTTACTGATCATAGAATGCATCTGTCCACAGACTCCGTGGATCGTTTGACTTTTATAAAAGTGAATCAGTCCTGGATTACCAGCTATAAAGCCCCTGATGCCGATGTCACTGATTAAGACTTTTTGGGATGTGGAATCTCTGCAGGACTTCGAGGCTGCCTAGCTTTGGGGGTGTTCAATCATTTCATCTGGAAGAATGTTTTTGGTATAGGTTTTATGGGCACAATTAACACCCAATGACAAATTTTTCAGCACCTGTTTGACAGGTGCATTGCAATTTTTTTTGCCTTCATCAAGAGCACCTCTATAGGGTTATAGTGTGAAGGCACCCCGACACCCAAAGAGTAATTTTTCTGCACTTGTTTGAGTGGTACATATCATTGCAATTTTTTACAGCAAGGCCAACTCTTGCTTTGATCAAGAGTACCTCTATAGGGTTACGGTGGGAAGGCGCCACTGACACCCAAAGACCAATTTTTCTGCAACTCTTTGACAGGTGCATATCATTGCAATTTTTTACAGTAAGGCCAATTCTTGCTTTCATCAAGATTACCTCTATAGGGTGATGTTGGGAAGGCACCACCGACACCCAAAGACTATTTTTTATGCACCCACTACTTCTATACAAAGTCAAAGTGACACCAGAATGTATCCAAAAAATCTCTAATCTTGTTCCCAGTGCACTACATTGTAGCCTCATCATACACACTGGCTCCCCAGATGTTGCTGAGCAAAATAAAGGCAGCTTCCAGGGAAAATGTAATTTTTTGGCTTTAATAATGCAATTATTGCTGCAGCAGATTCTAGACATGGTACAGATCTTCCACTTTACAGGTAGATTAAGGGGACCCCCCAGGCACTATATTGGAAGTAATTTTTAATTTTTATGCTTTCACTTTAAAAATCTAAAAAAATCACTGCTCATTTTAAAATGAAGTTTTTCACAAACTTTTTTTTATTGATACATGTCCCCCAGGGCAGGACCCGGACCCCTATAACCATTGTATGCCCAATTATTTGCATAGGACTTCAAAATGGGCACTTTAGATTTTTGACATTCAGGTTCCATTGACTTTAATGGGGTTCGTTATTTGGGTCCAAACTTTCGCGGTGTTCGAAAGTTCTGGTGCGAACCGAACATGGGTCTGTTCAGCCCATCCCTAATTGCTAGCTGTAGTGGCAGCTTCTCCCGCCTCCCCACTGGGAGAACACAATGGTTCAGCTGGAGGGATCCCCTCCCCAGCAACCCTGTTTTTGCAGGAAAGAAATTTGCTCCGTCTATGGCTTATTTAACATAGGATTTGCACTTCCCTTTTACTCTAATATTTCTATATTGCATTGAAATTGCTTTTTAAAGAAACATTTCAACCTGATTTATGAGTACATTTCACATACAGTATCTCACAAAAGTGAGTACACCCCTCAAATTATTGTAAATATTTTAATATATCTTTTCATGTGACAACACTGAAGAAATGACGCTTTGCTACAATGTAAACTAAGCTTGTATAACAGTGTAAATTTGCTGTCCCCTCAAAATAACTCAACACACAGCCATTAATGTCTAAACTGCTGGCAACAAAAGTGAGTACACCCCTAAGTGAAAATGTCCAAATTGGGCACAATTAGCCATTTTCCATCCCCGGTGACATGTGACTTGTTAATGTTACAAGGTCTCAGGTGTTAATGAGGATCAGGTGTGTTAAATTTGGTGTTATTGCTCTCACTCTCTCATACTGGTCACTGGAAGTTCAGCATGGCAACTCATGGCAAAGAACTCTCTGAAGATTTAAAAAAAAGAATTGTCTACATAAAGAGGGTCTAGGCTATAAGAAGATTGCAAATACCCTGAAACTGAGCTGCAACACGGTGGCCAAGACCATACAGTGGTTTAACAGGACAGGTTCCACTCAGAACAGGCCTCACCATGGTGGACCAAAGAAGGTGAGTGCAAGTGTCCAGCGTCATATCCAGAGGTTGTCTTTGGTAAATAGACATATGAGTGCTGCCAACATTGCTGCAGAGGTTGATGGGGTGGGGGGTCAGCCTGTCAGACCATACGCTGCACACTGTATCAAATTGGTCTGCATGGCTGTCGTCCCAGAAGAAAGCCTCTTCTAATCTAAATATGATGCACAAGAAAGTCTGCAAACAGTTTGCTGAAGACAAGCAGACTAAGGATATGGAATACTGGAACCATATCCTGTGGTCTGACGAGACCAAGATAATCTTATTTGGTTCAGATGGTGTCAAGCGTGTGTGGCGGCAAACAGGTGAGGAGTACAAAGACAAGTGTGTCTTCCCTACAATCAAGTATGGTGGTGGGAGTGTCATGGTCTGGGGCTGCATGAGTGCTGCCGGCACTGGGGAGCTACAGTTCATTGGGGGAACCATGAATGCCAACATGTACTTCGGACACTGGGCCACAGGGCAGTATTCAAACATGATAATGACTAGGGATGAGCTTCGAGTTCGAGTCGAACTCATGTTCGACTCGAACATTGGCTGTTCGCAAGTTCGCCGAACAGCGAACAATTTGGGGTGTTCGCGGCAAATTCGAATGCCGCAGAACACCCTTTAAAAGTCTATGGGAGAAATCAAAAGTGCTAATTTTAAAGGCTTATATGCAAGTTATTGTCATAAAAAGTGTTTGGGGACCCGGGTCCTGCCCCAGGGGACATGGATCAATGCAAAAAAAAGTTTTAAAAACGGACGTTTTTTCAGGAGCAGTGATTTTAATAATGCTTAAAGTCAAACAATAAAAGTGTAATATCCCTTTAAATTTCGTACCTGGGGGGTGTCTATAGTATGCCTGTAAAGGGGCGCATGTTTCCCGTGTTTAGAACAGTCTGACAGCAAAATGACATTTCGAAGGAAAAATTCCATTTAAAACTACCCGTGGCTATTGCATTGCCGACAATACACATAGAAGTTCATTGATAAAAACGGCATGGGAATTCAACACAGGGAAACCCCGAACCAAAATTTAAAAAAAAAATGACGTGGGAGTCCCCCTAAATTCCATACCAGGCCCTTCAGGTCTGGTATGGATATTAAGGGGAACCTCGACCAAAATTTAAAAAAAAAATGACGTGGGGTTCCCCCTAAATTCCATACCAGACCCTTCAGGTCTGGTATGGATTTTAAGGGGAACCCATCGCCAAAAAAAAAAATCCTTATCCGAGCACGCAACCTGGCAGGCCGCAGAAAAAGAGGGGGGGACAAGAGTGCGGCCCCCCCCTCCTGAACCGTACCAAGCCACATGCCCTCAACATTGGGAGAGTGCTTTGGGGTAGCCCCCCAAAACACCTTGTCCCCATGTTGATGAGGACAAGGGCCTCATCCCCACAACCCTGGCCAGGGGTTGTGGGGGTCTGCGGGCGGGGGACTTATCAGAATCTGGAAGCCCCCTTTAACAAGGGAACCCCCAGATCCCGCCCCCCCCGTGTCACACAGCGGGAGCCTCCCTCCATGCCAGCATGGATGCGGAGCGGCCCAGAGAAGAAAATGAAGAAGAGAAGAAGAGAAGAAGGAAGAAGAGAAGAGGATGAAGAAGAAGATGAAGAGAAGAGTGGGAGCCTCCCCCCATGCCATGGGTCCCGAGCGGCCCGAGGAGAAGAAGATAGAAGACGCCGCGGCGGAGATGCTGGACGAGAACGCCGGAGGAAGAACCAGAAGAGCCAGAAGAACCAGAAGAAGATGAAGGAAGATAGAAGAAAGAAGAAGCATTTAAATAAAGGAATTGTCAAAAACTGTCTCTTGTCATTTTTAACATTTTTGACAGTTTTTTATTGAAATGGTAGGGGTAAGTACCCCCTTACCATTTCACACGGGGGGTGGGATCTGGGGGTCCCCTTGTTAAAGGGGGCTTCCAGATTCCGATAAGCCCCCCGCCCGCACACCCCCACAACCACCGGCCAGGGTTGTGGGGATGAGGCCCTTGTCCTCATCAACATGGGGACAAGGTGTTTTGGGGGGCTACCCCAAAGCACCCTCCCAATGTTGAGGGCATGTGGCCTGGTACGGTTCAGGAGGGGGGCGCACTCTCATCCCCCCCTCTTTTCCTGCGGCCTGCCAGGTTGCGTGCTCGGATAAGGGTCTGGTATGGATTTCTGGGGGAGCCCCCCACGCCGTTTTTTTTTTTTTTTTTGGCGCGGGGTGCCCCTTAAAATCCATACCAGACCTGAAGGGTCTGGTATGGAATTTAGGGGGAACCCCACATCATTTTTTTTTTTTTTTTGGCCGGGGTTCCCCTTAATATCCATACCAGACCTGAAGGGCCTGGTATGGAATTTAGGGGGACTCCCACGTCATTTTTTTTTTTTAATTTTGGTTCGGGGTTTCCCTGTGTTGAATTCCCATGCCGTTTTTATCAATGAACTTCTATGTGTATTGTCGGCAATGCAATAGCCGCGGATAGTTTTAAATGGAATTTTTCCTTCGAAATGTCATTTTGCTGTCAGACTGTTCTAAACACAGGAAACATGCGCCCCTTTACAGGCATACTATAGACACCCCCCAGCTATGAAATTTAAAGGGATATTACACTTTTATTGTTTGACTTTAAGCATGATTAAAATCACTGCTCCTGAAAAAACGGCCATTTTTAAAACTTTTTTTTGCATTGATCCATGTCCCCTGGGGCAGGACCCGGGTCCCCAAACACTTTTTATGACAATAACTTGCATATAAGCCTTTAAAATGAGCACTTTTGATTATTCATGTTCGTGTCCCATAGACTTTAACAGTGTTTGCGTGTTCGAGCAAACTTTTTTCCTGTTCGCATGTTCTGGTGCGAACCGAACAGGGGGGTGTTCGGCTCATCCCTAATAATGACCCCAAACTCACCTCCAAGATGACCACTGCCTTGCTAAAGAAGCTGAGGGTAAAGGTGATGAACTGGCCAAGCATGTCTCCAGACCTAAACCCTATTGAGTATCTGTGGGGCATCTTCAAACGAAAGGTGGAGGAGCGCAAGGTCTCTAACATTCACCAGCTCTGTGATGTCATCATGGAGGAATGGAAGAGGACTCCAGTGGCAACCTGAGAAGCTCTGGTGAACTCCATGCCCAAGAGGGTTAAGGCAGTGCTGCAAAATAATTGGTGGTTACAGAAAATATTGACACGTCGGGCCCGATTTGGACATTTTCACTTAGGGGTGTACTCACTTTTGTTGCCAGCGGTTTAGACATTAATGGCTGTGTTTTGAGTTATTTTGAGGGGACAGCAAATTTACACTGTTATACAAGCTGTACAATCACTACTTTACATTGTAACAAAGTGACATTTTTTCAGTGTTGTCACATGAAAACATATAATAAAATATTTACAAAAATGTGAGGGGTGTACTATTTTTGTGAGATACTGTATATGTAAATTATTACAGTTTTCAAGATTTAGGTTGAGTTCACACTTGAGATCGCAGCTACTCCAGCAGTAGTCCGATGCTTCTCCGTTTACCATTTCAGGTCCTATTTCAGCCTGAATTTTGAGCTGAATTCAGACCTGAAATGGACCAAAAGACACACAGGGCTCCTGTGCAATTCACACCAGAGCTGCTGCGGAGATGTGTGAACCGAGCCAGTCACAATCTCCTGCTATGCGAATTGGATGTGGAGAAATCCACATCTAATTCGCACTGGTGTGAACCCAGCCTAGGACTTCTGTTTAAAAAAAAAAGACAGATCTAACAGAAACATCCTTGTGTCAATGGCTATAACTTTTTTGTATAAAAGAACCTAAATAAGCACCTTAGAGAAAGATTTTAACAGTATGAATGCAAATTTAATAGCAAGGTTATAATAAAGTCATTAGCACTAATTTTCTGAATGCATAGGGTGGGAACCACACTTTAAGCTTGCTTATTAATACCAGATTGTATTATTCAATGGATTTTCTGTATACACAGTGCTATTTTTTTTATTTCATATTGCTGCACAGGAGAGCATATTGATATACGATATTGTGGAATATCCGCATCATCCATTTGATTGTTGCATTTGGGTGAAAATAAATAATTGAACTTGTTTTAAGTACATGCAATTTCCATATATTTAAAAGAACAATGAAATATGTGTAGTAAAGTTGGTCTTAAACACAAATGTCAAACTCCCCAATGTGACTTAAAGTGTAACTAAACCCACAACAGTAAAATCAGTCTGTATATTGTCATGGCCGGGTTACATAAAAATTTTCAATAATCATGAAACACTCAGCCAAGGAGTCATCATACCAGTGGAGCACCCCCCCCCCACCAGAGAAAAGGTTGAGTGGATTATCCCCTTTATGCCACTTTACACAAAACCAACTGACAATGGTCAAACTGGTATTTTGAGAGACCAGGATTTCAAGACCTTTGTTCAAAGAAAGTCCATGTCAAACAAGCCCCATTGTTTCAAGAAAAATGTTGCCTCTTCAATAGTGTTGATTTAATGGTCCCCAGACAAAGACAGAGATGCCCGGTTATTTATACACCAGAAGGACACCATTCACAAGTTGAAATAGAGCCGAGTGTAACTATATATAGATATGGATATGCATGTATTTTAAGGAAAATATTAATGCATACTTATCGCAATTTTCCTTTCCAGGATCCTCCCCATTTCAGCCTACTATGGGTCAGCTCCGCCCCCTCTGACCCCTCCGGGACACCTCTTTCTTAGCCCATAAAGGGTGGCTGTCTGCCCACACCAGTGTTCAAAAATACCCACTTTACGATGGATAAACTGGGTGGGAATCCCTGGCTGACATGGGGAGGATCCAGGAAAGGAAAATTACGTAGTAAGTATGGATAACAATTTTCCTTATTCCTGTACCTCCCCATGTCAGTCTACTATGGGATCTACCAAGCAATATTAAGAAGGGAGGAAAGACAAAAAAATAAAAAATAAGCCAAACCCTCAATGCAATGCTACTCAAATTTTTTAATGGGTAACAGCCGCCGTAATAACCGTAGAGCCAAATGTTTCCTCAGGCGGACAAGCCATATTAAGCCTGTAATGCCTAATAAAAGGTGTTGGGCGCATTCCAGCTTGCTGCTCTGCAAATTACCTCAGGGGCGACCTTCTCGTATGCTGCCCCGGATGCTCCCCTCATCGAATGTGCTTTGATCTCTGAAGGAGGAGGAAGGCCCAGCGTTCTGTATGCAATATGCCTGATCTTGACAAACCAGGAAGGCACAACTCTAGATGTTGCTGGCATACCCTTTTTAGGCCCCATTGGGAAAACCTACAGCTGATCTTGAGGAGCACCAAACACTATGGTTCTTTAGATGAGAAGGTGCACAACTCAGAGACTCTTCTGGCCGAGGCAACGCCTAGCAAAAAAAAAACAACAAAAACAAAAAACTGTAAAAAGAAATAATGAACAAGAGAATGCTTGATCAAACGGAGGAACCAGCAAGGTTCCCAAGACTAGTGTTAAGTCCCCTTTTGGAAAAAAAATATTTCAATGGAGGTCTGATTTCTATGGCTGCCCCTAAAAATCAGATCGCCAACGGATGTACAGCATATTTTGTACACAACATAGCCGACAAGGCGGGTATTTGACCCTTCAGAGAATATAATCTACCCCTTTATAGAGACCACTCTACAGAAACTCCAAAATGTTAGATACCGAAGGAGATCCAAGGTCTCAACCCCTTTCTGCAGTATTCCAGATCCGGTGATAGGTTACATTCGTGAACCTCTTACGAGCCTGCAATAATGTCTCCACCACATGGCCCAAGAGACCCAAGCCAGTTAAAGCCCCCCTCTCACTTCCAAGTCGTTAACTTCAACCTCCTGGGGTGCGGATGTCAGGCCCCACTCTGCAGAAGGAGATTTTGACAAGGAGGCAGTGGGATTGGTGAGCCCAACTTTATCCTCCAAGCCAGAGGCAACCACAGCTTCCTGAGCCAGTAAGTTAGGACTACTCTTGCTGGGACCCTTTCTCGCTGAATCTTCAGCAGGATTTTTAGAGCCAATGGAAGCGGCGGGAACACATACACCAAGGGGAACTTCCAAGAACTGGACAGAGCACCCTGACCCAACACCTGTGGATGCCAGGTCCGGGAGAAGAAGCAAGGGAGTTGACAATTCTCCTCCAATGCCATAAGATCTATCAAAGGCGTCCCCAGACCCTGAAGATCTTGCGTAGGTACTTGAGGTTGAGGCCCCCATTCGTTGTGATCCCCAAAGTCTTGACTCAAGCGATCCTCTAAATCATTCCCGGGCCCTGGGAGATAAGACGCTGTAAAAGAGCCGAGATTCTTCTCTGCTGATAGGAATATTTGACATGCCACCTGAAGGAGAGGGTGACTTCTTGTGCCCCCTTGATGAAACACATAAGCCACCGTAGTTTTCTTGTCCAAGAGGATCGTGACAATTTGACCTTGCAACATAGGTTGGAATGCTAAGAGAGCGTGTCTGACAGCATCCAATCCCAGGAAATCTGAACTCTTCACCCCACAAAGGTTCCATTGGCCTTGAACCTGCTGTCCCAGGCAGTGTGCCCTGAAGCCTGCCAGACTGGCATTGGTCATCATCACTATTGGCCTTCAACGGAACTCCACGGGAAAGATTGCGAGCTACTGACCACCAAACTAGGGATCAGATTATCAGAATTGCATGCATTCCCTCACCATCATAGAAGGCCTGGCCCTCACTGCTTTGTCTGAGACTGGATCTCCTGGACCATCCTCTGAGGAAGAGAAACACGACCCCGAACCGTATCAAATTGCACTCATAAATACTCCAACATTTGGGTAGGCTGCATCTGGCTCTTCTGAAAGATGATCAACCAACCGAAGCAAGCTAGTGTTTTGCAGTTCATGTGAGATTCACATGAACTAGAAGGAGCTCTTTTGATGGACCCAGAAGCATATCTTCTAGATAATGGAATATTTGCACTCCCTTGACCCTGAGAGTCACGACGACAGCAGATAGTAGCTTTCAAAACGTTCTCGGAGCCGCGCAGAGACCGAATGGGAGACATTAAAATTGAAAAATGAGAGATTTTTATGGAAAACCTGAGAAGGCGATGGTGAGATGCATCTATGGAATTATGAAGATACTCATCCTCCAGACCGATGGAAACCATCCAGTGTCCTGATTCTACAAGCGAAATGATTGCTTCCAATGACTCCATTTTGAATGGTGGAACCTTCCTGTAAGAATTCAGGACTCTGAGGTCCAAAACTGGTCTGAAACCCCCTGAAGCCTCCGGGACTAAAACCAGAGGGGAGCATACTCTTTGACCCAATTCGTGCCTTGGAACCAGAAGGATGGCCCCTGATGCCAACAGCTCCCCTATATATCCTTGCAAACATTGCCTCTTTTCCAAATCCGTAGGAAGTCGAGTTTCTACGAACAAGATCCGAGGGGGCCTTGTTCCTAACTCGAGATGATAGCGTGATCGAATGACGGCTACAATCCAGGCATCCTGTATTTTGTCCACCCAAACCTCCCCGAATTGGGCTAGTCTTGTTCCTACTCGAGAGGGTTGAGCGACATCCATCCACCAGCTCCGCTACCCACAATCTAAGGGCTGCTGCCGCAGTAGTGAGAGCTACCACCAGTCTGCAGGGTGCTCCGGCCAAACTATACAATCTTTTTAGGTCTTTGATCCATAGGAACCCTAAAAGAGCCAGAATCCTCCAGCGGAAGCTTAATGTGGCGGGTGAATCTCTGTATGAAGCATCCACCTTAGGCGTAGTGTCCCAAGGGGTACAGCTTCGATACTCTATTATGCACATTGAGCTTCTTCTCAGGCCTCGCCCACTCATAGTCAATTACATCTTTAATTTCAGAAGTGAATGGGAAGGAAGGTAACGATTTTCTTTAAATACGGGTAGTATCTCTGTTGTTTCTTTGGAGGTGATGATTCATCCTGCCACCCCATTGCATCCTTAACAGCCTCCACCAAGGGGGGAACCAGTGCAAAAATCAAACGTATGCGATTCCAAGACCATTTCTGCCTTAGATGGATCTGAATCGCTATCGACTTCAGAGTTAAAACGCACTGAAAACACATGATCTGACTCTGCAGATGCTGAAGATACAGCAGGATGAGCAAGATTCCTTGAAACACTCTTTAACCCTTCCTTGACTGTGTGGATTTAACTTGGCATGCTTTTGCAGCATTGTCCCGAGCCACCCATTTGAAGCAGAATGCACATACCCACTTTCCTCTGCGGACCTCAGTTGAGCAGGCCCAACAGGATATTTCTTCTTCCTGGGCTGGAGATGAAGACCTATCCAAAGACGAGGATCTTCCTCTGTGTCTGCGCCTGGATTTGCTCTTTCTAGAGGCTTTCCGATGTCTTGACCTCTCTTGGCTCGGGCCCGAGCGACTAAAGTGAGGTAAGGGCGCGGGAGATCTGGAGATCTGAGGTAAGGGCATCTATCCAGCTGCATGCGACTCTGCAATTTGTCATGTCTAGTCTCTTTTTTACTCCTTTGAGGCTGGAATGCTAATTTGGAACCTCTTTGCAGGTGTTTATCCAGCACTGGGCCCTCCTCTCTGTAAAACAGAGGATGTGCTCTCTTTTTTTTTTAAACAAAACAAAAAAAATAAAATAAATACAATTAAAATAAGCTTCTCCATCCGACTCTTCAGTACTAAGGCAATTAGACAGGCAGGCAAAATTCCCCAGACCTATAACTCACAGGATAATATAAACACTCTGACAGACAACTAACACAGCAGTAAGTAATGAGAGTCCTGGAAGTGAGACCTACCAGAGCAGAGCAGCAGATTGATCAGGTGGAGGCTGAGATTAGAGCAGTAAAGCAACGATGAGTCCTCCTGCACACAGAGCGGCACAGAGAGTGCCCTGGCCCACCCCTAGAGGACAGAGCCTGCTGCAAATCAGCAGTGAGCATTCTGGTGTTTGCTAGGCAACCCAAAGAGGAAGCTGCCTCTGACCTCACCTGCCCAACTCTGAGCTTCCTGAAAGGAATACATGTGGAGGATGTGAACTACAAGTGCCAGCAAACCAAACCACTGCCTGAACACACAAAAACATGGAAGGAAAGAGTGCCAGCACCTGTCTAATAAAGGTATATACAGTCATTTTATACTGCCAGTAACCTTTGCCAGAAATACACAGTCATTTATACTGTACCCTCTTATCCCAGCACCACGGGAACCTACCTCCTCAGGAGATTTACAGCCCATATGGGGGGGTCTTCTGAAATGGGAGAGGCTGAACCCAAGCAGGATGGATGGTGGATGGAGAAAAAAAGAAAGAAAGAAAAAAACAATAAAAATAATCTTTAAAAGGTGTCTGGAGCGAGGACGAAAAAAGAGCACTAGTGTGGGCAGACAGACAGAAAGAGGTGGTCCTGGAGGGGTCAGAGGGGGTGGAGCTGACCCATAGTAGGGAGGTCCAGGAAATATATATCTTATTTTTTTTTCTTTTTTCTTTGTTTATTACATATCAATTCACCCAGTGACAATGCATGTACATTTGTTTTATGCAAATGGAGCAAAAAATGTTATTAGGCTATTTCCTGTGCTAGTCAAATGTTTTTTTTTCTATTCAAAACAGGAAATATATATATAATTCTTATAGCCAGCAAAATACATGAGATGGGGACAGCGTACAACCGGACATGAAGGCAAGCAATCACTATATTATCTTATTATGAATCATATAAAAATACATTTCATATTAATACTAGACATCATATTCTGATTACACCTTTACCCTGATCACAGATGGGCGGGTGAGAATTAGGGCAGTTACCTCCCATATTTGGAACCAATCACGAGATGGTAAACATGAGGAGAGGGAGGTAACCATCCAACGATTACATTGTACCCTACAAAAAGAGACACACACATGATTCAAGGGACCGAGCATCACAGACCCACACGCTGACATACACTCTCTGGAAGAGCGCAAGCTTGGTAATAAGTGACCACTTCCTATCTCGTTGGACATTGCTGTTAGGACGAATTGAATATACATCCTTTCTTTTTAAACGGTGGTGAGATACTGACCATATAAATATTGATCAATTTTTTCTTCCCAAAATTATAAGAATCATATTTTACTGTTTATATTTTAATCTTATCAAGTGCTGTGTGAAGAGTAGTTTAGTATTTAATAATTGTTCCACATTATTTGTCTTGCCATCATAGGTGTGCGCAGCCCATTGCATTAGGGTGTGCACCACAAAGCTCAAACACACACTACTGATCACTCACTGTGTTCATTCAGAATGGCCTCTTCCTCCATTCACCCTAAAACATCCCCACAGCAACAGCCGCCAGGAGAGGAGAGGAGGGAAGCCAGCAGCGGTGCAGGAGGAAGTGGGGGGAGGCTAGGGCAGTAGGGGAATCTATGCTGCACAGAGTGATTAGGGTGTGCCTGGGCACACCTGGCACACCCTGTGTGCACGCCTATGCTTGCCATGTGTTGAAGCCATGTGTGGGTGAAATTAATATCAACCTGTATTGTAACTAATATGGCTGTTGTGGTCCCAGGGGAATTATTTATTGCCCAATCCAATCTGGTAGCCCTGTTAAAGTAAGACTTCTTTCAAACTGATAATATCTATCTGTTGGCTTCTCAGGACATATTTTGACTTTCTTCCGGCCAGAGAAAGGCAGAAAATTGTCTTCCGAGCAGCGAGAGATATTGTGTTTCTGAATTTAAGACGCGGTTAACCGCACCCTTTTTAACATAGTCAGTTGGTGCTACCCTAGGGTTATTTGTCAAATATTAAGGAAAATAGTTTTATTGTTGCGTTGATATCTTTTAAATATTAATCAGCATAAATTCTGTTTTTTTTATGAAGTTGTATAATTATACTTGTAAATGAATAAAATGTATTTACTTATTAATTTGAATGGGAGATATTTATATTATCTATTGGTAAGAATTCCCTATAGATTAGCAAACTCAGGAAATTATTGTGGTAAGTTACTGATTGTCTGAACAAAGTTCACATTTTTTTTATTAATTGCTGTGACTGGCTGGAGGCACTGTAAATCCACTGCACTTACAGACACTACCCTTTTATTTATAATTTACCATTTGCCAAAACACTAAATTCTATTTAATTAGAATTCCCAATATTTATGATCATTAAGATTCCATACCACACTCACAACAATATGCAGTAAAGCAGGCTTGTTATACTCACCGTGGAACCCAAGGAGTTAATCCTCTGCATTGAGTAAAAAGGATGTTTGATCCTGTCTTCTATGATCCTCCCCTTCTTTTACTGTCCCCAATCCATCTGCTAATAGAGTCCTAGGAGGCACTCTGCACATGCTCAGTTTGGTGTGTACGGCTAGAGAATTTTTTTTTTTTTTGGAAGGGAGCATGTGATCAGCTCAGGTTGAATCAGCACTGTACAGACAGAAGGTCAGGGGTCACGCAGCCTTATAAGACAGTTAGAGAAGACTGAAAACTCTTACTAGTGTTAACCAGTACTTGACCAGACACTGATAGAAGTCACAAGGCTGTTGTATACTGCTGATGACAAAAACAGTTTATATTTACTAAAGTAGTTGTATTTTCAGATTACTGTGGGAGACCAGATATAATGAATGCAGGTTCCTGGGTTTAGTAACAACTTTAAACACAGGAAAATGTGTATGGTTAAACCTGTGCAGTCCAGTCTTTCAGTGCTTCTGCTAAATTTCTAGCTAATTTAGGTGGCAAAAAGAAGGTTCATGCTATGCTCACATATTCATTGTATATTTCCCATCCTGCCCTAAAAATATCTAAATATTGATCAAGCAGGACAGTTGGCTTTCATATACACTATATTACCAATGTATTGGGACGCCTGCCTTTACATGCACATGCATTTTAATGGCATCCCAGTCTTAGTCCATAGGGTTTAATATTGAGTTGGCCCACCCTTTGTAGCTATAACAGCTTAAACTCTTCTGGGAAGGCTTTCCACAAGGTTTAGGAGTGTGTCTATGGAAATGTTTGACCATTCTTCCAGAAGCATATTTGTGAGGTCAGGCACTGATATGAACGAGAAGGCCTGGCTTGCAGTCTCTGCTCTAATTCATCCCAAAGGTGTTCTATCGGGTTAAGGTCATGACTCTGTGCAGGCCAGTCAAGTTTCTCCACCCCAAACTCACTCATCCATATCTTTATGGACCTTGTTTTTCTTACAATGTTGGACTAATGATTCATTTACAGATTAACCTGCAGATGTCAATGAAATTTGTACTCCTGGAAGGCTTTACTCTTTAACACTGGCACCAACTTTATCTAAGCATTTGGACTTTAGTCCGCAGAGCTATAAAAACAAGGGAGCTCTGGAAGTCTAGGATTCTTCCATGTTATTAGGGGAGTCACAAGCTGATTAGGTGATTTCCATTGCTCAAGGATATCTGTTTTAATTCAGCAATACCACATTTGTTATCATATTGAACATACCATGGACATCAATGGTAATGAGAGCACCCAGTGTTATTCGTTCCATTTTTGTTAACCTTCCTCTGACTAGACCGACAATTTCATCAATTTGTTCACTGCATTGTTTCACAAAGTTTTGCAGTCCTCTTTTCTGATCAAAAGCCTGCAATAATATGGAAAGAAAGCACACAAATATAATGTAAGGATTTGCTGCAAATAATAGCATCTATTACAGTTTATCCATTCTTCTTTTTCTCTCTAAAGCTTAAAAATGAAATGTGCTTCTTAAATCATTGCTGTTTCTATTATAAATCAATGGGATGTTTCAAGATATTATTTCATACTTGTGACAAGAAACTTGGAGAGTTTTTATTATCTGAAAAGTAACAGAGATTTAATAAGTGTTCATTCTCCGCAATTTGAGACACTTTATGCAGGTTTATATTCCTTATTCCTCACTGCTAGGGATGGGCGAATGGTTCGGGCCGAGCATAAGTTGCTCGGCTGAACGACAAACAATATAAGGATTTGGTGCAAATTTGAAAGCCGCAGAACACCGCTAAAGTCTATGGGACACTAACATGAAAAAACAAAACTGCTCCTTTTAAAGGCTTATATGCAAGTTATTGCCATATAAAAAGTGTTTGTGGACTCGGGTCCTGCCCCAGGCGACATGTATCAATGCAAAAAAAGATTTTAAAACTGATGTTTTTTTTGGGAGCAGCGATTTTAATAATGCTTAAAGTGAAACCACAAAAATAAAATATTCCTTTAACCACTTCAATACCAGGCACTTATGCACCTTCCCACCCAGACCAATTTTCAGCTTTCAGCGCTCTCACACTTTGAATGACAATTACTTAGTCATGCTACACTGTATCCAAACAAAATTTTTATCATTTTCTTCTCATAAATAGAGCTTTCTTTTGGTGGTATTTAATCACCGCTGGGTTTTTTATTTTTTGCGGTATAAGCTATAAGATATAAGAAAATTTTGAAAAAAACACACTTTTTTTAGTTTCTATTGTAAAATTTTGCAAATAAGTCATTTTTCTTCATAAATTTGTGGCAAAATTTATACTGCTACATATCTTTGGTACAAATAACCCAAATTAATGTATATTATTTGGTCTTTGTGAAAGTTATAGAGCCTACAAACTATGGTGCCAATCACTGAAAATTGATCACATCTGATCACACCTGATGTACTGAAGGCCTATCTCATTTCTTGAGACACTAACAAGCCAGGAAAGTACAAATACCCCCCAAATGACCCTTTTTGGAAAGTAGACAGTCCAAGGTATTTACTAAGAGGCATGGTGAGCTTTTTGAAGTTGTAATTTTTCCACACAATTCTTGGGAAAATTATTATTTTTTTTTTTTTACACTTAAACTGGTCATATTAACAGGTTATTTCTCTCACACAGCATATGCATAATTGCAACTACACCCCAAAATACATTCTGCTACTCCTCCTGAGTATGGCTATACCACATGTGTGAGACTTTTACACAGTCTGGCCACATACAGAGGCCCAACATTGAAGTAGCAACTTCAGGCGTTCTACAAGCATAAATTGCACTTATCCTTTCTCAACCACCTATTACACTTTTGAAGGCCCTGGAGCACCAGCACAATGGATTTGTCCACAAAATGACCCCATTTTGGAAAGCACACACCCCAATGTATAATCTATGAGGCATAATGAGTCTTTTGAATGGTTCATTTTTTCCAGAAGGTTTTGGAAAATGTGGGAAAAAAATGAAAATGCATTTTTTTTTTACACAAAGTTGTCCATTTATAAGGTATTTCTAACACATAGCATGTACATAGAAAAAATAACACCCCAAAATGCATTCCGCTACTCCTCCTGAGTATGGCGATACCACATGTGTGAGACTTTTACACAGCCTGGCCACATACAAAGGCCCAACATTGAAGTAGCACTTTCAGGCGTTCTACAAGCATAAATTGCACATATCCTTTCTCAACCACCTATTACACTTTTGAAGGCCCTGGAGCACCAGGACAATGGAATTGTCCACAAAATGACCCCATTTTAGAAAGCAAACACCCCAACGTATAATCTATGAGGCATAATGAGTCTTTTGAACGGTTCATTTTTTTCCAGAAGTTTTTGGAAAATGTGGGAAAAAAAATTATAATGCATTTTTTTTACACAAAGTTGTTCCTTTATAAGATATTTCTAACACATAGCATGTACATAGCAAAAATGACACCCCAAAATACATTCTGCTACTCCTCCTGAGTATGGCGATACCACATGTTTGAGACTTTTACACAGCCTGGCCACATACACAGGCCCAACATCCAAGTAGCACCTCCAGGCATTCTAGTAGCATTAATTACACATATCATTTTCTGACTACCGATCACATTTTTGAAGGCCCTTCATATTTCTAACACATAGCAGGTACATACCAAATAACAAAATATTACTTGTGGTTTTAGAAGTGCAGTGGTCCACAGAGGAGAGAATCGGTCCAGGCAGCAGGTAGGAATGAGGTCAGCGACAGCAAAAGCAATCATCCAGGCAGCAGGCAGGAATACTGTCCATAGTTCGTACAGGCAGAGATACTGTCAGCACAGCCAGAGCACAGCCAGAGCACAGCCAAAGCACGGGTCCAGGTAGCAGGCAGAGGTGTCCTGGCAGAAATACTGTCCAAAGTCATTAAAGGCAGCAGGTAGATATATGGTCAACACAGCCAAAGTATTGGTCCAAGCGGCAGGAAGAAACATGGTCCACAATGTCAGGGGTCATTACAGGCAGCAATATGGTCAGCACAGCCAAAGTATTGGTCCAGGCAGCAGGAAGGACCATCAAGCTTAGGGCCAGGGGGACAGGGGTAGAGGCTTTTCCCACCCAAATTGCTTTGAAGCCTCTGGGCAACCAGACCCTGTCCTGGGAGCACAGAAAATGAAAAATGTTTTTCTCTACTCAGAACGCTATTCTGAAGCCCTTCACATATGTGAGACCCCTGTGTACTGAAGTAGATGGCCAAAAGATCAGTCCAAGTGGCAGGCAAAAACATGAACGATTAATAGGCCAAGGTCGGTGCACGTGAAAGTCAGAAACATGGTTTAAATTGGCTGGCAGAGGCATTGTCGGTAAACAGGCTGAGGTTGGTGGACGTGGAAGTCAGAAACGTGGTTTAAATCGGCAAGCAAAGACATCATCGGTAAACAGGCCAGGGTCAGTTAATTAACATGGTAGCAGGCAAATGGGGAAATGGCAGTCTGTTAATAATAAGGGGAACTAATATTGGATGGATGGATGATAATTTTTGAAGCAATCTCCGATGCACAGGCCAGGTTGGGAGGGACATTGGGGACAATAATAGCTGGTATCTCTTCTTACTCCTCCTCTGCTGCATACACGGCATTTCTTTTGGCGTCTTCTTCCAGATTCTGTGGGGGGGAATGTGATAGGGAAAGTGTTGCTTGTGAAGTCGACTCACACTATCAGAGCGAATGCTTCCTGGGGCGGGACCTTGTTGGTAGATGAGGGCAGTGACAATATCTTCAATATACTTGAAGTAGGTGATTTGTTGGTTTTGAGTTGCTTTTTGGTAGCAGACAAACGAATTAAAAAGGGCCACGTGAAACAGGTGAAACGCAACTTTCTTGTACCAATAACGGGACTTTCTGGTTGATAACTAGGGCTGTAGCATCTGATCATTTAAATCCACCCCCCATGTACATATTATAATCGTGGACACATTTGAGCTTTACAATGGGGCCGCCTCTTCTTTGGATCTGCACCACGGTGTCATTGTGGATGGTAGAGAGGATGTGGACATCTTGTCCCTCCACTTCATGGCCAACACCTCCTCGTTCCTCATGAATGCTGATTCTCCGTTTTGCAATTTTTTTGTCAACAGATTTTGTGGGAATCCCTTCCGTTTTTTTTTTTAAGTACCGCAAGCCAGGTTTTTTTTACTATAAAGGTGATGAAAAAGGGGCAGGCTGGTATAATAGTTGTCGATATATAAATGGTATCCTTTGTCGAACAGGGGGTATGCCAGCTCCCAGATAATTTTCCCACTGGTTCCAATATATGTGGGGCAATCATGGGGCTGGAGCTGGGAGTCTTTGCCTTCGTAGATCCGGAATGTGAAGACATATCCAGTGGCTCGATCACATAATTTATTTAATTTCAGCACATACCTGGCTCTCTTGCTTGTTATATACTGCTTGAAGTGCAGTCGGGCAGTGAAATGTATGAGGGACTCGTCCACACAAATTGTTTGGTCTGGGATAAAAACATCTCTAAATCGCTGGGAAAAGGAATTGATTAGGGGGCATATCTTGTACAATTTATCATAGTTGGGATGATCTCAGGGAGGGTACTGTGAATTGTCATTGTGGAGAAAACGCATAATCATGTCGTATCTTGTCCTGGACATGACAGCGGAATATATGAATATATGGGCATGTGGTGGATGGGGTTGGTGGACCAATATGCATGGACTTTGTTCTTTTTATAAGCCCCATATTAAACGTAAGGCCCAAAAACAATTTAAATTCATCCAGTGTTAGGCGTCACCACTGGAACTTTTGGGCATAGGAAGAATTGGGGTTGGCAGCAATAAATTGGGAAACATACAGGATAGTTTGATCCACCATATTCTGCAGCAAATCTTGTGGGAAAAATAAACAAAAATAATCAAATTGAGAAAAATTTGTAGTGTCGGGCTGCACACCTGGCTGTGCAGTGAAAGGGGGGATGATAGCGGATCCTGAGTTGGCAGGCAACCATAAGGGGTTTGCTAGGGCATCGAGAAAGTAGGACTGGGGCTGGGTTCTTCAGGTTGGGCGTGTGATTCCAGTACATGTACTGGGCTCCTCTTCCTGGGGTCTGGTGCTGCTGGATGGTGTGCAGATCTCCTGATCTTGGTCCTGATCTTGGTCCTGATCTCATTCTTTTGGGAGGGACGGTTTCCTCCGAGGACTCTGATCCACTATCCTCCTCTGGCTCATATTCCGAACCAGAATCAGATGATGGGAGCTCCCCGCTGCTCTCATCATCCAACATGGTAAGAAGGGCATATGCCTCCTCAGGTGTGTAAACCCTTTGCGACATTATGGTAGTGCTTTTTGGTGGGCCTATGTAATGGTACTGCTGGTGGTAGTGGCGGTACAGGTGGCGGTACGGGTGGTGGTGGTACCGATGGTGGTACAGGTAGTGGTACGGGTGGTGGTGGCTGTACCGATGGTGGTACGGGTGGTGGTGGCGGTGCAGGTGACTGTACTGGTAGCAAGCCTGTGTGGCGGGCCTGTGTGGTGGGCCTGTGTGGTGGTATAGATGGTGGGCCTGATGGCGGTACCGATGGTGGGCCTGATGGCAGAACTGGCGGTGGTACCGATGGTGGTACTGGTAGCCTGTGTGGTGGTACCAATGGCGGTACTGATGGTGGTGAGTCTGATGGCGGTATCGATGGCGGGCCTGATGGCAGGACTGGTGGTGGTACTGATGGTGGTACTGGTAGTCTGTGTGGTGGTACCAATGGCGGTACTGATAGCTGTGGGCCTGTGACAGATGATTGACAGATGGGCTGATTGATTGACAGATGGGATGATTGATTGGCTGATTGACAGATGGGCTGATTGGCTGGGCTGATTGATCAGATGGGCTGATTGACAGATGGACTGATTGATGGGCTGGGCTGTGTGACAGGTCCTCTTTATTGGGGGGGTCATGTTGTGCACTGTGGTATACAGACAATACACTGTAACAGACAATCTCACTTACTGATCCCTGCTCTCTTCTCACACGATCGGTGTGTGAGGAGAGAGCAGAGATCAGATGGTAACTGCTCCTCTGTGTTTACATTTGTGACCAGCTGTGATTGGACACAGCCGGTCACGTGGTAAACAGCCAATTTCATTGGCTGTTTACCCTGATTGGGGAAGCGCTGTGTTCAAGGGACACCCGCCTTCCTCAATCCCTCCCTGCACTCCTCCGGCGGGGTGCACGGAGGGTGCTGTCAAGTTTGTTATGACATGTGATTAGCTGTGATTTTGACACAGCCGATCACGTTGTAAACAGTAAAATTCACTGGCTGTTTACCGTGATCGGGGAAGTGCTGTGTCCAAGGGACACACGGCGTCCCTGATCGCCTCGCTGTGCGCCCCGTGGGCGCGTGCTAGGGGGTTATCCTGCTGGACGTCATATGACGCCCAGTCGAGATAACACAACCACCGCCCGGCCGTCAATCTGCTATAGGCCGGGCGGGAAGTGGTTAAATATCGTGCCTGGGGGTTGTCTATAGTATGCCTGTATAGTGGTGCAGCGTTTCCATGTTTAGAATAGTACTACAGCAAAATTAAATTTCTACAAGGAAAAAAATCATTTAAAACTGATCGCGGCTGTAATGAATTGTCAGGTCTCGGCAATATGGATAAAACTCATTGAAAAAAATGTCATGGGTTCCCCCCTAGTCCATTACCAGGCCCTTCAGGTCTGGTATGGAAATTAAGGGGAACCCTGTGCCAAATTTTAAAAAAATGGTGTAGGGGTCCCCCCAAATCCATACCATCTGAGCACGCAACCTGGCAGGCCGCAGGAAAAGAGGGGGGCATGAGAGAGCGCTACCCCCTTCTGAACCATACCAGGCCACATGACCTCAACATGGGGAGGGTGCTTTGGGGTCTGACCCCAAAGCACCTTGTCCCCATGTTGATGGGGACAAGGGCCTCATCCCCACAACCCTTGCCCAGTGGTTGTGAAGGTTTGAGGGTGGGGGGCTTATTGGAATCTGGAAGCCCCCTTTAACAAAGGGACCCCCAGATCCTGGCCCCCGTGTGAATTGGTAAGGGGTAAAAACAGAACCCTTACCAATTCAAAAAAAAAGTGTCAAAAATGGTAAAAAAAAGTCAATAGACAGCTTGGGACAAGTCCTTTATATAAAAATAAAAAAATAAAAATGATCCATCGCTGGACATTTTTATTTTTTTATTTTTAATAAAGGTCCCAAGCTGTCTCTCATCTTTTTTTTTACCATTTTTGACACTTTTTCTGTGAATTGGTAGGGGTACAATGTACATCGTTACCATTTCACATGGGGTGGGCTGGAATCTGGGGGTCCCCTTGTTAAAGGGGCTTCCAGATTCTGATAAGCTCCCCGCTCGATAAGCCCCCCTGCAGACCCCTGCAACCACTGGGCAAGGGTTGTGGGGATGAGGCCCTTGTCCCCATCAACATGGTCAAACCCCAAAGCACCCTCCCCATGTTGAGGGCATGTTGCCTAGTACGGTTCAGGAGAGGGGGCGCTCTCTCGTCCCCCTCTTTTCCTGCGGCCTTCCAGGTTGCGTGCTCAGATAAGGGTCTGGTATGAATTTTGGGGGACCCCATGCCATTTTTTTTAATTTGGGGCAGGGTTCCCCTTAATTTCCATAACAGACCTGAAGGGCCTGGTATGGATTTTGGGGGGACCCCAGGCAATTTTTTAAAACATTTTTCTTTGGGGTTACCCTTAATATTCATACCAGACCCACAGGGCCTGGTAATGGTCTAGGGGGGACCCCATGCCATTTTTTTCAATGAGTTTTATCTATATTGCCGAGACCTGACAATTCATTACAGCCACGATCAGTATTGAATGACAATTTTTCCTTTAGAAATGTCATTTTGCTGTGGTACTGTTCTAAACACGGAAAAATGCGCCATTTTAAAGGCATACTATAGACACCCCCCAGGTATGATACTTAAAGGAATATTTCATTTTCATTGTTTCACTTTAAGCATTATTAAAATCACTTCTCCCGAAAAAACTGCCATTTTAAATTTTTTTTTGCATTGATATATGTTCCCTGGGGCAGGACCCGGGTCCCCAAACATTTTTTATGGCAATAACTTGCATATAAGCCTTTAAAATTAGCACTTTTGATTTTTCATGTTCGTGTCTCATAGACTTTAACGGTGTTCGTGTGTTCATCCGAATTTTTTGCCTGTTCGCATGTTCTGGTGCGAACCAAACTGGGGGGGTGTTCGGCACATCCTTACTCACTGCATTCCTTATTTTGTTGGTGGGCATTAAAAACAGGCTGACTATAAAGTTGTACTATTAATAGACATATTTCATTCTACTCATTTAGTAAAAATAGATGTCTTCTATAATGCAGATTTATCATAGAAAAAGATGAGAGAGGATGAGACCTATTTTTTTTTTATTCTGAACTAGGTCAGGCAGTTTGATGCCAGATGGAAATTTATTGTTCTTTGCCAGTCTTTTAGTTTGGTGCATCTTGTGTAAAATAGGCAAACATTCAAAATACCAGCCTTCTACTAATGGACACAGAACTTTTCTACTTTTCCACCTCAATTATGATATATTAAAACTATAGAAAGCAAATTCTGGTGCAGCTCTGCATAGAAACAAATGTTCTTAAGCCTCGTACACACGATCGGATTTTCCACAGACATAACCTTGGACTTTTGTCCAAAGGGCGTTGACCAGGAACTTGTCTTGCATATTTTCGGCCAACAAACATGAACATAGTGACATACTATGTGGTGTTTCAGCTCTTTAGAGCCACCCTTTGGGCTCCTTGTGCTAATTTTGTGTTAGTAGAAGTTTGGTGAGTGTTGATTCACGCTTTTCATTTTGTGCTTTCATTTTGTTTCTGAATGGCTGTTCGTCAACCAACCATGTTGCGGAATCGGAGGAGATAACGTGTTTATTATTGGCCTTGGAGTTATTGCTTTGACCCAAGCCCAGTCCAGGAACAGGAGAAGGAGGATTTCTTGGACCAAAAATTGGTTGCTTTATTAATCGTGACCAATTATGTCATATGCCTTTGATGCGGGAGCTCCAGAAGAATAATCTAGATGATTTTCGGAATTATCTATGGATGACGGACTCCTGCTTTCACCAACTCTTGGTTTTGTTGACCCCCTATATAAAGAAGCAGGACACATGCATAAGGCTTTTATTTTATTTTTTGGTTGAATAATGATTTGATCTGGTAAATTTTCTATATTTTTGGATGCATAGAATGCACTTTTTGGTTAAGTTCTATTGGCAAATAGCATGTCTAATTTTATTTGTTTTCCTTTTTAATGCACAATAAATTGTGGAGAATGATACTTGGCTATGTGTTTTACTCCCAATGACAGTTTGGGAGTAGGCAGTTACATTTTAAAAAATACAATGTAAAATTAACAAGGGACACCAACATAGTTGTATCTTTGATCATAAATCTATGGGATAATGGTGTTGTGGTAACTTGCACCAAAAAAAAAAAAAATAACAAGCATAATAATATTTTTCTTGATATCACTAAAAAAAAGCCTTTGAAAATTTGTTTGCAATAACTCCATCAGTATCACCAGCAAAGCAGCTTCATTATTATCACATTAAAGAAGAAGAGAATGTGCGCTGCATTTCGAGATTTCAGAATTTGCCGCATCACCTTAATTCTCCATTACGAATGCTAAAATTTTTTTTAGATATTTGTTTTAACCACTTGCTGACTGCCTCACGACGATATACGTCAGCAGAATGGCACGGGCAGGCAGAATCACGTACCTGTACGCGATCTGCCTCCCGCGGGCGGGGGGTCCGATCAGACCCCCCCGTGCCCAAGGCAGTCGCCTTTGGTCTGGGAGTGATGAGAGGTGAGGGGGAGACCAACCGTTCGTGGCCCCCCCTTGCGAGTGCTCCCAGCCAATGAGAATCTTCCTTTGCTGCTGTATGCTAAACAGCAGCAAAGGAAATGATGTCATCTCTCCTCGGCTCGGTATTTTCCGTTCCAGCGCCGAGGAGAGAAGACATCACTGTGAGTGTAAAACACTCACAGTGATGTCTTCTCTCCTCGGCGCTGGAACGGAAAATACCGAGCCGAGGAGAGAAGACATCATTGTGAGTGTAAAACACACACACACACTCAGTAGAACATGCCAGGCACACATTACACCCCCGATCCCCCCCCGATCGCCCCCGATCACCCCTCCCCCCGCGTCACACTGACACCAAGCAGTTTTTTGTTTTTTTTCTGATTACTGCATTGGTGTCAGTTTGTGACAGTTAGTGTGTTAGGGCAGTTAGTGTTAGGCCCCCTTTAGGTCTAGGATACCCCCTAACCCCCCCTAATAAAGTTTTAACCCCTTGATCACCCCCCGTCGCCAGTGTCACTAAGCGATCATTTTTCTGATCGCTGTATTAGTGTCACTGGTGACGCTAGTTAGGGAGGTAAATATTTAGGTTCACCGTCAGCGTTTTATAGCATCAGGGACCCCCATATACTATCTAATAAATGTTTTAACCTCTTGATTGCCCCCTAGTTAACCCTTTCACCAGTGATCACCGTATAACTGTTACGGGTGACGCTGGTTAGTTCGTTTATTGTTTATAGTGTCAGGGCACCCGCCGTTTATTACCGAATAAAGGTTTAGCCCCTTGATTGCCCGGCAGTGATATGCGTCGCCCCAGGCAGCGTCAGATTAGCGCCAGTACCGCTAACACCCACGCATGCAGCATACGCCTCCCTTAGTGGTATAGTATCTGAACGGATCAATATCTGATCCGATCAGATCTGTACTAGTGTCCCCAGCAGTTTAGGGTTCCCAAAAACGCAGTGTTAGCAGGATCAGCCCAGATACCTGCTAGCACCTGCGTTTTTCTCCTCTGCCCGGCCCAGCCCAGCCCACTCAAGTGCAGTATCGATCGATCACTGTCACTTACAAAACACTAAATGCATAACTGCAGTGTTCGCAGAGTCAGGCCTGATCCCTGCGATCGCTAACAGTTTTTTTGGTAGCGTTTTGGTGAACTGGCAAACACTAGCCCCAAGCAGCGTCAGGTTAGCGGCAGTACCGCTAACACCCACGCATGCACCGTACACCTCCCTTAGTGGTATAGTATCTGAACGGATCAATATCTGATCTGATCAGATCTATACTAGCATCCCCAGCAGTTTAGGGTTCCCAAAAACGCAGCGTTAGCGGGATCAGCCCAGACACCTGCTAGCACCTGCGTTTTGCCCCTCCGCCCGGCCCAGCCCAGCCAAGTGCAGTATCGATTGATCACTGTCACTTACAAAACACTAAATGCATAACTGCAGGCGTTCGCAGAGTCAGGCCTGATCCCTGCGATCGCTAACAGTTTTTTTGGTAGCATTTTGGTGAACTGGCAAGCGCCAGCGGCCTAGTACACCCGGGTTATAGTCAAAAGAGCACTGCAGTAACACTCGGTGACGTGGCGAGTCCCATAAGTGCAGTTCAAGCTGCTGAGGTGGCAAGCACAAGTAATGTCCCGCTGCCACCAAGAAAAAGACAAACACAGGCCCGTCGTGCCCATAATACCCTTCTTGCTGCATTCGTCAATCCTAATTGGGAACCCACCGCTTCTGCAGCACCCATACTTCCCCCATTCACATCCCCAACCAAATGCAGTCGGCTGCATGAGAGGCACTTTCTTTATGTCCTCCCAAGTACCCCTACCCAACGAACCCCCCCAAAAAAGATGTTGTGTCTGCAGCAAGCGCAGATATAGGCGTGACACCCGCTATTATTGTTTATTACTGTCCTGACAATCCTGGTCTTTGCATTGGTGAATGTTTTGAAAGCTACCATACACTAGTTGAGTATTAACGCAGGGTACAGCATTGCACAGACTAGGCACACTTTCACAGGGTCTCCCAAGATGCCATTGCATTTTGAGAGACCCGAACCTGGAACCGGTTACAGTTATAAAAGTTAGTTACAAAAAAAAGTGTAAAAAAAAAATATATATAAAATAAAAAATAACAGTTGTCCTTTCATTGTTCTCTCTCTCTCTATTCTCTCTCTATTGTTCTGCTCTTTTTTACTGTATTCTATTCTGCAATGTGTTATTGTTATTTTGTTTTATCACGTTTGCTTTTCAGGTATGGAATTTTTTATACTTTACAGTTTATTGTGTTTTATTGCTAACCATTTTTTTGTCTTCAGGTACGCCATTCACGACTTTGAGTGGTTATACCAGAATGATGCCTGCAGGTTTAGGTATCATCTTGGTATCATTCTTTTCAGCCAGCGGTCGGCTTTCATGTAAAAGCAATCATAGCGGCTAATTAGCCTCTAGACTGCTTTTATAAGCAGTGGGAGGGAATGCCCCCCCCACCGTCTTCCGTGTTTTTCACTAGCTCTCCTGTCTCAACAGGGAACCTGAGAATGCAGCCGGTGATTCAGCCAGCTGAATATAGAGCTGATCAGAGACCAGAGTGGCTCCAAACATCTCTATGGCCTAAGAAACCGGAAGCTACGAGCATTTCATTAGTTAGATTTCGCCGGATGTAAACAGCGCCATTGGGAAATTGGGAAAGCATTTTAGCATAACCGATATTGGTGTG
Source organism: Aquarana catesbeiana (assembly GCF_042186555.1). Taxonomy (NCBI): domain Eukaryota; kingdom Metazoa; phylum Chordata; class Amphibia; order Anura; family Ranidae; genus Aquarana; species Aquarana catesbeiana. The sequence goes on from NC_133326.1 coordinate 307,938,062, forward strand.
GTCAGATGCTTTGAGGGCAGAGGAGAGATCTAGGGTCTAATAAACCCCAATTTTTTCAAAAAAGAGTATCTGTCACTACCTATTGCTATCATAGGGGATATTTACATTCCCTGAGATAACAATAAAAATGATTTAAAAAAAACGAAAGGAACAGTTTAAAAATAAGATAAAAAAGCAAAAAAAAAAAAAAGAAATTTTTTTTTAAAAAAAGCACCCTGTCCCCCCCTGCTCTCGCGCTAAGGCGAACGCAAGCGTTGGTCTGGCGTCAAATGTAAACAGCAATTGCATCATGCATGTGAGGTATCAACGTGAAGGTCAGATCGAGGGCAGTAATTTTAGCAGTAGACCTCCTCTGTAAATCTAAAGTGGTAACCTGTAAAGGCTTTTAAAGGCTTTTAAAAATGTATTTATTTTGTTGCCACTGCACGTTTGTGCGCAATTTTAAAGCATGTCATGTTTGGTATCCATGTACTCAGCCTAAGATCATCTTTTTTATTCCATCAAACATTTGGGCAATATAGTGTGTTTTAGTGCATTAAAATTTAAAAAAGTGTGTTTTTTTCCCAAAAAATGCGTTTGAAAAATCGCTGTGCAAATACTGTGTGAAAAAAAAAATGAAACACCCACCATTTTAATCTGTAGGGCATTTGCTTTAAAAAAATATATAATGTTTGGGGGTTCAAAGTAATTTTCTTGCAAAAAAAAAAAATTTTTAATGTAAACAAAAAGTGTCAGAAAGGGCTTTGTCTTCAAGTGGTTAGAAGAGTGGGTGATGTGTGACATAAGCTTCTAAATGTTGTGCATAAAATGCCAGGACAGTTCAAAACCCCCCAAAATGACCCCCAAGCTATTTGCTGAGAGGCATGTTGAGTCCATGGAATATTTTATATTGTGACAAAAGTAGCGGGAAAAAGACAATTTTTTTTTTTTTTTTTGCACAAAGTTGTCACTAAATGATATATTGCTCAAACATGCCATGGGAATATGTGAAATTACACCCCAAAATACATTCTGTTGCTTCTCCTGAGAACGGGGATACCACATGTGTGAGACTTTTTGGGAGCCTAGCTGCGTACGGGACCCCGAAAACCAAGCACCGCCTTCAGGCTTTCTAAGGGCGTAAATTAGCAGCAAATAGCTTGGGGTGTCTACTTTCCAAAATGGGGTCATTTGGGGGGGTTGTGCCACCTGGGCATTCCATGGCCTCCGAAACTGTGATAGGCAGTGAAGAGTGAAATCAAAAATTTACACCCTTAGAAATCCTGAAGGCGGTGATTGGTTTTTGGGGCCCCGTATGCGGCTAGACTCCCAAAAGTCCCACACATGTGGTATCCCCATACTCAGGAGAAGCAGCTAAATGTATTTTGAGGTGCAATTCCACATATGCCCATGGCCTGTGTGAGCAATATATAATTTAGTGACAACTTTTTTCCAAAAAAAAAATTGTTACATACCCGCAACTTGTGTCAAAATATAAAATATTCCATGGACTCAACATTCCTCTCAGCAAATAGCTTGGGGTGTCTACTTTCCAAAATGGGGTCATTTGGGGGGGTTTGTGCCATCTGGGCATTTTATGGCCTTCAAAACTGTGATAGGTAGTGAGGAGTGAAATCAAAAATTTACACCCTTAGAAATCCTAAAGGCGGTGATTGGTTTTCGGGGCCCCGTACGCGGCTAGGCTCCCAAAAAGTCCCACACATGTGGTATCCCCATACTCAGGAGAAGCAGCTGAATTTATTTTGGGGTGCAATTCCACATATGCCCATGACCTGTGTGAGCAATATATCATTTAGTGACAACTTTTTGTAATTTTTTTTTTGTCATTATTTAATCACTTGGGACAAAAAAAAATAATATTCAATGGGCTCAACATGCCTCTCAGCAATTTCCTTGGGGTGTCTACTTTCCAAAATGGGGTCATTTGGGGGGGGGGGTTTACTGCCCTGCCATTTTAGCACCTCAAGAAATGACATAGGCAGTCATAAACTAAAAGCTGTGTAAATTCCAGAAAATGTACTCTAGCTTGTAGATGATATAACTTTTGCGCAAACCAATAAATATACACTTATTGACATTTTTTTTACCAAAGACATGTGGCCGAATACATTTTGGCCTAAATGTATGACTAAAATTGAGTTTATTGGATTTTTTTATAACAAAAATTAGAAAATATCATTTTTTTTTCAAAATTTTCAGTCTTTTTCCGTTTATAGCACAAAAAATAAAAACGGCAGAGGTGATCAAATACCATCAAAAGAAAGCTCTATTTGTGGGAAGAAAAGGACGCAAATTTTGTTTGGGTACAGCATTGCATGACCGCGCAATTAGCAGTTAAAGCGACGCAGTGCCAAATTGTAAAAAGTGCTCTGGTCAGGAAGGGGGTAAATCCTTCCAGGGCTAAAGTGGTTAAAACATATACATTTTTGTGTTTAGGCTGCATTCACACCTGAGCGTAGTGCCTTTGAGCATTTTTCCAGCGTTTCTTTGCACTTTTTTTTGCCTGATTTTGGCATGTTTTTGTGCGTGTTATTGCACATTTATATACAGCTTTTTTGAGCTTTGGCATTTTTTTATTAGCTTTTTGAACTTCAGGCATTTGGCTTCAGATGATTTGGAGTGGAAATGTGAACTAGCTCTATAGAGAATAATTATTTTAATTTTTCCTCCAGCGTTTTGGAGCTTCGAGCTTCAAGCTGCAAAAGCTGAGGTGTGAATTGGGCCTTAGGCCATCAGTGGGCTATGTAAGAATTTTTTTTTCACTTTTTACATATATTTCCCTAACCACTTCAGCCCCGGACCATTATGCTGCCTAAGGACCAGAGGAATTTTTCCAATTTGGCACTGCGTCGCTTTAACTGCTAATTGCGCGGTCATGCAATGCTGAACCCAAACGAAATTTGCGTCCTTTTCTTCCCACAATTAGAGCTTTCTTTTGATGGTATTTGATCACCTCTGCCGTTTTTATTTTTTGCGCTATAAACGGGAAAAGACCGAAAATTTTGAAAAAAATGATATTTTCTACTGTTTGTTATAAAAAAAAATCCAATAAACTCAATTTTAGTCATACATTTAGGCCAAAATGTATTTGGCCACATGTCTTTGGTAAAAAAAATGTCAATAAGCGTATATTTATTGGTTTGCGCAAAAGTTATAGCGTCTACAAGCTAGGGTACATTTTCTGGAATTTACACAGCTTTTAGTTTATGACTGCCTATGTCATATCTTGAGGTGCTAAAATGGCAGGGCAGTACAAACCCCCCCCAAATGACCCCATTTTGGAAAGTAGACACCCCAAGGAAATTGCTGAGAGGCATGTTGAACCCATTGAATATCTATTTTTTTGTCCCAAGTGATTGAATAATGACAAAAAAAAATTTTTACAAAAAGTTGTCACTAAATGATATATTGCTCACACAGGCCATGGGCCTATGTGGAATTGCACCCCAAAATACATTCAGCCGCTTCTCCTGAGTAGGGATGAGCTTCGTGTTCGAGTCGAACACGAAGCTCATCCCTACTCATCCCTATCCCTACGAATTGCGAACGATATGGGCCGTTCGCGCCAAATTCGTGTGGCGCGTCACGGCCCATAATTCACTGCGGATTCGCAGTGCATTGCTTGCTGATGATTGGCCAAGCATGCACTATGACCCGCATGCTTGGCCAATCACAGTGCCGCCTTAACAGAGAGCCATAATTGGCCAAAGCCAAGGAGGCTTTGGCCAATTATGGCTCAGGGGATTTAGTACACGCCCCACACTATATAAGGCCGCCTGCACGGCGGCCCTGTGCAGTGTGTTCCGGTGTGCTTAGAGAGAGAGAGAGACAGTGTCATTTCATTTGAGTTAGCTAGATTAGGCAGGACAGTCAGTCAGTTAGCTGCACTTAAAGTGTATTGTGTATATATATGCATCCCAGGTGTTGCATATATATATATATATACACTGTATTCAGTTTAGCTAGATCCGTTCCTGTTATCTTCTAGACTATTTACATTTAGTGCAGTGCGTCCTGCTAGATCCGTTCCTGTTATATTCCTACTGACAGGCAGGCTTGTCTTGTTACAGTATTTTGAAGAAAATTACTGGTGTTCTTTTGATTCTATTAGTACCACAGTCAGGCAGCTAGACTATTTACATTTAGTGCAGTGCGTCCTGCTCACAGTGTTCAGCTAGATCCGTTCCTGTTATCTTCTTACTGACAGGCAGGCTTGTCTTGTTACAGTATTTTAAAGAAAATTACTGGTGTTCTTTTGATCCTATTAGTACCACAGTCAGGCAGCTAGACTATTTACAGTTAGTGCAGTGCGTCCTGCCCACAGTGTTCTGCTAAACCTACAAGTAAGTGGGGTGCGTCCTGCTCACAGTGTTCAGCTAAACCTACAAGTTAGTGGGGTGCGTCCACCTCACAGTGTTCAGCTAAACCTACAAGCTAGTGGGGTGCGTCCTGCTCACAGTGTTCAGCTAGATCCGTTTCTGTTATCTTCTTACTGACAGGCAGGCTTGTCTTGTTACAGTAAATACAGCTACCTGAAGAAAATTGCTGGTGTTCTTTTGATCCTATTAGTACCACAGTCAGGCAGCTAGACTATTTACAGTTAGTGCAGTGCGTCCTGCTCACAGTGTTCTGCTAAACCTACAAGTTAGTGGGGTGCGTCCTGCTCACAGTGTTCAGCTAAACCTACAAGTTAGTGGGGTGCGTCCACCTCACAGTGTTCAGCTAAACCTACAAGCTAGTGGGGTGTGTCCTGCTCACAGTGTTCAGCTAGATCCGTTTCTGTTATCTTCTTACTGACAGGCAGGCTTGTCTTGTTACAGTAAATACAGCTACCTGAAGAAAATTGCTGGTGTTCTTTTGATCCTATTAGTACCACAGTCAGGCAGCTAGACTATTTACAGTTAGTACAGTGCGTCCTGCTCACAGTGTTCTGCTAAACCTACAAGTTAGTGGGGTGCGTCCTGCTCACAGTGTTCAGCTAAACCTACAAGTTAGTGGGGTGCGTTCACCTCACAGTGTTCAGCTAAACCTACAAGCTAGTGGGGTGCGTCCTGCTCACAGTGTTCAGCTAGATCCGTTCCTGTTATCTTCTTACTGACAGGCAGGCTTGTCTTGTTACAGTAAATACAGCTACCTGAAGAAAATTGCTGGTGTTCTTTTGATCCTATTAGTACCACAGTCAGGCAGCTAGACTATTTACAGTTAGTGCAGTGCGTCCTGCTCACAGTGTTCTGCTAAACCTACAAGTTAGTGGGGTGCGTCCTGCTCACAGTGTTCAGATAAACCTACAAGTTAGTGGGGTGCGTCCACCTCACAGTGTTCAGCTAAACCTACAAGCTAGTGGGGTGCGTCCTGCTCACAGTGTTCAGCTAGATCCGTTCCTGTTATCTTCTTACTGACAGGCAGGCTTGTCTTGTTACAGTATTTTAAAGAAAATTGCTGGTGTTCTTTTGATCCTATTAGTACCACAGTCAGGCAGCTAGACTATTTACAGTTAGTGCAGTGCGTCCTGCTCACAGTGTTCTGCTAAACCTACAAGTTAGTGGGGTGCGTCCTGCTCACAGTGTTCAGCTAAACCTACAAGTTAGTGGGGTGCGTCCACCTCACAGTGTTCAGCTAAACCTACAAGCTAGTGGGTGCGTCCTGCTCACAGTGTTCAGCTAGATCCGTTCCTGTTATCTTCTTACTGACAGGCAGGCTTGTCTTGCTACAGTATTTTAAAGAAAATTACTGATGTTCTTTTGATCCTATTAGTACCACAGTCAGACAGCTAGACTATTTACAGTTAGTGCAGTGCGTCCTGCTCACAGTGTTCTGCTAAACCTACAAGTTAGTGGGGTGCGTCCTGCTCACAGTGTTCAGCTAAACCTACAAGTTAGTGGGGTGCATCCACCTCACAGTGTTCAGCTAAACCTACAAGCTAGTGGGGTGCGTCCTGCTCACAGTGTTCAGCTAGATCCGTTTCTGTTATCTTCTTACTGACAGGCAGGCTTGTCTTGTTACAGTAAATACAGCTACCTGAAGAAAATTGCTGGTGTTCTTTTGATCCTATTAGTACCACAGTCAGGCAGCTAGACTATTTACAGTTAGTGCAGTGCGTCCTGCTCACAGTGTTCTGCTAAACCTACAAGTTAGTGGGGTGCGTCCACCTCACAGTGTTCAGCTAAAGCTACCTGTAGAAGGTTGGTGGTGTTCTCATACTACAGGCAGGCAGTTGATTTTGCTAGCTGCAGTATCAGTACATATATATATATATATATTTATATATATATATATATCCCAGCTTAGTGCAGCTACAGGCCATTAGTATGTCTGGAAGGCCAAGAAGGAGAGGCAGACAGTCACAAGCCAATACGAGAGGGCAAGCAGGCTCTGTGTCTAGTGCTGGTCGTGGAGACGGTGCATCCTCATCAGCACGTGGCCATGGGACACGCTTGGCCTTTTTTTCGGCAGCTGGCCATGTTGAGCCGCAACATGCGGAAGACTTGATCGAGTGGATGACCAAGCCGTCCTCATCCTCCTCATCCTCTCTCACCCATGCCCAGGGTACTTTGTCTGGCAAAGCAGCGGCCTCTTCCCTCGGCTCAATGTCATCAGTGACTCCTTCCCTAGCCCCACCATGTCCTCCTGAGGAGTCCCTCGAACTGTTTGACCACAGTGTTGGGCACATGCTCCAGGAGGATGCCCAGCGTTTGGAAGGCTCTGATGATGATACTGAGCTCGATGAAGGCAGTAACACGAGCACGGACAGAGGGGGTGCCCAAGAAGGACAGCAATCTGGCAGTCATGCTCCCCCTGCTGCAGCATACTGCCAGGTTTGCTCCAGTGATGAGGAGGGAGGGGATGATGAGGTCACTGACTCAACGTGGGTGCCTGATAGGAGAGAGGAGGAGGAGGAGGCGGCACATCACCAACGAGGCAGGATGCCCTCCAGGGGCCAGCCTAAGGGCAGCACATTGACTGCATCACACCCCAAAGCTCCACATGTGCAGGGCGCTGCAGTCTCTGCGCGTTATTCAAAAAGTTCTTTGGTGTGGGCCTTTTTTGAGACGAGTGCATCAGATCGCACCGCTGCTATTTGCAACATATGTCTCAAGCGTATCTCGCGTGGCCAAAACATCTCCCGCTTGGGTACCACATGCTTGACCAGACATATGTTGACCTGCCATGCAGTTCGTTGGCAAGCGTATCTAAAAGACCCACACCAAAGAACAAAGAGGACCTCTGCTTGCTCCTCATCAGCTGAGATTTCCAACCCCACTAGACCTTCAGTCCTCTCTGAGACCTGCACTGAGAGGAATGAAGGTGTAGAATTAGGTGTGTCACAGCCACGTACTTGTGGGCAATCTGATTTTGGTACACCGACGTCAGATTGTACCAGGCAAATTTCCCTGCCCCAGCTGCTGCACCGCCGAAAGAAGTTTGCTCCCAGCCATCCACATGCCCAACGGTTGAATGCTAGCTTGGCAAAATTGCTAGCACTTCAACTGCTGCCTTTTCAGTTGGTAGACTCTGCCCCCTTCCGTGAGTTTGTGGAATGTGCGGTTCCTCAGTGGCAGGTACCCAAACGCCACTTTTTCTCACGGAAGGCGATTCCGGCTCTCTACCAGCATGTGGAAGGCAATGTCCATGCCTCGCTGGACAGGGCGGTCAGCGGTAAGGTGCATATTACCGCTGACTCATGGTCCAGCAGGCATGGACAGGGACGTTACCTAAGTTTCACGGCGCATTGGGTGACTCTGCTGGCAGCTGGGAAGGATGCAGGACAAGGTGCAGTAGTGTTGGAGGTTGTTCCGCCACCACGCCTCCAAAATGCTAATGATTGTGACACACCTCTCTCCTCCACCCCCTCCTCTTCTTCTTCCTCCATGGCCTCTTCCTCGGAACCAGCGGTGCTCCGTAGTCGTTCAAGGGGCTACGCAAGTAAGCAGGCCAAAAGATGCCATGCGGTGCTTGAGCTGGTGTGCTTGGGGGACAGGAGCCACACTGGGGCAGAGGTTCTGTCAGCTCTGCAGGGGCAGGTTCAGAGGTGGTTGACGCCACGCCAACTTAAGGCAGGAATGGTGGTTTGCGACAATGGCACCAACCTCCTCTCTGCCCTCCGACAGGGACAAATGACCCATGTGCCCTGTTTGGCTCACGTCCTTAACTTGGTGGTGCAGCGGTTCTTGGGCAGGTACCCGGGCTTACAGGATGTCCTGAGGCAGGCCAGGAAAGTCTGTGTGCATTTCCGCCGGTCATATAACGCCAGTGCTCGGCTGACGGACTTCCAAAAGGAGTTTAACCTGCCCAAGAACCACCTAATCTGTGACATGCCCACCAGGTGGAACTCAACGTTGGCCATGCTGCAGCAGCTGCACACGCAGCAGAGGGCCATCAATGAGTACCTGTGCGACTATGGCACCAGGACAGGGTCAGGGGAGCTTGGTTTTTTTTCCCCACGCCAGTGGGCCATGATCAGGGATGCATGCACTGTCCTGTCACCATTTGAGGAGGCCACAAGGATGGTGAGCAGTGACAGTGCATGCATCAGTGACACTGTCCCCCTTGTCCACCTGTTGGAGCACACGCTGCGTGGAATAATGGACAGGGCACTTGAGGCAGAACAGAGGCAGGAAGAGGAGGACTTCCTTAGCTCTCAAGGCCCCCTTTATCCAGACAGTGTTCCTGCGTGCCCGCCGATCACACAGGAAGAGGACGAGGAGGAAGAGGAGGAGGAGGAGGAAGATTGTGTCAGTATGGAGGTGGAGCCTGGCACTCAGCATCAGCAGCAGTCTTTAAGGGATCAGTCCCAAGAAACACATGGCCTTGTACGTGGCTGGGAGGAGGTTGCTGCGGACCATGTTGTCCTTAGTGACCCAGAGGACTCCGGACCGAATGCCTCAGCAAACCTACGCTGCATGGCCTCCCTGATCCTGCAAAGCCTGCGTAAGGATCCTCGTATTCGTGGTATCAAGGAGAAGGACCAATACTGGCTGGCAACCCTCCTTGATCCACGTTACAAAGGTAAGGTTGCGGACCTTATCTTGCCATCGCAGAGGGAGCAGAGGATGAAACATCTTCGGGAGGCCTTGCAGAAAGGTCTGTGCAACGCGTTCCCAGAGACTGGGAGGTTACAAACTCCTGTTTCTGGACAACGTGTTGCTGAGGCTTCGGTCAGTCAAAGAAGGAGCGGTGGAGAAGGTGGCCGTCTGACCGATGCGTTCAGACAATTTTTTGGTCCGCAGCCCCAAGGTATGATCGGTTCCAGCAACCATCGCCAGCGTCTGTTTTACATGGTGCAGGAATACCTAGGGGCAAGATCAGACTTGGACACCTTTCCCACCGAAAATCCTCTGGGTTACTGGGTCTTGAGGATGGATCACTGGCCAGAGCTTGCACAGTATGCAATTGAGCTACTGGCCTGTCCTGCATCCAGCGTTCTTTCGGAACGCACATTCAGTGCTGCTGGAGGCGTGGTAACCGATCACAGGGTGCGTCTGTCCACTGACTCGGTCGATCGACTGACCTTCATAAAAATGAATGAGTCTTGGATCACCACCAGCTACCAAGCACCTGATGCTGATGTAACCGAATAATTTTTTTTGAAATCTCAGATCCCTTCAAAGACTGCCTATGCTGATGCTGAGTGACTATCCCTGAGTAATTATCCTCTTCCTCCTCAATCATCACGCTGATAGCTTGTAAGAACATTTTTGGTTTTGGGTGCCACCACCAGTGCCTAAGGCACAATTTTTCAGCCCCTGTTTAACAGGGGTGTGTAATTACGATTTTTGATGTAATACTTTGCAGCAGGGCTCGTTCCTGCATTCCAACTAGAGTGTCTGTGAGGGGTTGCAGTGTTGTGGCACCAGCACCAGTGCCTAAGGCCCAATTTTTCAGCCCTTGTTTAACAGGGGCGTGTAATTACAATTTTTGATGCAATACTTTGCAGCAGGGCTCGTTCCTGCATTCCAACTAGAGTGTCTGTGAGGGGTTGCAGTGTTGTGGCACCAGCACCAGTGCCTAAGGCCTAATTTTTCAGCTCCTGTTCAACAGGGGCATGTAATTACAATTCTTGATCTAATATTTCACAGCAGAGCCCTGTGAGGGCTTACAGTGTTGTGGCCACAGCAACACCTAAGGCCCAAATTTCTGCTGAGTATATAGGGCAGGACCCTACTTTCAAACAACTAACTTACAAACGACTCCTACTTGCAAACGGAAGGAGACAACAGGAAGTGAGAATAAATCTACCCCTAGGAAGGGAAATTCTCTCCTGTAAGAGTTAATATGGGAAAAACATTTCTCCTTTCCACTGATGCTTTCCAATCCATTGGGACAAAAAGTGAGGTGAAATCTTCTGAAGAGGAGGAAAGACAGCAAAACAAAAGTCACAGGGGTGATAACCCTTCCCTATGTTTTCCAAAAAGCTTAAAAAAGATTTTTTGGCTGGAGCTAAACACGTTAAAAATGTACCCGTTCAAAATTACAAAGAGATTCTACTTAACAACAAACCTACAGCCTGTATACTGCTGTTCAGAGTATATAGGGCCTGGTGGCCCCACACCTTTCCTTATTTTAATTTGGGTGCGGGGTTCCCCTTAATATCCATACAAGACCCAAAGGGCCTGGTAATGGACTGGGGGGTACCCATGCCGTTTGTCTCACTGATTTTCATCCATATTGCCAGGACCCGACATTACATTAAACCCGCAAGCAGTTTTAAATGAGATTTTTTCCTTTAAAAATGACATTTGGTGCAGGGACTGTTCTAAACACGGGAAACACGCGTCACTTTACAGGCATACTATAGACACCACTCAGGTATGATATTTAAAGGAATATTTCACTTTTTTTTTTTTTACTTTAAGCATCATTAAAATCACTGCTCCCGAAAAAACGGCCGTTTTTAAAAGTTTTTTTTGCATTGATACATGTCCCCTGGGGTAGGACCCGGGTCCCCAAACCCTTTTTAGGACAATACCATGCAAATTAGCCTTTAAAATGAGCACTTTTGATTTCGAACATTCGAGTCCCATAGACGTCAATGGGGTTCTAACGTTCGTGCGAACTTTCGGTCCATTCGCAGGTTCTGGTGCGAACCGAACCGGGGGGTGTTCGGCTCATCCCTACTCCTGAGTACGGGGATACCACATGTGTGGGACTTTTTGGGAGCCTAGCCGCGTACGGGGCCCCGAAAACCAATCACTGCCTTCAGGATTTCTAAGGGCATAAATTTTTAATTTCACTCCTCACTACCTATCACAGTTTTGAAGGCCATAAAATGCCAGGACAGTTCAAAACCCCCCAAATGACCCCATTTTGGAAAGTAGACACTCCAAGCTATTTGCTGAGAGGTATGGTGAGTATTTTGCAGCTCTCATTTGTTTTTGAAAATGAAGAAAGACAAGAAAAATTTTTTTTTTTCTTTTTTCAATTTTCAAAAGTTTGTGACAAAAAGTGAGGTCTGCAAAATACTCACTATACCTCTCAGCAAATAGCTTGGGGTGTCTATTTTCCAAAATGGGGTCATTTGGGGGGGTTGTGCCATCTGGGCATTCCATGGCCTCCGAAACTGTGATAGGCAGTGAAGAGTGAAATCAAAAATTTACGCCCTTAGAAAGCCTGAAGGCGGTGCTTGGTTTTCGGGGTCCCGTACGCGGCTAGGCTATCAAAAAGTCTCACACATGTGGTATCCCTGTACTCAGGAGAAGCAACAGAATTTATTTTGGGGTGTAATTTCACATAATTCCATGGCATGTTTGAGCAATATATCATTTAGTGACAACTTTGTGCATAAAAAAAAATAAAAATTTGTCTTTTTCCCGCAACTTGTGTCACAATATAAAATATTCCATGGACTCAAGATGCCTCTCAGCAAATAGCTTGGGGTGTCTACTTTCCAAAATGGGGTCATTTGGGGGGGTTTTGAACTGTCCTGGCATTTTATGCACAACATTTAGAAGCTTATGTCACACATCACCCACTCTTCTAACCACTTGAAGACAAAGCCCTTTCTGACACTTTTTGTTTACATGAAAAAGTTATTTTTTTTTGCAAGAAAATTACTTTGAACCCCCAAACATTATATATTTTTTTAAAGAAAATGCCCTACAGATTAAAATGATTGGTGTTTCATTTTTTTTTTTCACACAGTAATTGCGCAGCGATTTTTCAAACACATTTTTTGGGGAAAAAACACACTTTTTTAAATTTTAATGCACTAAAACACACTATATTGCCCAAAATTTTGATGAAATAAAAAAGATGATCTTAGGCCAAGTACATGAATACCAAACATGACATGCTTTAAAATTGCGCACAAACGTGCAGTGGCGACAAACTAAATACATTTTTAAAAGCCTTTAAAAGCCTTTACAGGTTACCACTTTAGATTTACAGAGGAGGTCTACTGCTAAAATTACTGCCCTTGATCTGACCTTCACGGTGATACCTCACATGCATGGTGCAATTGCTGTTTACATTTGACGCCAGACTGACGCTTGCGTTCGCCTTTGCGCGAGAGCAGGGGGGGACAGGGGTGCTTTTTTTTTTTTTTATTTATTTTTTTATGATTTTTTTATCTTATTTTTAAACTGTTCCTTTCATTTTTATGTTTTTTAATCATTTTTATTGTTATCTCAGGGAATGTAAATATCCCCTATGATAGCAATAGGTAGTGACAGGTACTCTTTTTTTTTAAATTGGGGTCTATTAGACCCTAGATCTCTCCTCTGCCCTCAAAGCATCTGACCAGACCAAGATCGGTGTGATAAAATGCTTTCCCAATTTCCCAATGGCGCTGTTTACATCCGGTGAAATCTAAGTCATGAAATGCTCGTAGCTTCCGGTTTCTTAGGCCATAGAGATGTTTGGAGCCATTCTGGTCTCTGATCAGCTCTATGGTCAGCTGGCCGAATCACCAGCTGCATTTTCAGGTTCCCTGTTGGGACAGGAGAGCCAGAGAAAAACATGGAAGACGGTGGGGGGGCATGCCCTCCCACTGCTTGTAAAAGCAGTCTAGAGGCTAATTAGCCACTAGGATTGCTTTTACATGAAAGCCGACCGCTGGCTGAAAAGAATGATACCAAGATGATACCTAAACCTGCAGGCATCATTCAGGTATAACCACTCAAAGTCCAGCAACATACCAGTACGTTGCTGGTCCTTGTTGGGCATATATTGTAAACTTTTTTTTAATGCAGCCTGTGGGCTGAATGAAAAAAAGATATTGATCGGTGGGTATGCCCACCATTAGAATACCTCCCTTCATCCACCCACTTCTAATGATGGGCATACATGCACCATTTATATATGCCGAAGCATGGGGGCATCCTCCCGCAAAAGGCAGGAGCAAATCGCTCCTCCACCCACTGCTGCCCCCACGCTTCGGGCATATATGCTGAAGTATGTAACTGTGGAGGTGAAATCACCTCCGATAGCGCTGGAGTCACGGCTTTATATATCGTGGGAGCAAACGCTGTTGCTGTCAAAATAAATAAATCCGCGCTGCAACTGAATGGCGTACCTGCTAAGCAAATGATGGTTAACGATAACACAAAGTAACATTACAGTATAACAGTAAGACTTACCATACCTGCAAAGCAAATACAAAAAAAAACATAGTAAAAAATAAAACATTTAACGCAACCTGTGCATAAAATATATATGCTGAAGCATGGGGGCATCCTCCCACAAAAGGCAGGAGCAAATCACTCCTCCACCCACTGCTGCCCCCACGCTTCGGCATATATGCTGAAGTATGTAACTGTGGTGGTGAAATCACCTCCGACAGCGCTGGAGTCACGGCTTTATATATCGTGGGAGCAAACGCTGTTGCTGTCAAGATAAATAAATCCGCTCTGCAGCTGAATGGCGTACCTGAAAACAATAAAATGGTTACCAACAAAACACAGTAAACAGTAAAGTATAAAAAAATTGCATATCTGAAAAGCAAACATGGTAATACATAATAACAATAAAACATTTGCAGAATAGAATACAGTAAAAAAGAGCAGAACAATAGAGAGAGAATAGAGAGAGAGAGAACAATAAAACAACAACTATTTTTGTTTTTTTTTATTTTATATTTTTTGTGTTTTTATTTTTTTATTTATTTTTTTATTTTTTTTACACTTTTTTTAGTAACTTTAACTTTTGTAACTGGTACCAGTTTTGGGTCTCTCAAAATGTGATGGCATCTTGGGAGACCCTGTGAAAGTGTGTCCTAGTCTGTGCAGTGCTGTACCCTACGCTAATACTCAACTAATGTATGGTAGCATTCAAAACATTCACCCATGCAAAGACCAGGATTGCCAGGACAGGAGGGACAATAACACCGGGTGTCACGCCTAAATCCGCACTTGCTACAGACACGACATCTTTTTTGGGGGGCTCGTTGGGTAGGGGTACTCGGGAAGGCATAAGGAAAATGCCTCTCATGCAGCCGGCCCACTGCATTTGGTTGGGGATGGTGAGGTGGAGCACCGTCTGGATACAGAAGGGCTCTGACGATCTCTTCCTGGAATTTAAGGAAGGATCCAGTCCGTCCTAAAGCTCTGTATAGCACATGAGCGTTCAGCAAAGCCAATTGAAATAAATAAACAGACACTTTTTTGTACCAGCATCTGGCCTTACGGGCAACTAGGTACGGCACCAACAACTGGTCGTTGAGGTCCACCCCTCCCATATTTTGGTTATATTCGTGGACACAGAGGGGTTTCTCAACAACACCAGTAGTAATTTGGGCCGTCGTGTCTGCATGAAGGGAGGTGAGAACGAAAACACTCTTCTTATCCCTCCACTTCATAGTGAGCAAATTATTACACTTCAAGCAGGCTCTCTCCCCCAGCCTAAGACGGGAATCTACAAGCCGCTGGGGAAAGCCCCGGCGATTAGGTCGCACGGTGCCACATGCTCCAATCTGCTGATCAAACAAGTGACTAAAAAGTGGCACGCTCGTGTAATAATTGTCCACGTACAAGTGGTACCCCTTTCCGAATAAGGGTGACACCAAGTCCCACACTATCTTGCCAGCGCTTCCTATGTAGTCAGGGCAGTTTGTCGGCTCTACGTGACTATCTTTGCCCTCGTACACCATAAATCTACATGTATAGCCTGTGGCCCTGTCACAGAGCTTATACATCTTGACCCCGTATCTGGCACGCTTGCTGGGAAGGTACTGTTTGAATGACAAGCAGCCAGAAAATTTAATCAGGGACTCATCAATGCAGACAACTTGATGGGCAGTAAACAAGTCTGCAAAACATTAGTTGAAGTGGTTTACGAGGGGCCGAATTTTGTAGAGCCGATCGTATCCAGGGTCTCCACGAGGACGACAGAGTTCATTGTCGTTAAAGTGCATGAATCACAAAATCTGCTCGTATCGTGCCCTGGCCATGGAAGCAGAGAACACGGGCATATGGTAAATTGGGTCAGTGGACCAATATGACCGCAACTTACCCTTTTTATTTATGCCCATGTTGAGGGAAAGGCCCAGAAAGATCTTAAATTCAGAGACCGTATTTGGTCTCCAATCTCTGGCAAGGGAGGACTGGGGATTAGCGGCGATGAACTGATCAGCGTATAAATTGCTTTGGTCCACAATAGATCTATAGAGATCTTCGGTGAAAAACAGTGAATAAAAATCCAGTGGCATAAAATCAACTGTTTCCACCTGAATTCCGGGTTGGCCAGTGAATGGGGGAAGTACGGGTGCTGCAGAAGTGGTGGGTTCCCAATTAGGATTGGCGAATTCAGCAGGAAGGGCACTATGGGCACGATAGGCCTGTCTTTGTCTTCTTGGTGGCAGCAGGACACTACTTGTGCTTGCCACCTCGCCAGCTTGAACTGCACTTATGGGACTCGCCACGTCACCAAGTGTTACTGCAGTGCTGGATATACGACCAGGGTGTACTAGGCCGCTGGTGCTTGCCAGTTCACCAGAAGGAATAGTGGCACTAGTACTTCTCTGCTCCATAGGAGAGCCCTGCGGTTCTTGCACTTCAAGGACAGAAGAAGAAGATTGGGGTCTGGTATGCCTGACCTTAGCAGGGACCACAACTCCGTCGTCAGAGCTATCTGTCATGGAGCCGCTGTCCTCTACAGGATCGTATTCTGAGCCTGAATCTGACAGATGATTGACTTCCTCTTCACTATCTGTCATGCTCAGAAACGTGTAGGCCTCTTCACTAGTGTACCTTCGATTTGCCATTTTGGGCTCTAAATTTAGGGGTACACTAGTGAGACTCACAGACTGTCAGCGACTGATTCAAAATGTTACCAAAAAACTGTTAGCGATCGCAGGGATCAGGCCTGACTCTGCGAACGCTGCAGTTATGTGTGCTTAGTGTTTTGTAAGTGTCAGTGATAGATCGATACTGCACTTGGGTGGGCTGGGCTGGACTGGGCGGAGGAGCAAAACGCAGGTGCTAGCAGGTATCTGGGCTGATCCCGCTAACACTGTGTTTATGGGAACCCTAAACTGCTGGGGACACTAGTATAGATCTGATCGGATCAGATATCGATCCGCTCAGATACTATAGCACTAAGGGAGTTGTATGCTGCGTGCGTGGGTGTTAGCGGTACTGGCGCTAACCTGACGCTGCCTGGGGCAACGCAGACCTTATCTGACCCTAAAAACTTAACTTATATCACCGCCGGGCAATTAGGGGATTAAACCTTTATAAGGTAATAAATGGCGGGTGCCCTAAAACTATAAAAAACAAACTAACTAACCAGCGTCACCCGTAACACTTATACAGTGATTGCTGGTGAAAGGGTTAACTAGGGGGCAATCAGGGGGTTAAAACCTTTAGTAGGTAGTATATGGGGGTCCCTGTCGCTATAAAACACTGACAGCAAACCTATACACTTACCTCCCTAACTAGCGTCACCTGTGTCACTAATACAGCGATCAGAAAAACGATCGCTTAGTGACACTGGTGATGGGGGGTGATCAAGGGGTTAACCTTTATTAGGGGGGTTAGGGGGGTACCCTGGACCTAAAGGGGGGTACCCCAGACCTAAAGGGGGCTAACCTAACTGCCCTAACACTTATAACTGTCACAAACTGACACCAATGCAAAAAAAAAAACTGCTATTGGTGTCAGTGTGACAGAGGGTACAGGGGGGTGATCGGGGGGTGAAGGGGGGTGAAAAGTGTGCCTGGTGTGTTCTACTAAACGTGTTGTGTTGGTGCACTTACTTGGATGTCTTCTCTCCTCGGCGCTGGATCGAAAAGACCGGCTCGAGGAGGGATGACATCACTTCCTGTGCCTCTGTTTACATTACAGAGGCACAGGAAGGATTTTCATTCGCCGGGAGTGATCGGGAGGGGGTGGCCACGAATGGATGGCCTCCCCCTCACCTCTCATCGCCCGGGAAGAAATGGCGACCGCCTCTGGTACGGGGGGGGTCCGATCGGACCCCCCACCCGCGGAAGGCAGATCACGTATATGTACGTGATTCTGCCTGTCCGTGCCACCTTGCCGACGTACATCGGCGTGAGGCGGTCGTCAAGTGGTTAAACTGTATAAAATGTACTTTCTGGGATCTTATATTTGTGTTATGATAATGCCAAAACAAGGAATTAATTTTACTTGCTTACTTATTATTCATGTTTGCTATACATGAATAAAAAGGTTTTTAATTCCAACTTGAAGTGTATGTAAACCTTAAAAATGAATTTCTCTTATTTTCCCTATTTAAGTCTGTTAAATATGCTATTGAATGTGTTTTGTTATATCTGTTTGATAGGTCCAGAAGTTACTTTGCTAGTAATCTTGTGAGCTGGTAATTTTATGTGCTCTTTGCCTGTACTGCACACGTTTCAGTTACAGTGTTCCCTGGTATCTATAAGGACTACAGAACTTCATCTCCCTATGTTATGGGTATCCTTAGGAAGCCCATAGATAAGTATTTTTTTCATGCAACCAGTGGGTGGGAAAAAAATGACTTGATTCCGCCATGCACACATTCAAGGTGGATGGGGGAATCCTCCCACTATGCTATCGTATCCTGACAGTGGGGAGGCTTCTCCAATATCAAAATACACAGATCAAGTGGAAAATTCAACAGGTAGGTTTTACAGAAGTCAATTGGTAGACTGACTTTTGTACAACCTCCCTGCACAGTACATGGATAGAAATGGATGCATGTATGGCTGGCTTAAGTCTGGAAG
Source organism: Aquarana catesbeiana (assembly GCF_042186555.1). Taxonomy (NCBI): domain Eukaryota; kingdom Metazoa; phylum Chordata; class Amphibia; order Anura; family Ranidae; genus Aquarana; species Aquarana catesbeiana. The sequence continues at coordinate 307,956,225 of NC_133326.1, forward strand.
TTTGTTACGGTTTAAATTACAAAGCGAGAAGAAAAAGAAAATGTAAAATGAAAACAAATGCAGTCCTCATGTCTAATGACTTTTTTGAGTTTAGATACACTTCTAAAGTGTAAAAGTATAACCTATTTTTTTCTTAGTTTTGCATGAAGTAGTTTGGAGTTTTTAGCTTTATTTGTTTGGTGTCTTGTTTGGGAACTTTTCCCTCACTTTCTGTTCCAATGACAAAACAGGTGGGAGGAAAGCCCCTCATAGGCTGAACATACATTATATATAAAAGCCAAGTGTTTGATCTCTTTTAGATCTACCATCAACTATGTAGTGCAAGTGCCTACCTGATTTGATACTAATTGAATGGATTGTTTAAAAGGTAACTCCACTTAGCAAGTAAAAAAACAAAACAAAAACAAATATATAGCATAAACAATTGCTATTGTTATTGAATGTTATTAAAAAGTACCTCTCTTTTTCAATTTTCAGCATTGTAATTTGTAAACTTCAATGCAACATGGCAATCTAGAAGCTTTCCTTACACCATTGGTGTATGGAACACCCCAAGAAATGTAATTTCCTGTTTGCATAATTGGCTCACTGATTTTCCCAGAAGTCTGCACTAAGATACAAATCAAATTTTAGGCATCCTCTGCAAATGTAATTTTTGGTGAGATATTCCCAAACAGTTAATCACTTCTAAGGCATACAGACACTGTATTTTCCTCATTAAAACACTGCAAGTACATCAGCTGATTAACCCCTTAACAATGAGCGTATATATAGATATCTATATATACAGATATATAGATATATATATAGATATATATATATAGATATGTGGCATCATGGAAGTTGGTCTTCTTCTGTGGGGCTGCACATACTGTATGCGCCACTGTGTTTGTGAGGAGAGCACGCTGCACAGCACATGCTGAGTACAGAGATTGAGCTCTCACTGAGAGCACTGCATCTTGTACTATCAATCAGGAACTGGGAGGCCCAGCTACTAATCACCTGATCTTTGTGTGTAACCTAGCTTTTGATTAGCTATCACAGTGATCAGTCAGTATACAGTCTGCACTGTGTTTTTTTGGTTTCTTCTCTTGAATAGAGGAAAAAAAAAACATTGTATCTTTTTCTCCTTGCTAGAGGTAAAGAGATATGTGTTTTAGAGGGTTAGCGTTAGGGTCATAGTTAAGGTGAAGGTCATGTTCAGAGTCAAAGGTCAGGGTTAAAGGTTGGGGTCAAAGGTCAGTGTGTAGTATTTAAAAAATGCACACTATTGTTTCTGGACTCTACAACAGGTACAAACAACAAATAATATACACATATGTGGTATCGCTGTAAATGTCAGGAGCAGGAGAATTTATTTTGGGTTGTTCTTTGAAAATTCAGGGGATATCCCTTGCTATTAATCCCCAAACTGGAAAATACAAGGTCTAATTTGCCTTCATTTAAGTAGTTGGTATGATAATATGTACAGTTTTACTAACACATGACAAAGTTGCAAAATTGAATTCAAGCAATAGGATTTTTGTTACCCTTTGTCATGAAAGGGTTAAAAGATACTCCCATTTAGATTCATTCTGCATACAACAAACTGCGTTAGAGCAGAAACAGGTAGGATTCTGCAACAAAGTTTGTTGAAATCCTTGTAATATACATTGATCACCCAGAAGAGATTGCGTTTTCTCAACAAAAATCAAGTTACTCTTTACATATGTCCTCATATTACATAGCTCTGATAAATTTAAAGGGGTTGTAAAGCTTCAGTTTAAAAAAAATAAAAAATAACAAACATGTCATACTTACCTCGAGTGGCCCCGATCCTCCTCTTCTGGGGTCCCTCAGCAGCGGTAGTATCTCCTCCTCTTCTCTAGTGCCATTTTGAGTATATATTCTTCCCTGCTGGTTATGGGTAGTGATGATGCAACATATGTTTTACCTAATTTGTAATCTTTGTTATGTACTTGGAATCTCTCCTTTATTGCTTCTTTACGCAATAAAACGTTTATGCAAAAAAAAAAGACAATTTCTATGAGAAACTGATAGTTTTTGGTGAATGTTATTTAGTTTTTTTATGTTTATGACTATTGTATGTGTTTTTGAATATTGATATTAAATCTTTATTTACAAACAAATATTAAACATTCTAAAGAGTCCCAAACTAGTTGCTTATTTTTTGACTGTCTCAATCTAATTTAAAATCTTTTTGCAGAGCAGAGAGAGTGTTCCTCCTGATTCATCTGTGTGTATAATTTGAGCTCCAGCTTTTAATGGTCTGTTCACAACACAGCATGCAGCACAGCAGCGGTACGAAGGGAAAAGCAGCCTTGTGCTACATGTTCTAGCTGCAAGTGGTAATCACATGTATCGTTTTTGTATTTACTTAACTACCTGATGAAAATATTTATAAGAAGTTTTTCTTATGTGTTTCCTAAATTAAAACATTTGGTTTCTTAAAATTGCAAGTCATTTTTGAGGATTTTGAGGATAAAAAAGAGGTCACCTTTATGCAGTTAGTTAATGCAACAGTCAGTTGTTAGGACTTTTTAGAATAATTGTATCAGAGATGGAAACCTATGGGGCAATAGCAACTATTATTGAAAATGTTTTGGTTTCTCACATCATCGTATGAAACAATACATTACTTTTGGTAGGAGAACATCCATTTAAGGTTATTTTGCTTTTGGATGTTTTATTGCTTTTCTGATCCTTTCCATCAAATCATAGATGAATGTTAACTAGTTATAATCTCTAAATGTAATCTGATAAAAATATCCTATTATTGCAGTCTCTTGTTTAAACGTTACTTTATTGTTGTATATTTTTAAATAAAAAGAAGCAACACAAAAAAGAAATATAAAGTAAATAAATTAATCAACACTGGCAAAGCTATAAAACCTACTGTGTGCCCTGGGCTAGGATTTAAAACACTTTATATTTGCAGTTTCTTGATCTTGACACTCTGTAACAGTTCAGTTACTCCTGGGGAAAAACCTGTTGAATAACCTTTCAAGAGGTTAATAGCCATACGTTTTTGATGTGCCTAGGTTATGAGAAATCTTTTTAACAGAATGTTGAGTTGCAAATTAATTGACAACCAATGCTTTGAATGTTCATGGCTCAGTGCACATACACAGAATAATACAATGTTAAGACAGTCTGATTAGGTCAAAGTAAAACTAGTTGCTACTACTGAGATTCCAAAAGGTTATTTTACAGTTTAGTATGATTTACATTATTAGAAATGCTATTTTCAACATTTTCATGATTTTCCAATAAAATATAAGATGAAACAATAAGTTGTGAAATTATACAGAAGGCTGTAGCTGTGGTCAGAAACATACCTCTTAATTCCTGGGTCTAACCAGTAACATTATTATGTAATTAGAGTGATTATGCACATTGAGCCATTGGAATTCTCCACAAGTGCAGAGTAGAGTTTGGAAAACCCATATATTTAATGGTAGCAGCAACTTCCATCCCATTCACATTGTATCGATGTAAGTGGCTTGAGCTGGTGTAGTCAAATTACTGATTGTGAGTGTAGCTGATTTTAACATCATGGTAATAGCTTATGTGACCACTAACAGATGCAGGGCGGGGGAGGGGGGTTGAGGGATAATAAACCAGAAAACTTACTCTACTGCCCACTTTATCAGTAACCCACTATTTCATCAGTGTTCAAAGCAGCAGCATCAGTGTAGCCTGATTAACACTTGCAGCCTCACTTGCATGCTCAAGGTAACAACATAGCAATGTCACCATATTACAGATGTGCCCGAGCAAGCTTCAACAAGTTGAACAACATTCATGGCAGATTCACCAACTATTATTTATTGTAATGAAAGCTTCAGTTTAAAAACGATTGAAAATTACTTTTGAAAGTATATAAGCATGTTTGTGCTTATATAAGATCTTAATGATTTGGTTTACAAATTATATATACAAATATGAAACAATCTCCTAAATATGGACTAATTCTTGGAAATGTGTTTGGAAGTAGTTTATGCTGTGACTGGTTGGTGAGTAGGTTTTGTATATGGGTTTCACGTTTTGATAACTTGCAGTGTCTAAAAATGGCCTACCAACTTATAATAACTAACAAAATTAATTCTCTATTGGACATGTAAATTGGCATCAAGTTTACTCTGTAATTAAAATCAGCAAAAAACTGTGGCCAGATTTGAAAGACATTAGACACCCAACCCATACTATCAAAACATTTCTGTTGTTGACAGAAATAATGACTGCATATATTTGTATGGTAACTGTCAAATTCAGTTATTGCAGCTCTAGCTCTTACCTTGTTTTTTAAATTATTGCCATAATTGAGTATTTAGGCCTCTTTACTATTTAGCTTAATAAATAAGGGCTCATGCAATGTGTAAAAAAAAAAGGAAGAAAATGATGTAGGTATACTTTTTAAAACAAGCTAACCTTCAAGACCCCTGTTGTCCAATGGACCATGCTTGATGCTAAAACAACTTGTCCAGGCCACTGAAGAACCCATTCTTTTCTTGGAGATTCTGCATATGCTTTAATAGACTGGTTCATAACTTCATGCAGGGATAGTTTCATAATCTTTTCCACCTGAAAAAGCAAATATATAAAATATGTATAATACAAAAATCTGTTTGAAATGTAAAAACGGAATTGTCTGGTTAGTTGTGTGAGTGAAATACAGTTAAAGGCAGATTGACATATACATCTAATTATACCAAGCTTCTCAGTTTTATATATATATATATATATATATATATATATATTTTTTTTTTTAAATACTGCAATTCTACTTCACACACCTGAATGGGTGAATGTAGTGCAATATTCAATTTGTTTACACCAACGTACACATAACCTGGAAGATATTTTGAAATTGATTGTTCCTTTTTTATGTATTTTTATGCTATTCTTACACGTTAGAATTTAAAATGTGCATATATATGTATATATAGATATATATACAGGTAAAAATTGGAAAATCATCAAAAAGGTAATTTATTTTAGTAATTCAATTCAAAAAGTGAAACTCATATATTATATACATTCATTACACACCGATTTATATATTTCAAGCATTTCTTTCTTTTAATTTTGATGATTATGGCTTACAGCTAATGAAAACCCATAATTCAGAATCTCAAAAAAAAATAGAATATTGTGAAATAGTTCAATATCGTAGACTTGTGGTGTCACACTCTAATTAACACAAAACACCTGTAAAGGTTCCCTGGGCCTTTAAATGGTCTCTCAGTCTGGTTCAATAGGTTACACAATTATGGGTAAGACTGCTGACTTGACAGTTTTCCAGAAGACAGTCATTGACAACATCTAGAAGGAGGGTAAGTCATAAAAGGCCATTGCCAAAGAAGCTGGTTGTTAACAGAGTGATGTATCCAAGCATATTATTGGAGAGTTGAGTGGGAAAAGTGTGGTACAAAGAGGTGTACAAAAGCAACAGGGATAACCACAGCCTTAAGAGGATTGTGAATCAATTGGGGGAGATTTTCAAGGTGTCAGTGCTTCAAGAGCCACCACACACAGACATATCCAGGACATGGGCTACAACTCTCACATTTCTTGTGTCAAGCCACTCCTGAACCAGATACAATGTCAGAAGCTAAGGAGAATATGAACTGTTGCTCACTGGTCCAAAGTCCTCTTTTTGGATGAAAGTAGATTTTGCATTTCATGTGGATATCAAGGCCCCAGAGTCTGGAGGAAGAGTGGAGAGGCACAGAATCCAAGTTGCATGAGGTCCAGTGAGAAGTTTCCACAGTCAGTGATGATTTAGGGAGCCATGTCAACTGCTGGTGTTGGTCCACTGTGTTTTATCAAGTCAGCGCAGCCCTCTACCAGGAAATTCTAGAGCACTTCATGCTTCCCTTCGCTGACCAGCTTTATGTAGATGCTGATTTCAATTTCCAGCAGGAATTGGCACCTGCCCACACTGCCAAAAGTACCAATAGCTGGTTTAATGATCATGGTATCACTGTACTTGATTGGTCAACTCGTCTGACCTAAACCCCATAGAGAATCTGTGGGGTATTGTCAAGAGGAAGATGAGAGTCACCAGACCCAACAATGCAGATGAGCTGAAGGCCACTATCAAAGCAACTTGGGCTTCTATAACACCTCAGCAGTGCCACAAGCTGATCTCCTCCATGCCATGCTGCATTGATGCAGTAATTCATGCAAAAGGACCAAGTATTGAGTGCATACTATATTGTACATGGACATACTTTTAAGCAAGCCAACATTTCTGTATTAAAAATCCTTTTTTTTATTGGTCTCATGTAATATTCTAATTTTCTGAGATACTGAATTTCTGGGTTTCACTATTTGTAAGCCATAAATCATCAAAATTAAAAGAAAGAAATGCTTAAAACATATCACTCTGTGTGTAATGAATCTATATTACCTTATGAGTTTCACGTTTTGAATTAAATTACTGAAATAAATGACCTTTTTGATGATATGCAATTTTTTTTAGATGCACCTGTATGTATATATATCTATATCTATTGATATCTATCTATCTATCTATCTATCTATCTATCTATCTATCTATCTATATATATATATATATATATATATATATATATATACAATCTTTCCGTAGAACCTTGTACTTTTTTTGAAAATTTCGTCTCAAATAGTTGTACAACAGCATTGAGTCCATGAAGATTCTTCCTATGATAGCTCCCTGATACAATATTTCAAATACATTTACTGCAGAATTAATGTTTGGGTAAACGCCATTCTCTGATTGCACCACATTTTATACCATTGGTAAATGATGTCTGCATTTTAGTAACATTGGGGTTGATTTACTAAAAGCAAATTCACTGTAACTGAAGTACATGTGGAAGTGCAGTGGCTGTAGATCCGAGTGGAAGATCTGAAATGACAGTAAGCTCTGCTGATTTCTATCATCCAATCATGTGCAAGCAAAAATGCTGTTTTTAATTTTCCTTGCGTGCCCCCCATCTACAGCAACTGCACCTCCAAGTGCACTTGCAGTACGCTTGTAGTGCACAATGGATTTGCCTTTAGTAAATAAACCTCATTGTTTGTTAGGACTAGGGATGAGCCGAACACCCCCCTGTTCGGTTCGCACCAGAACATGCGAACAGGAAAAAAGTTCGTTCGAACACGCGAACACTGTTAAAGTCTATGGGACACGAACATGAATAATCAAAAGTGCTAATTTTAAAGGCTAATATGCAAGTTATTGTCATAAAAAGTGTTTGGGGACCTGGGTCCTGCCCCAGGGGACATGGATCAATGCAAAAAAAAGTTTTAAAAACGGCCGTTTTTTCAGGAGCAGTGATTTTAATAATGCTTAAAGTCAAACAATAAAAGTGTAATATCCCTTTAAATTTCGTACCTGGGGGGTGTCTATAGTATGCCTGTAAAGGGGCGCATGTTTCCCGTGTTTAGAACAGTCTGACAGCAAAATGACATTTTGAAGGAAAAAACTCATTTAAAACTACCCGTGGCTATTGCATTGCCGACAATACACATAGAAGTTCATTGATAAAAACGGCATGGGAATTCCCCAAATGGGACCCCAAACCAAAATTTAAAAAAAAAAATGACGTGGGAGTCCCCCTAAATTCCATACCAGGCCCTTCAGGTCTGGTATGGATATTAAGGGGAACCCCGGCCAAAATTTAAAAAAAAAAATGACGTGGGGTTCCCCCTTAATTCCATACCAGACCCTTCAGGTCTGGTATGGATTTTAAGGGGAACCCCATGCCAAAAAAAAAAAAAAAACGGCATGAGGTCCCCCCACAAATCCATACCAGACCCTTATCCGAGCACGCAACCTGGCAGGCCGCAGGAAAAGAGGGGGGGACGAGAGTGCGCCCCCCCTCCTGAACCATACCAGGCCACATGCCCTCAACATTGGGAGGGTGCTTTGGGGATAGGGATGAGCCGAACACCCCCCGGTTCGGTTCGCACCAGAACCCGCGAACGGACCGAAAGTTCGCACGAACGTTAGAACCCCATTGACGTCTATGGGACTCGAACGTTCGAAATCAAAAGTGCTCATTTTAAAGGCTAATTTGCATAGTATTGTCCTAAAAAGGGTTTGGGGACCCGGGTCCTACCCCAGGGGACATGTATCAATGCAAAAAAAACTTTTAAAAACGGCCGTTTTTTCGGGAGCAGTGATTTTAATGATGCTTAAAGTAAAAAAAAAAAAGTGAAATATTCCTTTAAATATCGTACCGGGGGGTGTCTATAGTATGCCTGTAAAGTGACGCGTGTTTCCCATGTTTAGAACAGTCCCTGCACCAAATGTCATTTTTAAAGGAAAAAATCTCATTTAAAACTGCTTGCGGATTTAATGTCATGTCGGGTCATGGCAATATGGATGAAAATCAGTGAGACAAACGGCATGGGTACCCCCCAGTCCATTACCAGGCCCTTTGGGTCTTGTATGGATATTAAGGGGAACCCCGCACCCAAATTAAAATAAGGAAAGGTGTGGGGCCACCAGGCCCTATATACTCTGAACAGCAGTATACAGGCGGTGCAAACAAGACAGGGACTGTAGGTTTGTTGTTAAGTAGAATCTGTTTGTAATTTTGAACATTTTTAACGTGTTTAGCTGTATCTAGCTGATCTAGCTGTACACTGTGAGCAGGACGCACTGTACTAAATGTAAATAGTCTAGCTGCCTGACCGTGGTACTAATAGGATCAAATAGAACACCTGTAATTTTCTTCAGGTAGCTTTATATACTGTAACCAGACAAGCCTGCCTGTCAGTAGGAATTTAACAGGAACGGATCTAGCTGAACACTGTGAGCAGGACGCACTGCACTAAATGTAAATAGTCTAGAAGATAACAGGAACGGATCTAGCTGAACACTGTGAGCAGGACGCACTGCACTAAATGTAAATAGTCTAGAAGATAACAGGAACGGATCTAGCTGAACACTGTGAGCAGGACGCACTGCACTAAATGTAAATAGCAGGAACGGATCTAGCTGAACACTGTGAGCAGGACGCACTGCATTAAATGTAAATAGTCTAGATAGAAGATAACAGGAACGGATCTAGCTAAACTGAATACAGTGTATATATATATATATATATGCAACACCTGGGATGCATATATATACACAATACACTGTAAGTGCAGCTAACTGACTGACTGTTCTGCCTAATCTATCTAACTCAAATCAAATGACACTGTCTCTCTCTCTCTCTATCTCTCAGCACACCGGAACACACACTACACAGGGCCGCCGTGCAGGCGGCCTTATATAGTGTGGGGTGTGTACTAAATCCCCTGAGCCATAATTGGCCAAAGCCACCCTGGCTTTGGCCAATTACAGCTCTCTCTACTGACGGCGCTGTGATTGGCCAAGCATGCAGGTCATAGTGCATGCTTGGCCAATCATCAGCCAGCAATGCACTGCGATGCCGCAGTGAATTATGGGCCGTGACGCGCCACACGAATTTAGCGCGAACGGCCCATAACGTTCGCAATTCGGCGAACGATCGAACAGCCGATGTTCGAGTCGAACATGGGTTCGACTCGAACACGAAGCTCATCCCTATTTGGGGAAGCCCCCCAAAACACCTTGTCCCCATGTTGATGAGGACAAGGGCCTCATCCCCACAACCCTGGCCGGTGGTTGTGGGGGTCTGCGGGCGGGGGGCTTATCGGAATCTGGAAGCCCCCTTTAACAAGGGGACCCCCAGATCCCAGCCCCCCCCCTGTGTGAAATGGTAAGGGGGTACTTACCCCTACCATTTCACTAAAAAACTGTCAAAAATGTTAAAAATGACAAGAGACAATTTTTGACAATCCCTTTATTTAAATGCTTCTTCTTTCTTCTATCTTCCTTCATCTTCTGGTTCTTCTGGTTCTTCTGGTTCTTCTGGCTCTTCTGGTTCTTCCTCCGGCGTTCTCGTCCAGCATCTCCTCCGCGGCGTCTTCTATCTTCTTCTCCTCGGGTCGCTCTGCACCCATGGCATGGGGGGAGGCTCCCGCTCTTCTCTTCTTCTTTTCTTCTCTTCTTCTCTTCTTCTCTTCTTCATTTTCTTCTGCGGGCCGCTCCGCATCCATGCTGGCATGGAGGGAGGCTCCCGCTGTGTGATGGTGCTCCTCGTCTGACAGTTCTTAAATAACGGGCGGGGCCACCCGGTGACCCCGCCCCCCTCTGACGCACGGGACATGACGGGACTTCCCTGTGGCATTCCCCGTGACGTCACAGGGAAGTCCCGTCAAGTCACCGTGCGTCAGAGGGGGCGGGGTCACCGGGTGGCCCCGCCCCCCATTATTTAAGAACTGTCAGACGAGGAGCGCCGTCACACAGCGGGAGCCTCCCTCCATGCCAGCATGGATGCGGAGCGGCCCGGAGAAGAAAATGAAGAAGAGAAGAAGAGAAGAAAAGAAGAAGAGAAGAAAAGAAGAAGAGAAGAGCGGGAGCCTCCCCCCATGCCATGGGTGCGGAGCGGCCCGAGGAGAAGAAGATAGAAGACGCCGCGGAGGAGATGCTGGACGAGAACGCCGGAGGAAGAACCAGAAGAGCCAGAAGAACCAGAAGAACCAGAAGATGAAGGAAGATAGAAGAAAGAAGAAGCATTTAAATAAAGGAATTGTCAAAAACTGTCTCTTGTCATTTTTAACATTTTTGAAACTTTTTTAGTGAAATGGTAGGGGTAAGTACCCCCTTACCATTTCACACAGGGGGGGGCGGGATCTGGGGGTCCCCTTGTTAAAGGGGGCTTCCAGATTCCGATAAGCCCCCCGCCCGCACATCCCCACAACCACCGGCCAGGGTTGTGGGGATGAGGCCCTTGTCCTCATCAACATGGGGACAAGGTGTTTTGGGGGGCTACCCCAAAGCACCCTCCCAATGTTGAGGGCATGTGGCCTGGTACGGTTCAGGAGGGGGGGGGGCGCACTCTCGTCCCCCCCTCTTTTCCTGCGGCCTGCCAGGTTGCGTGCTCGGATAAGGGTCTGGTATGGATTTTTGGGGGGACCCCATGCCGTTTTTTTTTTTTTTTTTTGGCGCGGGGTTCCCCTTAAAATCCATACCAGACCTGAAGGGTCTGGTATGGAATTTAGGGGGAACCCCACGTCATTTTTTTTTTTTAATTTTGGCCGGGGTTCCCCTTAATATCCATATCAGACCTGAAGGGCCTGGTATGGAATTTAGGGGGACTCCTACGTCATTTTTTTTTTAAATTTTGGTTCGGGGTTCCCCTTTGGGGAATACCCATGCCGTTTTTATCAATGAACTTCTATGTGTATTGTCGGCAATGCAATAGCCGCGGGTAGTTTTAAATGAGTTTTTTCCTTCAAAATGTCATTTTGCTGTCAGACTGTTCTAAACACGGGAAACATGCGCCCCTTTACAGGCATACTATAGACACCCCCCAGGTACGAAATTTAAAGGGATATTACACTTTTATTGTTTGACTTTAAGCATTATTAAAATCACTGCTCCTGAAAAAACGGCCGTTTTTAAAACTTTTTTTTGCATTGATCCATGTCCCCTGGGGCAGGACCCAGGTCCCCAAACACTTTTTATGACAATAACTTGCATATTAGCCTTTAAAATTAGCACTTTTGATTTCTCCCATAGACTTTTAAAGGGTGTTCCGCGGCATTCGAATTTGCCGCGAACACCCCTAATTGTTCGCTGTTCGGCGAACTTGCGAACAGCCAATGTTCGAGTCGAACATGAGTTCGACTCGAACTCGAAGCTCATCCCTAGTTAGGACATTTCTTTAAACCTCCAAAAAATCATATATTTTCTAAAAAGGAGAAGCCATGTAAAATAATATAGTGACAGTTTCAATTTTTTTTTTCAGATTTTTAATTTATATAAGGGAATAAAGCATCCATCAGAGCAAAATACAACAGAAAAGGTGCAATGTCTCACCTAATATAAAAACGATCCAAAATGACAAGTTAATATAGTATATAGTATAAAGCAAGATTGCAGAAATGCAAAGTAATTTAACATCACTACAACCCATTATAATTTCTCACTTCCAAAAATGAGGCGGTAACTATGAACAATATGCTTGAGTTTGCACAGGCGGACACTTCAGATTTTTTGACAAAAAGAAACTAAAGCACAGAAGCAGAGGGTCACCCAAGGGGGTACCCAAGGGGGTGCCGAAACAGAAAGAGATAAAGAGGGAGGGGGGAGAGAGTGAGGGAAAAAGGGAGGGGGTGAAGGGAGGGGAGGGGAGCCAGGGCGATGTGGTGCATAGGACAGGAGGACCTCAATCCCCAGAGCAACTCTCCAGGAGGGACTTCATCCGAATATATGAACATGTTCCAGTATGCCCACATTTTCATATATCTTTCTCTTCTATTTTGGATGGTAAGTACCAGGTCTTCCAGGGTATTGATACTCCTGACCTTATTAAGCCACATAGCAATGGAAGGAAGAGTGGGGTCTTTCCAACACAAGGTAACACAAGCTTTGGCAGCATTAATCAAGTGACGGAGAACTGATTTCTTGTATGTCTGAAGCAGAATTTGTGAGTAGTGGAGCAGGAAGAAGGCAGGATCCTCTGGAATTGGATTGTGACTTGTTGGGAGATCCTCTGCACCTCTAACCAATACTGTTGAAGTTTTGGACAAGACTAGAAGATGTGAAGGAAAGTCCCCTTTTCCTCTCCAAATCTCCAGCAATGATCCGAGGCCTCTGGAAAGTATTTACGGGGTAAGGTACCAGTGTGTCAATAATTTGTAGTTGGATTCCTGCGTCTGCATACATATGGATGATTTCAGGGAAGGGTGGATAATGTTATGACACTGGACAGCTGTGAAAGTTCTATTGAGATACGTTTCCCATTTGCTAAGGCTCAGCACAATAAAATCTTCCAGAGGGGAGATAAGCAAGGCATACATCTTAGAGAGGGTACGGGGAAGAGGATCCCGGTCCTCACAGTATAATTCAAACATAATCCACTGACTATGAAAATGTGTCGGGGGACCTAGGGTTCGAAAGTAGTTATGAAGCTAAAGGGCCTGCCAGAAAGTTAACCCGTACCGGCCGTCAAGCTGCATCAATGTGGAGATGGTGGGCCAAGTATTAGAGGTTAAAAAATGGGAGGCTTGAAAGCAGTCTCTCTCAAGACTCCAAAATGGGCCAGGCTCTGTGCCCGAAGGGAAACTTGGGTTTCCCAAGATAGGGGAACTGCAGAGATTGAAAGAAGGAAAGTGTCAGAAACCATGAAATCAGACCGAGATAGAAGTACAGTTAAACAACACTTGTTTAATAATAAAAGTAAATAGAACAAATGTAGTCAAAACATAGCCAGAGTTCAGGAACAGGAACAGATAGTCAGACAAGCCAAACATCAGGGAGCCGGAGATGAGCATAGTAAAACAGCAAGCAGGATCTGGTGCAAGAAGGGATGTCAGCGAAGCAAGTCTTTTAACTATAAAACAGGAGAGCATCTCTGTGATGTTGACTAAGGTGAAGGCAAGGCTCCTCTGGACTGGACAGCTTAAGGAGGTAGGAATGATGAGCAGGATATCAGCAATAGCTGAGTAACTGTGGAGAGATAGGAGCTGGCAAATAGCTGACAGCTGAGCGGCCAGCTCAGAGAACAAAGGGATGTGCCCAGCCCTGACAGAAAGCTAGGGATTCCTGTACGCCATGTAGCCGGCTCGGAGAGTAGGACCTATAGTAGGATGTGACTTAAGGAAAGTTGGCAAGGCTGTATAACACCATGGCATCCTACGCAAGGGAATAGGGCTGAACTGCTGCTCAATATTTGTCCAAAGTTTAAGATCCCCATGCCTACACCAGTCAATCACTCTGCAGAGGTGAGCAGCTTGGTAGTATTTAAATGTGTCTGGAATGGCTACCCGCCCATAGCTTTTAGGTAACATCAGAAGGCGTCTACAGAGCCAGGGTCATTTGTGTGCCCATATAAACTTAATAACGAGGGCATTTATTTGACAAAACAGAGCCGAGGGGATGGAAATGGGTAAAGTTTGAAAAAACTTTGATAAGATACTCATTTTGACGATGTTACAGTGGCCAAAACAGGAGTGCAGACCTTAAAGCCACTTATCTAAAAGGGAACAGACTTTGCTGAGCAATGGAGGGAAATTCAGCATTAAAGGAAACAGCTAAGTTTGGGGGAATATGGGGGCCCAAGTACTTCAACGCAGAAGACGCCCATTTAAAGTTGAAGTTAAAGAGGAGTTGCAATCTGCTCACATAATTTGTAATAAAAACTTCTTTGTCATGCTGAAGCTTCCCTTCAACCACTTTGCATATTATTTTATATATACTGTGATTTTGCGCTTGCCAAATATGCTGCAGAAATCTCTCTCCTCTAAGTCCGGCTGCATCCATTTTAACTGTGGGCAGCTAAAGCTGCTGCCTGTTCACTTCCTGGATTTACACACAGAGGCACACATCAAGCCCTGCAGCTCTCATTGGCCCTCTTATGACTCAAGTGTCTCAAGCCTAGGCTAATGACCAGACAAGAAACAGGAAGTGGGCTGTATAAGTTATTTACTGGTTTTACTATCCAAAGTAAACAGCAAGGGCAGAAGTTTTAATAGATAGAAAGATGAAAAAATTACTGAAGGTCTGCTTTAAGTTGTAAGGTGCGCAGTTGCAATTTTTTATGTTGCATGATAACTGTTTATCAAGTGCATATTTTCAGGAATAATACAGTAAAGTGAATTTTAGTGCACAAAGGTGCAATGGGGTCATTTACTAAAACTGGAGAGTGCAATATCCAGTGCAGCTGTGCATGGTAGGCAATCCAATTCTAACTTCAGCTTGTACGATTAACCACTTAAGGACCGCCTCACGCCAATGTACATCGGCAAGGTGGCACGGGCAGGCAGAATCACGTACATGTACGTGATCTGCCTACTGCGGGCGGGGGGTCCCATCGGACCCCCCCGGTGCCGAGGCGGTCCGCTTTTGTCCAGCGGCAATCGGAGGTGAGGGGGAGACCATCCATTCATGGCCCCTCCTCGCGATCGCCGCCGGCCAATCAGATCATTCCTCTGCTGCTGTATGCTAAACAGCAGCAAAGGAAATTATGTCATCTCTCCTCGGCTCAGTATTTTCCGTTCCGGCGCCGAGGAGAGAAGACTGCACTGTGAGTGAAAACACTACACACACACAGTAGAACATGCCAGGCACACAATACACCCCCCTTTACCCCCCAATCCCCCCGATCACCCCCCAATCACCCCTCCCCCCCCCCTGTCACACTGACACCAAGCAGTTTTTTTTTTTTCTGATTACTGCATGGTGTCAGTTTGTGACAGTTAGTGTGGTGGGACAGTTACTGTTAGCCCCCTTTAGGTCTAGGGTACCCCCCTAACCCCCCCTTATAAAGTTTTAACCCCTTGATCACCCCCCCATCGCCAGTGTCGCTAAGCGATCATTTTTCTGATCGCTGTATTAGTGTCACTGGTGACACTAGGTTCGCCGTCAGCGTTTTATAGCGTCAGGGACCTCCATATACTACCTAATAAATGTTTTAACCCCTTGATTGCCCCTTGGTAAACCTTTCACCACTGATCACCGTATAACTGTTACGGGTGACGCTGGTTAGTTAGTTTATTTCTTATAGTGTCAGGGCACCCGCCGTTTATTACCTTATAAAGGTTTAGCCCCCTGATTGCCCGGCGGTGACATAAGTCACCCCAGGCAGCGTCAGATTAGCGCCAGTACCGCTAACACCCACGCACGCAGCATACGCCTCCCTTAGTGGTATAGTATCTGTACGGATCAATATCTGATCCGATCAGATCTGTACTAGCGTCCCCAGCAGTTTAGGGTTCCCAAAAATGCAGTGTTAGCGGGATCAGCCCAGATACCTGCTAGCACCTGCGTTTTGCCCCTCTGCCCGGCCCAGCCCAGCCCAGCCCAGCCCACCCAAGTGCAGTATCGATCGATCACTGTCACTTACAAAACACTAAACACATAACTGCAGCATTCGCAGAGTCAGGCCTGATCCCTGCGATCGCTAACAGTTTTTTTGGTAGCGTTTTGGTGAACTGGCAAGCACCAGCGGCCTAGTACACCCCGGTCATGGTCAAACCAGTACTGCAGTAACACTTGGTGACGTTGCGAGTCCCATAAGTGCAGTTCAAGCTATTGAGGTGGCAAGCACAAGTAGTGTCCTGCTGCCACCAAGAAAAAGACAAACACAGGCCTGTCATGCCCATAATGCCCTTCCTGCTGCATTCGCCAATCCTAATAATTGGGAACCCACCACTTCTGCAGAGCCCGTACTTCCCCCATTCACATCCCCAACCAAATGCAGTCGGCTGCATGAGAGGCATGGTGACGTGGCGAGTCTCATAAGTGCAGTTCAAGCTGGTGAGGTGGCAAGCACAAGTAGTGTCCCGCTGCCAATAAGAAAAAGACAAACACAGGCCTGTCGTGCCCATAATGCCCTTCCTGCTGCATTCGCCAGTCCTAATAATTGGGAACCCCCCACTTCTGCAGCGCCCGTACTTCCTCCATTCACATCCCCAACTAAATGCAGTTGGCTGCATGAGAGGCATTTTTATGTCCTCCCGAGTACCCCTACCCAACAAACCCCCCCCAAAAAAAAAGTAGTGTCTGCAGCAAGCGCGGATATAGGCATGACACCCGCTATTATTGTCCCTCCTGTCCTGACAATCCTGGTCTTTGCATTGGTGAATGTTTTAAACACTACCATTCACTAGTTGAGTATTAGCGTAGGGTACAGCATTGCACAGACTAGGCACACTTTCACAGGGTCTCCCAAGATGCCATCGCATTTTGAGAGATCCGAACCTGGAACCGGTTACAGTTATAAAAGTTAGTTACAAAAAAAAGTGTAAAAAATAAAAATAAAAAAATATATAAAATAAAAAAAAAATAGTTGTCGTTTTATTGTTCTCTCTCTCTCTATTCTCTCTCTATTGTTCTGCTATTTTTTACTGTATTCTATTCTGCAATGTTTTATTGTTATTATGTTTTATCAAGTTTACTTTTCAGGTGTGCAATTTTTTATACTTTACCGTTTACTGTGTTTTATTGTTAACCATTTTTTTGTCTTCAGGTACGCCATTCACGACTTTGAGTGGTTATACCAGAATGATGCCTGCAGGTTTAGGTATCATCTTAGTATCATTCTTTTCAGCCAGCGGTCGCCTTTCATGTAAAAGCAATCCTAGTGGCTAATTACCCTCTAGACTGCTTTTACAAGCAGTGGGAGGGAATGCCCCCCCCCATGGTCTTCCGTGTTTTTCTCTGGCTCCCCTGTCTCAACAGGGAACCTGGGAATGCAGCCGGTGATTCAGCCAGCTGACCATAGAGCTAATCAGAGACCAGAGTAGCTCCAAACATCTCTATGGCCTAAGAAACCGGAAGCTACGAGCATTTCATGACTTAGATTTCGCCGGATGTAAACAGCATCATTGGGAAATTGGGAAAGCATTTTATCACACCGATCTTGGTGTGGTCAGATGCTTTGAGGGCAGAGGAGAGATCTAGGGTTTAATAGACCCCAATTTTTTAAAAAAAGAGTATATGTCACTACCTATTGCTATCATAGGGGATATTTACATTCCCTGAGATAACAATAAAAATGATTTAAAAAAAAAAAATGAAAGGAACAGTTTAAAAATAAGATAAAAAAGCTCTCACGCAAAGGCGAACGCAAGTGTCGGTCTGGCATCAAATGTAAACAGCAATTGCACCATGCATGTGAGGTGTCACCGCGAACGTCAGATCGAGTGCAGTAATTTTAGCAGTAG